>NW_026020063.1:5571781-6047058 GCF_900185275.1 Solanum verrucosum | reverse complement strand
TGACGAAATGATAAAAAACTACGAAACTTTAATCTTATATATACTTAACAATATAGAAATAATTGAATTAAGAAGAATAATATGGGAAAAAATATTTAATGATTACGAACCAGAAGATATATTGAATCAAGAATGGTATGAAATAGATTTACAAGATCTATATTTAGATAATGAAAGAATAGAATGGTACGATTTAGAAATAAATTCAGATTAAAATAAATTACGAATATTTACAATATTGGATAGAATCTATGGAAGATATAAAACTATTAGAACAATTAATAAAGGAAAATTTATCTATGTACCAAAGAACCGAAGATATGTTATATTTAGAATATATCATAAATAATATTAATGAAATGTTCAGATTAAAACAATTATCAGAAGAATATTATAATAAATATTATTACATATTACCATGAATTTAGTACTACCTAAAAGTAATATTAAAGAGATATCAAAATTAAGATACTTAGTAAAAAGATATTATAATAAAATCTTGAAAATAAGTTACTTACCTACCACACTACCACCTACCACACTACCACTTACATGAATCCCCCAGCTACCAGTTCCGCTACGAAAAATGCCCCTTTTGGAATGACTTCCAAAACTGAGAAGTGAACCACGATCGAAAATAATGGACAAAGGCACTCCATGCAACCTTACCGTTTCTCTCAAGTACAACTTGGCATATTCCTCCGCCGAATACGAAACTTTGACTGGAAGGAAATGAGACGATTTCGTCATCCAATTTACTATAACCCAAATATAGTCATGTTGTCGCCGGGTGCGAGGCAAACCAACAATAAAGTCCAAATTCAAGTCTTCCCACTTCCAAGTAGGAATGATAATATCATGGGACAAACCTCCCGGTTTCTGATGCTCTACCTTTAGTTATTGGCAATTTGGACACTTAGCCACAAATCCTACAATATATTTCTTCATTCCATTCCACCAATAAACCTCTCGTAAATAACGGTACATCTTGGTGCCTCCCTGGTGAATAGAATACCGCAAATTTGGGTTTCTGCTAAAATTTCTTCCCTCAAGTCATCCACATTTGGAACACATAATCGATCTTGGTATATAAGGATACTATCTGCCCTTTGGGAGAAAGCCTCAACTGATTTCTTAAGCACTGCCTCTTTCAATTCTACAAAAATTTGATCAAGAGCTTGCTTGGCTTTCACATCCGGTAAAAAAAATGATTCGAAACCATTGTGAACCATAACACCACCTTTGGATGTGTCCATTAGTTGAACACCAAATATAGCCAATATATGAACATCTCAAACCAACTCTTTCTTTTCTTCTTCAATATGAGCAACACTACCCATAAATAACCAACTAAGAGCATCCGCTACAACATTAGCTTTGCCAGGGTGATAAGGAGCACACATATCATAATCTATCAATAACTCAAGTCACCTTTTTTGGCGAAGATTCAAATCTTTCTGATTAAACACATATTGCAAACTATTGTGGTCGGTAAACACATCTACATGAACTCCGTACAAATAGTGTCTCCAGATATTTAGGGAAAAAATGACTACCACTAACTCCATGTTGTTACTAGGATAATTGTTCTCATGGAATTTGAGTTGCCTTGAGGAATAGGCAATAACTTTCCCATTTTGCATTAGCACACACCCTAGCCCAATTCTCGAGGCATCACAATAAACCACTAAACCATTTGTTCCTTCCGGTAAGTTCAACACCGAAGCGGAAGTAAGTCTATCTTTCAACTCTTGAAATTTTTTCTCACAAGCTTCGGACCATATGAACTTAGCTTTTTTTTGAGTCAAAGCCGTCAAAGGAGAGGCAATTGAAGAGAAACCTTCAAAAAACCTTCTATAGTAACAAGCTAAACCCAAAAAGCTTCTAATATCCAAGGGAGTGAGAGGTCTAGGCAAACTGTTGACCGCACCCGTCTTCTTAGGATCTAACTTAATACCTTGACTCAAAACAATATGACCAAGGAAAGCTACAGATCTTAACCAAAATTCACATTTGCTCAATTTTTCAAAAAAGTTGTTGGTCTTTAAGAATTTGCAACACGATCCTCAAATGATCAATATGATCAACCTCACTCCTTGAGTAGATCAATATATCATCAATTCACGCAATCACAAACATGTCAAGGTATTGTCTTAACACCGTATTCATCAAATCCATAAAAGTTGTTGGAGCATTAGTCAAACCAAAAGACATCACCAAAAACCCAAAATGACCATATTGGGTTGTAGAAGCCACTTCGGAATATCATTTTCCTTCACCCTCAATTGGTGATAACAGGACCGAAGGTCAATCACAAAAAAGTAACTCGCTCATTCAAGTTGGTCAAACAAATCATCTATCTTTGGGAGAGGATACTTATCCTTAATGGTAACCTTATTCAACTATCAATAGCCTATAAACATAAGAAGAGAACCATCCTTCCTTGTAACAAACAAGACTGGAGCACCCCATGGAGAGATACTCAGTAGGATGAAACCCTAGTCTAACAAATCATTCAATTTTTCTTTCAACTCCTTTAGTTCTGCAAGAGCTATTCGATAAGGAGGAATAGAGATAGGTTGCGTATCTGGGAGGAGGTCAATATTGAAGTCTATTACCCTTTCAGGAAGATTATCGGGTAAATCATCTAGGAATACTTATAGAAACTCATTAAAAATAGAAACCGACTCAAGAGTAGAGGTTTTCGCAATCCACATCCCTCACCCTAACTAGATGGTATATGCAACCCTTAGCAATCATCTTTCCAGCTTTAAGACAAGAGAAAAACTAACCCTTAGGCATAGAATTTCCCCCTTTCCACTCTAAGAAAGACTCATTCAGAAACTAAAACTTGACTACACTAGTTCTAAAATAAATAGAAGTATAACATGAATGCAACCAATCCATATCAAGGATAACAACAAAATCTAACATATCAAGCTCTACCAAGTAAACAAAAGTAACTCTATGGGACAAGGAGATGAGACAATTTCTATAGACCCTCTTAGCCACAATAGAATCACCAACAAGAGTAGAGACAGAAAAAGGATCTAACAACACATCCGGAAGACATCAAACCTCATAGCCACATATGGCGTAAAAAAGATCAACAAGGTAGGACTAGGATCAAGTAAAGCATAAACATCAAGTTGGAAGACTTTCAACATACTGGTAACCACATCGGGAGAACCCTCTTGTTCACCACAAGTTTGAAGTGCATAAAATCAGTTTTTCTTGGGAGTAGTGGAACCCGAACCACTAGGAGGAGCTTGCTTGCCCTCTTTTTCTTTAGCCGTAAGCATTGGGATATATCTCATCTTATGACCACTTTAACCACAATTGAAGCAACAATCTGTGTCGGCTAGGCACTTACCCTCGTGCTTCATTCCACACCTAGCAGAAGTAGACATAGGCAATAAAGATTCACTACCATTCCCTACTTGAGGAATAGTGTTAGGCACCCTCTCTTTGTTGAATTTAGGAGGAGCATTGGAGGTACCTTGGCTGAAAATCATTTGGAAACATCTAAGACGACCATGTCCATCGGACCCTGCATAAGAGAAATTACCATCACCGGATTTAGCCCTCTTTGCCTCCCTAGACCTTTCCTTAAGTTTCTCCTCTTCGATCTGTTGAGCATGAACTATGAGAAGATAAATGTTCATGTCATTAACAAGCATGACAGTATGAAATTCTTTAACCACCATTTCAAACACACCCGAAATGAACTTGATTATACTTTTCCTAGGATCGACAACCATTGTAGGAGCATATTTAGATAATTGTGTGAACTTCAAAGCATACTCCTTCACATTCATACTTCCTTGACGAAGCTTTATAAAGTCAAGCACCCTTGCCTCCCTCATCTCAAATGGAATTAACCTATCATGGAAAGCAACCTTAAACTTCTCCAAATCGAGAGGACCCGCATCTTTCGGTCTCTCTTCTTTCCATTGATTGAACCAAATTTGATTAACACCCTTAAGTTGATAAGCAAAAACTCACCCTTTTCCACTGGCATCACTCCCATGATCATCAACTCCTTGTAAACCTCATCAATGAACTCTTGAGGATATTCCTCAACCCTAGAACCATGAAAATTGTAGGATTCATTCTAGTTGAAGTCCCTCACTCTAGATGCCGTCGTACCCTCATTTGGGTTCATGAGCACCAGAGCCTCCCTACTGTCTTGGGCCATCATGGATTGAGCTAATACTTGAAAAGCAGCCTTAAACTCTGCTTTAGTCACTTTCTCAGCCAAAGGGTTGACCGGAGCTGGAGGAGCTTTAGGAGGAGCTTCTTGTTCAACATTCTCCGTCACATTCGTTCTAGCATAAGCACTTCGAGTAGCCATATCATGTAGAACATTGAATAAGGATTAGGAGAGAGACCTTATATAGTTAAACTCTATCGCACGGCTTTAGAGTAATGAAGAAGTGGAGTTTCCTAAACATCTTGTAGCCTCTCATTCATAAATATGGTGTGCTTCACCCTCATGAAGAAGACTCTACTTGACGTGGCTTCTGAGATATCCTAGGATCTTTCTAAACCTTGTGCTCTAACAATAGTTTTTCACTACCTAAGGTACTAACATGGCATATGAGACCCCGGCAGGCCCCATACAAGCCACTTAGCATTTATAACATAAGAAATAGAACAAAAGAGATAAAGAAGTTCATTCAAGTCCCAAAAGTTTTTATATAGGTAAAGGGGAAGTCTAAACACTTTTTCTCATTTGCCATCTAGTACATAAGAATGAAATTGGACCTAGCCCAAACATCATGTTTGAAACTGAAAGTAATAAAGAACACTGAAAATAATGAAAACCCATCCTCGAAGCATGAGGACTCACAAATGCTTGGAATCTCTCAAGTCAACCTCTAGCCACGAAACTAAGAACCTTAACTATCGGACCCTACATTTGGGGAAATATAAGCAAGAGTATGTGTTAGTACAATCATGTACCAAGTAGGATAGACTTGCATATAAACATTTAAATTATGCGACAATAGGACTTCTCATTAAATTCAATGACCAAGCTAAAACATGATATAAAATGGGTTAGAAGACATAAGTCATAAAACATCGTCAATGCAAGCTAAGATCTTTAAAATCATCGAACACATGTGAGATACTTGAAGTAACCTTAGTTCATTATTATTGTGGGAAGTAGCCTTAATAGACAAAGACCATGTGAGCTATAACATGATCCCCCGGTGTCTCTCACACCGAAAAGGGTTTTCCTACTTGACAAGCTAAAGACCATGAACTTCTAGCTATTGTAGATCCACTAACTAATGTCTATCTAGAAAATTATCCTATGGGGGCACATAGGTAAGGTATAAGGAGATTGCTTATAGAAACTCGACCTCTACTCACGGGAAAGCTTCAATCTCAATATCCTCTCGGTGCTAAGCATCAATCCCACATAATAGTCATTTTCTTACTTGTTCTTATTATCCATGATATGGCATGTCATCTTGCTAATCCAAGCTAGGTCATTAGTCATCCATGGAAAGTTATCATTCAATAACCAATCCAATCTAGGTTCCATTAGGATAGCTCTTTATCTTTGATTTATTTAGGTGAGAAGGCCTTTCAACCATAGAATCCTTACTATGTGAGAAAATCTTTCACACTTATATTTTCATGTAAATATGAGAAATTCTTTCAACAACACAACAATAACATCATTATCGGTACTTCACTCTCAAAGCATTCTTAAAACATTTACGTAATTTTTGAAGAAGATGCTTGATTTCATAACTCACCTTTCAAGGTTCAAAACCCACTTCCAATCATCAACATCTAGAATACATGGGTTAGACACGGGTTCATAGAAATTCATCATAAATTCATGTAATTCTATCAATTCATGCTAGATTTCATATAATCTTCTTTGATAATCTAAGACCCACGTCATATCATCTTAATTTGGGAAGTATGGGGATTACATGGGTTCATGAGGAATCATCATAAAATCATGAAATTAACTCAATTCATGCATCATAGATCACAAATCATTCATTTTGATCAATAATTAGGAGAACTCATAACATAGAAGAAAACCCTAACTCAATTATGGAATTCAAACTTTTAAAATAGGCAAATTTTGGAACTTCGTAAATGGAAGGAATCCATAGATGAAAACTATCATACCTCAATGCGAAAAGCTTGATTTCAATGGTGGAATTGGAGACTTGTCTTGAAAATCCTAGCTTTCTTCTTCAACTTTTAGAGAGAAATATTTGAGAGAAAAGACTTGTTCTTCTTTTAGGCATTTGAGAGAATCATTTTAAATTGAGGAAATTTGGGGTAAATCTCTTATATATGTCTTTAGATGAAGGGTAAAATGACATGGTATTGAATTAAAATAATGTAAGAAGTTCAAGAAGTCCCTGACTTAAAAACCAAAAAGAAGAAATATTGGAGCTTGGCAAGAGGTACACGGTGACTCGTCGAGTGAGCCTTTAGCTCACTGAAAGTTCTAGTGAGTCGGCTCATGGTCTAAGACAATCAGGCGATTGGGAATTCATCTTGGCGACTCCCCAAATGGAATAGAGATCTTGATCCAGCTCGCCTAATTTTCTAGAACAACTGGATGTAGAAATCAACTCAAAAAGGTGAGAAGTTCTACTCGGCCGATCGCTGAGTCGTTCGACATTCTCAAGTTACTTTAATGAATAGGCTATGTGTAACACTTCAGAACTTATAGACTAAGCGAGGGTTTGATGTTAGGGTTAGAGCCTTGATGGTACCCTCTTGTACCTTAAAAGTCATGTTTTCATGTTCGAACGTCAAGGCCTAAACCCCAAGGACCAACCATGGGTCCTTGAGGAAGGCAAAAAATTGGTGACAAAATAGTGACCCACGAAGGGCCAGATACGACCCATAGCTCCTTCCAAGATCCGTGGGTGAGGAGCCGTGGATCACACCTGCAGAACCCCATCTCTTACCACGAGCCACGCTTCACCATCACGGCCCGTGAGTCCATCCACTGTCCATGGGTGGGCTGGCCATAGGTCACACTTGGAGGGCAGTTCTTGGAAATTATTTGAGGGGTAGTTTAGGATTTTCCATTTTTATTAGCTATTAAGTGACGTTGTTTTGTTCTATTTAAGACTAAATCTATAAGTGTATTAATCCCCTAAACTAAGTCATCTAAATCATAACTACCAAATTCCCAAATCAAATCAATTCCCTCTCAAATATTTCTCTCTCAAAAACTTCATAGAAGAAGAAGAAGAAGAAGGTGAAGTCTAGGGTTGAAGGATATGTATTTCCTAATGAATTTCATAAGGATTCTTCATAAGGTATGGTAGCTTTTCATTTATGGAGAAAATTCCTCCATAGAGTCACTTCAAATCTCTAATTTTAAAACCTAGAAGTCCCAAAAAACCAGGGTTTGCTTCAATGTCATGGATTTCTTTTCGAAAATAATTTCAATTATTTAAATACATTATATTGTGATCAAATTGTTGAATAACTACTGTTTTTATGATGAATTATACAAGAATCCATGATTTCCCCTATTTTGTCAAAT
Organism: Solanum verrucosum; assembly: GCF_900185275.1. NCBI lineage: Eukaryota > Viridiplantae > Streptophyta > Magnoliopsida > Solanales > Solanaceae > Solanum > Solanum verrucosum. The sequence goes on along the minus strand of NW_026020063.1, from coordinate 6,039,515 downwards.
TGCATCTCAAAATGTGGGTAATGATTGATATTAGTAGAATGTGATAGAATTATGCATGTAGTAATTGATTTAATTGAATTATGTTATCATCCATGTATAATGTAGTGATTCTATATGTGATTGATGAATTGTGACCTAGGGTTCTTGAAAGGCAGTGAATGAGAATTTACACATGATTATGAGAATTATGCATGTGCTTTAAGAATGATTTGAGAAGTAAAGTTTCTATGTTTATGAAGCAATTGTGGTATTGTTGAAAGGTCATTCTCACCTATACCCTTATACATGACTATGTATGAAATGTCTAAGACGATGATAATCTTGTTGTGTTGGTTGAAAGGCTATTATCATGAATACATCAAGAACATAGTGTGAAAGGATTACTCACATAATAATGATTCCAAGGTTGAAAGACTATTCTCATCTATAGAATCTATGAGCTATCATGATACCAGGTTGGATTGAGTGCTAGGGAATTCTTCCATAAACATGAACCTAAGTAAAGACTTAACATGAACTTAATGGGAATTATGCTTAGCACCGAGTGGAAGTGGAATATTAGATAGAGGCTCTCCCGTTAAGTAAGGTCGGGACCCTAAAAGTAATCTCATGAGATGGAAGCTCCCCCGGTAAGTAAGGTATTGGTTTCAAGTTACAATCTCCTTATCCCATAGTTATGTGCCCACATAGTAATTTAGCTAGTGGATCCACCTAAAATCTAATACATTTAATTCTACCTTAGGAAAGTAGGACACTTCTTTTTTATATGGGGGCATGACACCGGATTCCATGTAGCTCGCATGGTCTATGTCGGTTAAGGCTATTTTCCCTACAGGACAAGAATATGAATATGAATATGACAAGAACATGAACTATAACGTATGGCTTCTTAAGAAGCTCTACTTAGTGTGGATGGGGGTATGGGAATTCATTCATGCATTGCACAAGTATGCTTTGAGAGTAGATGTGGTGTTATTTTCTTATGCTCTAAAGATTTATGATTTATGCATGCTTAATGTGGATTGTTACTATGAGTGGCTTTCCTTGATATGAGTTAATGAACATACATGTTTCCTTGTCTATGAGTATTGGCTATGATGATGTCAAAACATGATATGTATGATGATGATGGTGGCCTAAAAATGGTACTTAGTATTAGATAAGATTATGGGATCTTATCTATGTATTGCACAAGTATAGCTTAGGGTTACTTATAAGATGGTTTGACTTAGGTATTTACACTAATGTGCATGATGACTCTTAAACTTGATAAAGTGAATAGTTTAAACTAAAATGTCCCCACTTTTACCATGTTTTCAAGGATTTTATGCATGACTACCATACTTAGTGCATTCTTGTACTAACCCATATTTTCTACATTTTTCTATAAGTGTAGGACCCAGCTGTTGAGATGTGATTTCTTCTTGTTCAAAGCTTAGATCAATTCTCCCCACGCTTTTGGTGAGTCCTCATGGTTTGAGGATGGAAGTTGTTCATTTCTAGTTTCTTTCTTAAATTCTCTTTTGAGACTATATTGTAAAAGGTTGTGACCCTACTTGTTTCTCGATTGTATTAGATTGCTTATTGAGATAATGTCTAAACTTACATTTACTTTTATGAAAGACTTTAATTGTAAAAGTTTTCAATTCCGCATCATTTCTATATATCTTATGTCATGATATGCTAAGGCTTGTATAAAACCCTTCAGGGTTGAGTACGATGTGTTACATCTAGGGGGTACCCCTGGGTCGTGACAAACTTGGTAATCAGAGCATAAGGTTTAGAATGATTCTAGAATGATGTCTCATAAGCCACGTCTAGTAGAGTCTTGTTTATGAGTGTGAAGTGCGCCACATTTATGAATGAGAGGTTGTAAGATGTTTAGGAAATTACACTTCTTTCATTATTCTTTAGTAGTGCCTTAGAGTTTTAACTCTATAAAGTCCTCTTCCTAACCCTTCTCTTGTGTCTTCAGGATATGAATACAAGAAGGATGAATGTAAGAAGAAGGGAAGAGGAGAATATGAATGAGGGAGTTCCTCCCCAAGATCCCAAAGATCCTCAAGTTCCTCAAGCTCTGATCCATCCTTTTGCTATATTAGATGTGGACGTTAGGTCGGCATTTCTAATGTTGAACCAAGCCATGACGGCTCAAGCTCAAGCCATGACAACTCAAGCCCAATCCATGACAGCTCAATTCAATAGGGATGCTATGACTCATGTGAAGCCTAATGTGAATACATGTGATTCAAGGATAAGGGACTTTACTAGAATGAACCCTCCCGAATTCCATGGCACCAAGGTGGAAGAAGATATGCAAAGGTTTATTGATGAGGTTTATAAAGTGCTTGATGCTATGGGAGCGTCCCCACAAGAGAAGGCAGAATTAGTTGCCTACAAATTGAAATATGTGTCTCAAGTATGGTATGAACAATGGAAGGGTGAGAGACCCGTAGGAGCGCGTCCGGTAGAGTAGGAATCATTTAAGGCGGCATTTGTTGATAGATTCTTTCCATTAGAATTAAGGGGAAGCAAAGATGCAAGAATTCATTAACCTTCATCAAGGAGGTATGAGTGTGAAAGAGTATGCCCTTAAATTCACCTAATTGTCCAAATATGCTCAAACGGTGGTGGCGGATTCAAGGGCCAAGATGAACAAATTTGTGATGGGAGTGTCTGACACTATAGTCAAAGAATGTCGTATGGAAATTATTATTACAAGTATGAATATTTCACGTGTCATGGTGCATGCCCAACAAATGGAGGAAGACAAGCTCAAGGAAAAGAGTAGAGAGGTGAAGAGAGCAAGGACCGATTATGGGAATTTTTCCAAGTAAGTCTGAGGGCCAAGGGTGACTAAGGTTCAAGCGAAGGTTCTCCAACCAAGACTCCTCTAGTGCTTTAAAGATCAACAAGGATAAGGTGTCTACCCTACTCCTCACGGAAGTCATGATAAGGGAACTACTCCGACAAAACCTATTTGTGCCAAATGTTGAAAGAGGCATGATGGTAAATGCCTAGCCGGCATGGGTGTTTGTTATGGTTGTGGTAAGAGTGGTCATCAAATGAAAAATTGCCCAACAGATACGGCCAAGGGGAGAGAAAATAAGAAAACTCCTCCAAGCGGTTCAAACTCCAATGCCCAAAAGCAAAACCACTTTTATGCTCTTCAATCCCGAGATGACCAAGAGAGTTCCCCAGATGTGGTAACCGGTATGTTAAAAGTTTTCCTTATTGACGTGTATGTTTTATTGGATCTCGGTGCTATTTTGTCTTTTGTTACGCCTTATGTGGCGATGAGGTTTGATATTCCTCTGGAACCTTTTTCGGTTTCTACCCCAGTTTGTGATTCTGTGGTGGCTAAGAGGGTTTATAAAAGATGTCCCATTTCTTTGTCCCATAGAGTTACTCTTGTTGACTTGGTAGAACTTGACATGTTAGATTTTGATGTGATTCTTGGTATGGATTGGTTGCATGCATGTTACGCCTCTATTGATTGTAGAACCCGGGTGGTTAAATTTCAATTTCCGAATGAGCCTACTTTAGAGTGGAAGGGGGGAAATTCTATGCCTAGGGGCCAATTTGTCTCTTGTCTTAAAGCTAGAAAGATGATCTCCAAAGGGTGTATTTACCATCTTGTTAGGGTGAAGGAAGGGTCTCTTAGAATGTGCATTGATTATCATCAATTGAATAAAGTGACCATTAAGAACAAATATCCCCTTACGAGAATTGATGACTTATTTGACCAACTTCATGGGGCTAGTTATTTTTCCAAGATTGATCTACTTTCGTGCTATCACCAATTAAGGGTATGAGGGGTTGTTGTTCCCAAGATGGCCTTCTGAACGAAATATGGTCACATGAGTTCTTAGTAATGTCCTTTGGATTGACAAACGCTCTGGCGGCATTCATGGACCTTATGAATAAGGTGTTTCGACAATAACTTTACATGTTCGTCATTGTGTTTATTGATGATATCTTGATATACTGAAGGATTGAGGAAAATCATTTTGACCATTTGAGGGTGGTATTGCAAGTTCTTAAGGAACATCAATTTTTTGCAAAATTTAGCAAATGTGAGTTTTGGCTAAGGTAAGTAGAATTCATTGGGCACATTATGTCAAGTAAGGGTATTGGGGTAGATCCTAAGAAGACGGATGTTGTTAAAAGTTTGCCTAGGCCTCTTACTCCTTCCGAATTTAGAAGCTTTTTGGGTTTGGCCGGTTACTATAGAAGATTTGTTGAGGTGTTTTCGTCCATTGCTTCTCTGTTGATGGCCTTGACTCAAAAGAAAGATAAATTTGTGTGGTCGGAAAATTGTGAGAACAGTTTCCAAGAATTGAAAGATAAACTGACTTCCGCTCTGGTGCTGACTCTACCGGAGGGTACAGATGGTTTTGTGGTATATTGTGATACCTCTAGAGTTGGGTTGGGATGTGTACTCACACAAAATGGTAAAGTTATTGCATATGGTTCAAGGCAACTTAAAATCCATGAAAAGAACTATCTAACCCATGATCTTGAAATAGCGGCGGTTGTGTTTGCCTTGAAAATACGGAGGCATTATCTATATGGGGTGCATGTTGATGTGTCCACCGACCATAAGAGTCTCCAATATGTTTTTAGCCAAAAAGACTTGAATCTTCGGCAACGAAGGTAGTTAGAATTGTTAAAAGATTATGACATGAGTGTCCTTTATAACACCGGGAAAGCTAATGTGGTAGCAGATGCTCTTAGTAGATTGTCCATTGGTAGGGTGTCTCATATAGAGGATGAAAAGAAGGAATTGGTTCGTGATTCATAGGTTGGCCCGGCTAGGTGTTCATCTAGTGGATTACACGAAGGGTGGTGTCATGATCCACAACGGTTCTAAATCATCTTTTCTGATGGAGATTAAGGCAAAGCAAGACCTTGATCCTATATTAGTTGGGTTGAGAGAGTCGGTACTCCAGAAGTCCGTTGAGGCTTTCTCCCAAGAAGGAGATGGAGTGCTTATGTACCAAGGTAGGTTATGTGTTCCGAAATGTTGATGGCTTCATAGAGCAAATTCTAGAAGAGGCTCATTGTTCTAGATATTCTATTCATCCGGGAGCCACCAAGATTCTATTTTGTCATTATAAATCGGATCAGAAAATCAGCCTATTTCATTCCCGTCAAGGTTTCTTTTATGGCGGAGGATTATGCAAAGTTGTACATCAACGAGGTAGTGAAGTTAATGGGGTCCCCTTATCTATTATCTCGGATCGGGGTACTCAATTTAGTTCACACTTTTGAAAGGTATTCCAAAAAGGGCTTGGTACTAAGGTTAAGCTTAGCACGACTTTTCATCCCCAAACCAATGGTTAAACAGAACGTACCATCCATACCTTGGAGGATATTTTGAGAGCTTGTGTTATAGACGTTAAGGGTAATTGGGATGACCATCTATCATTAATAGAGTTTGCCTACAACAATAGTTACCACTCAAGTACTGCCATGGCTCCTTTTGAAGCCTTATATGGTAGGGGTTATAGGTCTTTGTTTGGTTGGTTTGAAGTTGGTGAAGTTGCTCTAATTTGTCCCGAACTAGTTTATGAGGTCATTGAGAAAGTCCGACTCATTAGAGACAATTTGAGGACAAAGTCGGCAAAAGTCTTATGCCGATGTTAGAAGAAGGGATCTAGAATTCGAAGTTAATGATTGGGTCTATTTGAAAATATCACCTATGAAAGGTGTGATAAGGTTTGGCAAGAAAGGGAAACTTAGTCCCCGGTATGTTGGCCCATATCAAATTTTGAAGCGTATTGGGAAGGTTGCCTATATTCATTTGTTATTTGTAGTATCTATAAAAATGTTGATTAAACTTTTTACCTTTCCTTAAAAGATTTTACTATAGATAAAATTGTTATTTACTATTTTTTATTAAATCATTATTTATTTATCTTTATGATATTGACTTTTAAAATATATGGAAAGAACAAGGACTCATAAAATATATAGCAAGAGGAAATATATACTAATAGGTAAGGACCCCTAAAATATATGGTAAGAGCTATTAGAATAATTAATAAAGAGTATTAATGTCGATAAGAAGACTCATAAAATATATAATAATTTATAATATATTTAAATCCTCTACTACATAAAAAAAATAAACCATATAATAACATATTACTTGATGATATGTATGTTCCAACAAAGTTGTATTTCCTTTGCACCTTGTATTACCTTAGATTTTGATTTAATATCAAAATGAATAAAAAAATTTATGAATGATATTTATATTATTATGAATACTTTATCAAAGTTATACATTTGAACTTTTAAAATTATTTAATAAATGATTCAATCAAACTAATTAATTCTTCATGTCTAAGTTAAATCTAATTTCGAGCATAGCTAGTGATTCAAAGAGATTGTTATATATGAAAGAGTTTTAAAGTTGAGTGTGCATGAAAACCTAATATTATTCATCTTATTTGAAATTTTAAAGTTTGAGTTGGAGTTGTGTTTAGAATAGAATGAAGTCTAAGGTTGATTGCACTTCTTAACCTTCCTTAAAAGATTTTACAATGCACAAAAATGTCATTACTATTTTACTCAAATAGTTACAGTTATTAAATCTTTATTTATTGGTAGTATTTAAGAACTCCAGAAATTTATTACCTTAAAATTGACTCAAATTTTATTTCATAAGTTTTCTTATTTGGACAATGTTAAAAGTCCTAACATTAAAACTTTAAAATCAATGTTTTTACTATATATAAATCTTATTCAAATTATAATAAACGAATTGAAAATATTAAAGAAAGAGGTTCACACTTTTTAAAATAACTTTTTAATCTTCCTATATGAAATTCTTATCATCTAGTTACATAAACATTTATTTTAACATCAAATTCTATTTTAAAATAATTTTAATTTGTTAGTATATAATTATATACGTGCAATCCACATTCACTAAATCAATTCTAATGAAAAGCATGTATTAGAACTCATCCATATTTTATATTTTCTTTAAAAAGAAGTTAATATTAGGAAAATGAACTAAGCACAAGGAGTTGAGACTCATATCCATCTAAGGATTTGAAACCTGATGGTGATAATTCACTTAAGACATAAGTTGATAGTTGATAGCAAATCTGAGCAAGTACTAAAAATCTAACTAAATTTGTTTAAAGTGGAGTAATCTGTTGTTAAAGGAATAGAGAAGATATAACATCAATAGAAAAAATGCATTCCCAAAAACTAGATTAAAAGTTAACTTAAGGGCTGTAAATATCAAGGAAAATTACATAATATGCAATTCACTTATGGACTTAACGCAATCACAAAGTAATAACAATACTCTTGCCTATAAATTACATAATTTTCTTCTAAAAATTTCTCAAGCTTATTCAATCAAACCACTTTCTTTCCCTAATACCTTTCTAATCGCATGAATAAAATTGTGCATCGATAAAAGACTAAAATAAAGATGATAGAGTTAAAAAGTTAAACGCACTGCAAATTTCAAAAAGGGTTGTACAATCTTCTCAAGAAATCACATTTTTTTTATTACAACCAGAGAACATGTTGTTATTCATATTTATTCTTCAAGTGGTAAATCATATTTTAATGATTCTTCTAACAATTTTAACAAAATAGATGAGTTCCTAAATTAAAAATTTACATATTATTTTCGCTGATGCAATTGAGGTTCATTAATTTGTAATTCAATAGACTTAACTCATTAATTTGATTGGCACTAGAGAATGGTTTAACCATCTTATTTTATTTACTTTTGAATTGCCTGTCAAGTCTGTTTGTTTTAATGTGTGAGTCATTCTATTGAAGCAGAAAGACTCACATATTGAAGCAAATAGACTTCACAGAGAATGCAAAAGTAAATAAATTGATAAACTCTTCTCCGATGACGATGAATCAATGACCTAGCTCTAATTAATTTCAAATAAATGAATCCTAGAAGTCGTATCAGCCTCAAAACTATCTACATTATTAATAATGAACATATCTATTATGCTACAATTGTTAGAGGAATAAAAATCATATGGTTTACCACTCGGGAATAAATGAAAATAACTGCATATGCTCCCGTTGTAGTTGAAAGTTTATGTTCTTACTAGTTAAGACTTTTCATTCCCTTTATGAAAGGTGCAATGTGTTTTGCACTAGACTCTATAGTTTTCATTTCAGTCTTTTATCGGTGTACAATCTAATTTTTGATGGGATAGAACGACTAAGCCCTTGTTAGATACTGTTGGAACAAAATGAATTTTAAGTGTCGTAAATCTCTAGGAAAAGTACATAATATGAAATTAACATATAGACTTAACGTATCACGAAGTAATAACAATATTGTTGCCTATATATTATATGATTTTCTCCTAAAAGTTTCTCAAGCTTATTCAGGAAAGCCACCTTCTTTCCCTAATACCTTTGTAATAGCAGAAAATAAGATTGTACGCCGATAAAAGACTAAAATGAAGAATATAGAGTTAAAATTGAAACACACTGCACCTTTCAAAAAGAGAATGTATAACCATTTTGCCACGACCAAGACCGTCGTGATTGGCACCCACACTAACTCTCCTGTGGGAGAACCACTACTACAACAAAACCAAACAACTAACCTAAAATACTAAAGCATTTAAAGATACGAAAGCAGGAATATAAGCTAAAAACTGAAGTTCCCATAAACTTCAAAAAGATCTAACAACTAATCAATGTGGAAGAAATAACCTAGAACCTGAAAGTCAATGTACCAAAACATCTAATAGCGAACCAAAATTCTAAACAAGAAGGAATACAACCCCAAACTAATGAACTAATAGCTAACTAGAAAAGTCTAAGTCCGAAATGGTGGACATAGACGAAAGAGAACTCATGGTAACTCGAAAGAATTGGCTCACCCTAGAATTTGAACGATCACTGATCTTCTAAGCCAGGCATGTCAATGGTCGATTGAAGATGCCCTGTACTAACAAAGAAAGACCAAGTGCAGTATCAGTACATAACCACAGTGTACTGGTAGGATCACACGGCTATCCCACTAAGTGCAACATATATAAGTCATTACAACAATATAATCACATGCATATATCGAAAATATACAATATTATCAACATTTATGAACAATGAACAACTTCACATTTTTCAAGATATACAATTATGACAAGTCATTGGTCCTCTCATGGAACCCAAACCCAAACAGTTAGCATACAGGAATGTGGTACCCGATCCAATGTTTATGCCGGAATGTGGCAACCGATCCCAATTAGTTATGCCGGAATGTAGCAACCGATCCATTCAACACACCACAATCACAATCACAAGTATCTTCTCAAGTTCACACAATTTAGTCATGATTCATGGCATTCATCATTCATCTATCTCATTTACAACATGTGTGATAAATAATGCAACATCCACATACATACAAGTATCATAATAAAACAAGAAGAAATATACATCACACAATCATAGAATCACAACCATCCCCTACCTCGAAACAAGCTCGAAACCCTAAGAAGCTCGATCCTTCCCCTTCCAGATTCGTTCCGCTTGTTCTTGGTCTACAAATAATCATAATAACATGGGAATCAATAAACAATTACTAACTACCCAGATTACTTACAATTCTAACAATCCTAGATCATACCCATGATCCCAAGTATCCAAACTAAGGCTTTTTCCACTATGGTTTCCAATTCAAAACCCTCCCCCATCGATAATTACACATTCTATTTCGTTTTACGGATCGAAAAAGATATTTGGGGAGTGAAAAGCTTACCTTTAGCCTCAAGAATGGTGGAAAACTATCAAGAGTCGGATGGGGTTCGTTCCTTAGCTATAAAAATCGAAAAGGGCAAAAATAAAGATATTTTGGGGTTTATTTATGGCTTTAAGTCGCGTCTGGCCCCCCGCAGCGGCCCTTACCCCGCTTCAGCGGCACCGCCAGAGCGACCAAAACCACCGCCAAAGCTGCTTGCACGAAACAGTGAGCTATTTTAATAATTCCAAGACCCCCCAATTCACAACACACCTTTAACCAACGACACTCAGAAAATACCGTTCACGCTAAGATCGATTTCGGGAGTTCTACTCACCAGAATTCAATTCCGTAAAGTCGTACAGATTTCTTAACGACTTATCTAAGTACTCATGTATTCAAAATCATAATTAAATCACCCGATTGTTACCAGATTTTCCTACATCTTAATGACTCCGATTTGGTCCAAATATGGATTAGGTTGGGAAATCCCAAGTTACTACGAAAAACTTTTCTGACCCAAAAATTTTTCCTGTAGGCTTTTCCATAACAACCGAACCCAGTCGTTACAATAGATACCAATTTACCCATCACTCGTCCCTGAGTGACAAAACTTAGGAAAAATAGGCTAAAGAAGGAATCAAGTAGTACCTGAATCGACGAACAATTGGGGATACTTTTCTTGCATGTCCCTATCGGTCTCCCAAGTAGCTTCCTCAACTGGATGATACTTCCATTGAACTTTTACGGACTTAATCTCCTTGGTCCTTAGCTTACGCACATCACGATCATTAATTGCAACTAGTTCCTCCTCATATTGACGGTTTTTGTCTAACACAATTGAATCCCACTTATTGATATAATTCTCGTCACCATGATACCTCTTCAACATGGACACATGAAATATCGGATGAACTCCTGATAAATTAGGAGGTAAAGACAATATGTACGCTACCGTCCTACACATTCAAGAACCTCAAAGGGACCAATGTATCATGGACTTAGCTTACCTTTTTTGTCGAATCTCACCCCTTTCATGGGTGATACCTTAAGAAGAACATTGTCACCGATTTGAAATGTCATGTCTCTCACCTTATGATTTACATACTTGTTTTGTCTACTCTGGGCTGCTAGAAGCTTGGCTTGAATACTCATCACCTTTTCTTAAGCATCCTTCACTAAATCGACCCCCAATGGTTTCACATCTACAGACTCGAACCATCGTATGGGTAATCTATATCCCCTCCCATAGAGTGCCTCAAATGGAACCATATCTATGTTGGAGTGCTAACTATTATTATAGGAGTATTCACACAAAGGTAGGAACTTATCCCAATGCCCTCCAAAATTAATCGCATATGCCCTAAACATGTCTTCTAATACTTGAATAGTCCTCTCTAACTGCCCGTCTGTTTGTGGATGGAAGGATGTACTAAAAGTGTGAGTTGTGTTCCCAATTCATCATGTAATTTCCTCCAAAACTTGGATGTGAATTGGGTACCACGATCTGAGATGATAGAGAGGGGCACCCCAGCAACCTCACTATCTCTTTCACATACTCCCTAGCCAATTGTTCAACATTATAATCTATTCTTACAAGAATAAAATAGGCTGACTTAGTCAATCTATCAACCACTACCCAATTAGAATCAAACTTCCCCAAAGTCTTGGGAAGACCAACCATGAAATCCATGGCTATTCCCTCCCACTTCCATTCTGGAATTGGCATTCTTTGAAGCAAACTTGCAGGTCTTTGGTGTTTATATTTCACTTGTTGGCAATTTTGACACTTAGCCACAAACTCCGCTATATCCTTCTTCATGCCCGACCACCAATAAATTTGCTTCAAATCTCGATACATCTTCATAACACCCAGATGAATAGAATATCGCGAAACATGATATTCAACCAACAATTTCTTAATCAAGTCATCAACTCACAGAACACAAATTCTTCCTTTAAAACTAAGCACGCCTTCCACATCAAGAGTGTTTTTTGTTCCTTACCAATCGCAGTCTTCTTTCTAAGCTCCTCCAAATTTTCATCTTCAAATTATTTGGCCTTGATCTCATCAATGAATGTGACCCTCATATCAATGCTAGCTAACACCCCACCTCTTTCTGAGATGCCCAATTGCATGAACTTAGACTCTAAGGTCTGAATTTCCTTAGCCAAAGGTCGCTTAGTTATACTTAAGCAAGCTAAACAACTCATACTCACTGCTTTTTTACCTTAAGCAAGCCTTACCCGGATGATATTGAATGGTGACATCATAATCCTTAAGTAACTCAATCCTCCTTCATTGTCTCAAATTCAGATCCTTTTGAGTGAACACATGCAGCAAACTGGGATGATCAGTAAATACCTCACACTTAACATCATAAAGGTAATGCCGCTAGATCTTAAGATCAAACACTATCGCTGCCAACTTCTAATCATGTGTTGGGTAATTCCTCTCATGCACCTTCAATTACACGAGGCAAAAGCTATAACATTCTTATCCTGCATCAACACAGTACCTAAACCAGAATGTGAAGCATCAAAATAAATAATAGAATTTTTACCTTCAATCGGTAATGTTAGAATAGGCGCGGTGGTTAAGAGAGTCTTGAGCTTTTGGAAGCTCTCCTCAGATTTTTCAGTTCATTCAAATGGTATGTCCTTTTTAGTTAAATTAGTCAAGTGAGTGGCAATAGAAGCAAAGGTCTTCACAAATTGACGATAATAGCTAGCGAGCCCAAAAAAACTCCTAACTTCTGTGACAGAGCTAAGCCGAACCCATTTCTTAACTGCCTCAATCTTTTGAGGATGTACCATTACCCATTATTTTGACACTACATGTCCCAAAAATGCAACCGAAGTCAACCAAAACTCACACTTAGAAAATTTTGCATACAACCTCTGCTTCCCAAGAATACCCAAAACAATACGAAGATGGTTGACATGTTTTTCCTCACTTTTCGAATAGACCAAAATATCACCAATAAAGACTATGACGAAAGAATCAAGGAATGTCTTGAACACCCCATTCATTAAACTCATAAAAGTTGCAGGCGCATTAGTCAAACCAAAAGACATAACCACAAACTCATAGTTCCCATAGAGAGTCCTAAATGCCGTATTGGGAACATCTTCAAGCCTAATTTTCAACTGATGGTAACCAGACCTTAGATAGTTGGAGAAAACTGACGCACATTGCAATTGGTCAAAAAGATCATTTATTCAAGGCAAGTGATACTTGTTTCAAATAGTGACCCTATTCAATTTTTGGTACTCTATACACATTCTCATACTACCATCCTTTTTCTTAACAAAAAAAATTGGAGCACCCCATGGGAAAGCACTAGGACGAATAAATCCCTTATCAAGAAGCTCTTGTATTTGAGCCTTAAGCTCTCTTAATTTTACCGGAGCCATATGATATGGAGGAATAGAAATGGGGCGCGTACCAGGTTCCAAATCAATGCAGAAATCTATATCTCTATCCGAAGGCATACCATGCAAGTCATTAGGAAACACTTCTCTAAATTCCGACACCACAAGAATAGACTCAATGGATGGAATCTCAATCTCAACATCTCTAATATGAGCCAAATACGCCAAACAACCCTGCCCTATCAATTTCTTAGCACGAATGGAGGATATGATCTTAGTTCGCTTAGGCTTGTTCACCCCTCCCCACTCTAATTTTTCCCTTCTCGAAATTTCTTGATTTATAGACTTTGTATTACAATTAAACACGACATAATAGAGGGACAACAAAGTTATGCCTAAACTTATATCAAAGTCAGTAATATCCAAAATACCAAATCAGCCCAAGTCTGAAACCCCGTAAACAAAATAGGACAAGCACGATAGACATGTGTGACTATGATTGACTCTTTAACTGGGGTAGAAACATGGATAGCGGCATCAAGTATATCACAAATCATATCAAACTTTGAGGCAAATAGTACGGATACATTAGAATAAGTAGAACCCAGATCAAATAACACATTAGCCATCCGTTCACCAACAAGAATAGTACCTGTGATCACTGCGTCAGACGCCTCTGCCTCATTCTTGCCCGAAAATGCATAACAGTGAGCCTTATCATTTTGACGAGCCACTTCCCTGCCTTGTTGTGCGTTACCCCTTCCTGTATTACCATTTCCTATACCTCCACGGTCTTGTTAATTACCTCATCGCCCACCTTGTTGATGCCCTCGACTATTATTACCATTCCCCATAGGTACCACTGCTCTAGACTGCTTTTGCACAGAATCTAACACACGTGGGTGGGGACAATCTCTCCTCATATGCACAGGTTCACCATAGTTGTAACATGTACGATCAAAATATGGCCTGCTGCCCGCCGAAGGTGCGACTCCCTGGCTATCCGAAATCAAATTATAAAGTGGAGTTCTCGAGTAATTACCTGTAGAAGCGGGCATTAGCGGATTGAATTGGCTTGGCTGCCAGTGTTGGCCTCCCTAAACCTCTGGAATAAGAACCTTGAAAGTTACCCGAGTTCTTGACCCTTTTTGCCAATGCCTTAGTCTGACCGTCACGCCTCACCCCCTCCACTTTCTTAACATAGTATGTTACCTCATTGAAGCTCCTCCCTGCAGAGGTCATATGAACAAATAATACCTGCAACTCAGAATTTAGTCCCCTAATAAATAAACGGATCCTCTCCTCAACAGTCACCAATTGGGTAGCATATCTAGACAAGGCATGGAACTTGGCCTCATAAGCAGCCACAGACATACAAACTTTCTCCAAAGACATGAATTCATCATTCTTACGATCTCTCAAAGTCGTGGGCACATATTTCTCCAAACAACAAAGCATGAAATTGGGTCCAAGTAAGTGGAGGTAAAACTGAAGATCTGCACTCGATATAAGCTCTCCACCACTGCTTAGCCTCACCTTGAAGTTGAAAGGACACAACCTTAACCCCATGCTGATGGACAATTCCCAATTTATGAAGCCTCTCATAGAAACCTAAGATAAACTCAAAAGCATCCTCATTCTCAGAACAAAGGAACACATGAGGCTTTAGCTTCAAAAACTTAGTCGACATTTCATGCTCAATACTAGTCATAACAGAACCCAACAAAGGACAGAAGAAAGCATCATTACCTTCTGTTCCACCTGTCTTGGGCGCAGTACTAGCAACCATGGGATTAGCGAGAGCTTAAGCTCTTTGAATAGAAGGAAACACTCCAGGACCAACCAACCCTTTCAAGAATGAAATGATCTGTCGAGCTAACACAGGGTCTATGGGAGGAACATCATTAGTCTCAACCCACAACTCTTCCTCTTATCCCACTTCCTTAACATTTTCAACCACAATATCCCCATCTATCTCTTTATGATGCATGGGAGGGGCCTCATTTTGGGGAGCATTTTCCGCCGGTACCCTATCTCTATTAGGCGCCACTCTTCCTCAACCTCTACCCCTAGCTCTTCATCTACCCCTGCCTCGACCACGACCTCTCGCTAAAGATTCCTCAACAAGAGCATTGGCGGGAGTAACATGCCTGACGACGTTGTATCTAGTGTTAGCCATCTCCGAACAAAAAAGTGAAGGAGGTTAGATACCAATTAGAATCAACAGATACCAATTGGAATCAAGTTATAACATGAAAGAAGACGAGAAAAATAAAGAGATTTCCTAAAGTCCAACAGCCTCTCAAAGAAAAGTAAAGGCATCCCCGTACCGTTCTGTAAGACTCTACTAGACTCATTTTGGTACATCGAGATCAACGAACCTAGTCTCTGATACCAACTTTGTCACGACCCAGTCCATCATGATTGGCACCCAAACTAACTCTCCGACGGGAGAACCACTACTACAACCAAACCAAACAACTAAGCCAAAATACTGAAGCATTTAAGGATACGAAAGCAGGATTAAAACCTACAAACTGAAGTTTCCATAAACTTCCAAAAAATCTAACAACTAATTAATGCGGAAGAAATAACCTAGAACCTGAAAGTCATGTACCAAAACATTTAATAACGAACCAAAAGTCTAAACAAGAAGGGATACAACCCCAAACTAATGAACTAATAGCTAACTAGAAAAGTCTAAGTTCGAAATAGTGGAAATAGACAAAAGAGAACTCATGGCAGCCTTGAATAATTGGGTCACCCGTGAATTCGAACAATCATTGATCTTTTAAGCAAGGTATGTCAATAGCCGCTTGTAGATGCCCTATACTCAACAAAGAAAGAGCAAGTGCAGTATCAGTACACAACCACAGTGTATTGGTAGGATCATGCGGCTATCCCACTAAGTGCAACATATATAAGTCACTACAACAATATAATCACATGCATATATCAAACATATACAATATTATTAACATTTATGAACAACGAACAACTTCACATTTCTCAAGATACACAATTATGACAAGTCATTGGTCCTCTCATGGAACCCAAACCCAAATAGTTAGCATACCAGAATGTGGTACCCTATCCAATGTTTATGCCAAAACATGGCAACCGATCCCATAATTATTCCAGAACATGGCAACCGATCCCAATTAGTTATGCCGAAACGTGGCAATCGATCTATTCAACTCATCACAATCACAATCATAAGTATCTTCTTAAGTTCATACAATTTAGGCATGATTCATGGCAGTCATCATTCCTCTATCTCATTTACAACAAGTATGATCAATAATTCAACATCCACATACATACAAGTATAATAATGAAGCAAGAACAAACATACATCAATCAATCATAGAATCACAAGCTTCACCTACCTCGAAATAAACTTGAAACCCTAAAAAACTTGATCCTTTCCCTTCCGAATTCATTCTTCTTATTTTTGGTCTACAAACAATCATAATAACACGGGAATCAATAAGCAATAACTAATTACATGGATTACTAAAAATTCTAACAACACTAGATCATACCCATGATCCCAAGTATCCAAACTAGGGCTTTTTCCACCATGGTTTCCAATTCAAAACCCTCCCCCATTGATAATTACACATTCTATTTCGTTTTACGGATCGAAAAAGATATTTGGGGAGTGAAAAGCTTACATTTAGCCTCAAGAAAGGTGGAAAACTGTCAAGAGTAGCCTGGGTTTCGTTCCTTAGCTCTAAAAATAAAAAAAGGGCAGAATAAAGATGTTTTGGGGTTTATTTACGACTTTAAGTCGCGTTTGGCCCACTACAGCGGCCCTCACCCCACTTCAGTGGCACCACCAGAGCAACCAAAACCACCGCCAAAGCGACTTACACAAAATAATGAGTTATTTTAATAATTCCAAGACCCCCATTTCACAACATACCTTTAACCAACGACGCTCAGAAAATACCGTTCACGCTAAGATCGATTTCGAGAGTTCTACTAACCCGAATTCAATTTCTTAAAATCGTACGGATTCCTTAACGACTTATCTAACTACTCATGTAATCAAAGTCATAATTATATCACCCGATTATTACCAGATTTCTCTACACCTTAATGACTCTGATTTCATCCAAATCTGGACTAGGTTCAGAAATCCCAAGGTACTATAAAAAAGTTTTCCGACCCAAAATTTCTGCCAGTGGATTTTCCATAATGACGAAACCCGGTCGTTACACCTTTCAAGAAATCACATAATGATTATTACAACGGGAGCACATGATATTATTTTTATTTATTTTTCAAGTGGTAAATCATATTTTAATGATTGCTCAAACAATTTAAACCAAATAGATGTTTCCTAAATATAAATTTAGATAATGTTTTCATTGATCCAGTTTCTGTGAAGGCTTATGCGGTTAGTTAATTTGTAATTTAATAGAGTTATGTCATTGATTTGGTTTGCACTGGAGGATAGTTTAACAATCTTATTGTATTTACTTTTGAATTGCTAGTGAAGTCTGTTTGTTTCAATGTGTGAGTCATTCTATTGAAACAAAAAGACTCACATATTGAAACAAATAGACTTCACTAACAATTCAAAAGTAAATATATGGATAAACTTTTCTCTAATGACAATCAAATCAATGACCTAGCCTTACACTTATGAATAAGACTCTACTCGACGTGGCTTATGAGACATCCTAGGACCTTTCTAAACTTTGTGCTCTAAATAACAATTTTGTCATGACTATAGGTACACCATAGGAGTAACATGGCGTATAGGACCCCGAGAGCCCCTACACATGCCCCTTGGCATTCATAACATAGATTATAGAAATCAAGAGATATAAAAACAACATTTTGTATCAAGAGTTTATGAAAAAAAAGTGGAAGTGTACTAAGTCTCAAAACTATCTATTACATCAAGAGTGAGTGGGATGTAACCCAGACATCTCGTACAATATCCAAAAAGTAAAATTGAAAGCAATAGAGGCTTGGTCCTCGAAACATGAGGACTCACCACTTGGAGAATAAGAACATGTAACGTCGTACCCTACATTGGAAAAAACAATGTAGGCAACAATATGATAGCAATGCATAGAATAGTAAATCATGCTAAAAAGTACCTTTTCATGCTCATGAAAAGACCAAGTTAAACCGTAGGAAAATTCTAGAAAACATCATACTAATCAATGCAATATGCAATTAAAACTTCTCTTTTTGAACACTTGGGAAGATACTTCTTTAAGTAACCTTAGTTCATCTTTACTGTGAGAATTAGCCTTAACCGACATAGAGACCATGTGAGCTATAACATGGAATCCGGTGTCTGCCCCACACCAAAAAGGGGTGTTCTCACTTGCCTAGGCAAGAACCTTAACTTTTGGCTTACATGGATCAACTTGCTAATGTCTATCTAAGCCAATCATGTCTATCTAAGAAAATAATCTGATGGTTGCACATAGGTAAGGGATAAGGAAATTGCTACTAGAAACTCAACCTCTAATACGGGAGAATTTCCATCTCAATATCCTCTCGATGCTAAGCATAAATCCCATAGAGTAGTCACAATTCATTAATTGACTTATCTTTCATGAAGGTCAATTCAATTAGCCGATCCAAGCTTATTTTCTTCAGAATAGCTCCTAAACTTGATTCTAAGTTAGTTGAGAAAACCTTTCAACTCTTAAGAATCCTTATGTGAGAAAATCATTTCACATGCATGCATTGAGTATTATGTGAGCAACCATTTCACAATATTAATAACAACAACATATAAGCTTTACTCCCATATCATCTTAAATCATTTTCATCAATTTGACAAAGAACATGCATAGCTTCATAATCTTCTTCTTTCATGGCTAAAAGCCCACATTATCATCATTACTTAGAAAACATGGGGGTATGCATGGGTTCATGGGAATTCATCTTAAAATCATTGAATTATCTCAATACATGCTTAATGCTTCATAAAACAATCAAATGAATCAATATTGAAAGAAATCCATAACATAGAAGAAAACTCTAACTTCAAGTGGGAACTTCTGACTTCAAAATTAAGGGATTAGAAACTCTATGGAGGAAAGGGCTCCATATATGAAGACTATCATACCTTTATTTTAAAATCCCTTAAGCAACTTGATGAATTGGAGATTTGGTATTGAACCCTAGGTTGATTCCTTCTTCTTCTTCTTCTTCTAGAGAGAAAATATTTTGGGGCAGGATGAGTTTCTTCTTATTTTTTGTTATTTTGATTGAATGAATTGAATGGGTGAATTTTGGGGGGTAATACCTTTATATTGGGGTTCTAATGGAGGTCAAAACGATAGGGTATTGAATAAAAATAATTAGGGAAAAGACTAAGAAGTCCCTTAAAATAACTTTCGACCTCCACCTACAGTGGAGACCTACGGTTTGTAGTTTCACCTACAGAACATCCTGTTCGACCGTCGATTGGTTCAGAGACTTGTTCTGTTGGCCTTCAGATGATGGGACCTACCTATGATTCATGGGTCCACAGACGGGCAATGGGTATCTACTTTGGACCCTGATATTTCTGTATTTTTGGGACTCACCTATGAGACGTACCTATGACTCGTGGACTGAACGACGGTCTGTCCTGGTGAACCGTCACTAAGTACAGGAACTTCAATATTTTGGAAAATTGAGACTAGCCAACCATGGGTCTACCTATGGTGCATTTCTCACACCACGGTCCATCAGTGGTGCCAGTCGATATTGGCACCAGGTATTTTCTGAAAGACGAAAAACTTTTCTCCTTTATGAATCTGAAGTGTTACAAAATAAGTATAACAACATGTGCTCCCATTGTAATTGAAAGTTTATGTGCTTACTTGATAATACTTATCATTCCCTTTCTGAAATGGTTTCTAAGAAGTAAAGCTGGAATAATTACATACCCGCACCCAATTCACATTAATCATCATGATTTCACACATTCAGGCTCAATCCAATTAGAAAGGAAGTCGTAGTCTATTTGTAGGCTAACCATGCACGCTCGAATTCACAAAGATAGAGATTTACCTTCAAACGGCCTCCAAACGCTGCAACACTATGAAGATTATGATCACAATGTTAGTACGGTCGTTAAGACACCAAAATCACATAAAATGGAAACACACAAATTTCAGAGTCAAAGAACAATTGTGGGACCCGCAATAGAATTTTTGGAATTGAATCCATCAAGAAGTCCTAAACTATACAAAGAGTTCACAAATTAAGCACCAAAAAGAGGAGGGGCAACAACTTTGAGATCAAATTCACCTCAAACAAATGTTCACTAACATAATATGATCACTCCACAATGCAGCCACAACCTTCACTATCACACTTTACTTCAAATCACGTCAATCAAAGTTGAAACGAGGGAGAAACAACTTTTTTAAAATAAGAACTGAAGCTGTAAATTCGCTATATAAATATAAAAAGTCTGGTTGCGGAAAGTCTATTTTTAGTTACTAAAAGTCTAATTTCCAGTCGTTAAAGACGTGCACCAGATATCAGCACTTCAACTGGTTTGCTTAAACTCTAATTTCTCTGACAGGGTGCCCGAGATTCATTCGGAACACCATGCATGCAACCTTTCAAAATATTATATTCTTGACAAAACAAAGTAGTCAAAATTCCAATAAGAGATCATCTTGGCGAAAATTGGGTCCCACCCCCAAAGTCCATTTTAAGGCAAAATTCACAAGGGGGCTCACAATTAGCCTGGAAGCCTCAGTATCAAAATGAAAGGTCATTCTAGACCAAACTGGACATTCTGGAGCTAACCACACTAATGGAAATCTCATCCAAGGTTGTTTACTTAGAATGTTGACTAAAGTCAAACTTAGGCATTAACTCAAAAGTTAAAATGCCTAATCGCATAGACTTGCATCGAAAGCCTCAAAATTTGTGTCGGCTATGCTACTATCCTTAAATAAGTCTTTCGGGCCTAATGGAATCGTCATGAATGGATTTTCAGACAATCTTCTTGAACTTTTGATCAAAACTGAAAGTTGAAAGTTCAAAGTTCAAAGCTCTAAAAATACTAAAACTCGCATAAATACTAAATGCACGACCAGGTGACCGAACTGTCAGTTTCAGCAAGTCATAAATTACTTGGAGTCTCTATAGGACAGCTCTAAAGGACAAACATGAGTCATAAACACATAAATGACTTGGAGGTCATTACAAAAAGCTACTTAACCATGAAATATTCTTTTTCACGAGGATGCTAAGAAATTGTCCAGCCCCATATATGCCACTATCGTTAAATCCAATACCAATGATCACCACACTTGCATGAAGAACAACAATTCTCAACAATGGAGCCAAAATTAATATCCAAACACTCAACCACCGTGGCAATCCAATTTAAATCCAATCTTTGTTCCTCCATGTAAATAATGTAACAAGATTGGCCACACCAAAAATGTCTTCCGCTCAAAGTCTCACAATGACTATGAAGCCTAAGACAACTGTGTTGTTGGGCTTAATTTCGCCACCAACCCCTGGATGGTCAACTCAAGAGCCACACATAAGATTACAACAGAGCCACACTACTTACAACCGTCCCACTATTGATGATTTATCTATGGGTGACAGTACCAGAAGTAGTATCTCTCATACTGGTTCTACTCAATTAAACGCGTCAAATAATATTTTTAAGCTAACGCATACTCTTTATTCCATGTCCATTAAATTCAAACCTCTTTCTGTTTCTATAATAGTCAAGATAATATGAAGTCCATTAAATTATTTTCTTTTGACTTTGTCGTGAATGTAATGTCCAATTTCTTATGAAATTCCTTATATTACTAAAATTTCCATTACCCCTTCCTCTCAGTATTTTTTATGCATAGTCTATGTTTTAGGAATGGTTAGTGAGGTCCTCGAGGTGATCAAGAATGATTTTGATCCTATTGAGTTGAAATATATTGATATTGTTGACTTTGGTTAACATTTCGAGTTTTGAGATTCAAATAGGTCGTCAACATAATCTGAGATTTATCTAAAAGTAGAAATAATTACTAAAAAAACCCATAAGAAGATTTTATCTATTTGTAGGCATCATCTACCTTATAGACAATCAACATTCAAGACAAGCTTTCCAAACAATACACCAAATAGCACATAATAAAAATACGTTAGTCTAAAAGATAGGCTTTTTTTTAGATATCTCTGACGCTTGTGTTGAGCCAAACTAAATCAAATGCATGTGATGCAAATAAATGTGGAGCCTACTAGGGATAACACATTTGTATTTAAGTTCCCCGAAGGGAAAATTTGATGGAGAAATGTATCTAGACTAGTTCTAAAATGGGTGGACAACTGGAGTTGAGGAGTAGTAGTGTCCCGGTAGCACCATTTTCTAGCTTTGTGTGTGGGTGATCCATTTCCTAAACATGTGTTACTTAAATCCTTCACCATGTACCAAAGTTCCACTTGCTACATCTTGACAGAAGCGGGGTGCGCAGTCGCAATTCTTGTTATTGTTTTAGTTAAGACTCAAAGGGATGCCCAAGAGAAAATGATTATATCACAGTTCAAAAATATCAGAGCAATAAAAAAGCATACATGTAACACATTATGTCAACACATATTCAATATTCTATAATATAATAATAATAATAATATAATAATAATTATAATGCTAATAATACTAAAAATGATAATGATAATGATAACGATAACGATAAAGATAATGATAATAATAATGAAAATGATAAAGATAATGATAATGATAATGATAACGATAAGGATAATGATAAAGATAATGATAATGATAATGATGATAATAAAGATGATAATAATGATAATGATAATGTTAATAATGATAGTAATAATTATAATAATGATAATAATAATGATAAGAATGATAATAATGATGATGATGACAATAATGACAATAATGATAATGATGATGACAACAACAACAACAACAATAATAACAACAATAATAACATTGATAATACTAATAATAAAAGAGTAGTGTTGTTTGGCATGAATGGCATGACAAAGTGTAAAAGACTACAATATCATATTGGCTCCAAAACCATCTAAATTTTCCTCAAAAAATGTAACATCTCAGATTCAGAAAGTGGAAAAAAATTATACTTTCAAAACCTGGTGCCTGTACCGACGGACACCACCGATGGTCCGTGGTCCGACCAACTGACCGTAGGTAGGCCATTGTTGGCAAGTCCCAGTTTTCCAAAATCTTAGAAGTTTAAGTACTTTATGAAGGTTCACAAGGAAGGCCCGTCATCCCATCCACGAGCTATAAGTGGGTCTCGTATATGAGTCCCAGACTTAGAGAAATTCTAGGGTCAAAGTGAAGATCGACGACTGAGACTCACTGCCCATCGATGGACCCACGATCATCCGTAAGTGGGTCCGGTTGGTCAAGGTCTATAGTTTCTATAATCTAAATAACATGTTTTCTTGGAAAAATTTCATAGTTCCTTGTATACAATTCAGAACCCTAACTTACATTAATCATAAGTGCTCATTGAATTATACTTGCTAGGCAAATCAGACAGATATCATGCCTCAAATTTTGAATGCCATACCTTTATGCATATTTATGTGCATTCCTAGATAGTATGTAAATATTTTGAACTACTCAGTACTTCAATGCATTTAAGATTTTCATTTAGTTGGGATTAGACTTAGCACCGAGTTGGACTAGGGTGTAGCGTACCCTCACAGTCCCAGAACTACCTGCCAACGTAGAATTAGAAGTCCCCTCTGTTGGCACCAATTTGAGTAATCATGCCACAGTCATGCCTCTATACTCCTGAAAAGGTATATTGTGTCCTCTCGATAGGGTTTATACATCAGACTCCACATTTAGCTCACATGGTTTATGTCGGTTAGTAGTAGCTCCCACAATCATACTCTCATTGCATTGACCATGTTATCACTATTTAGTTCAGCATATTAGCTACATAATTAGTACTTACTCATTGCATTTAGATTAACTTTTCAAATACACTTAAGTATAGTTCATTTCCATGCTCATTATTACATTGCTCAATTATATTATTGTAGAGCTTAGTATCTATATCCTTTATGCTCAATACATTCCAAGTACTGACGCATACTTTGCGCTACATCATTATATGATGTAAGTTTAGGCACTCAACATCTAGCTCACACTTAGTTTGATTTCTAGCGTATAATCAGCAACTTCAGTGGTAAGTCCTCATTATTCGAGGACGTTTCTTTATGCTTGATTAAGTTAGTTTATTTTCAGTATTTTTAAAATTAGCTGGGACTTGTTACAATAGCTCATCAGTAGTAGAGGCTTTCAGACATAGAGTTAGCATTTACTTGTTTTGGGTTGTTTCCCCCTTTTTCATTAAGTTATATTCTCACTTGAGTTTCTTTTCGTTGTGACTTACTTTATAGTTATGCCGTTGCTTTCTTAGTTATATTTCAGTATGTTGTTGATATGCCAGACTCAAGGTTAGTTTGGGGTCCTTGTGATCCTGGGTCCTTTATTACATCCAGGGGGTAGCCTCGGGGGGTGACAATTTCTGTACTTAGGGTGCCCAACGAATACCGAGAGTCATTAGGTGAATTTTCTCTTTTTTGTTCTTATTGAATTTTGTGTTCTCGTGCCCAACCCTTCACGCTAGCGGAACTGGTGACCGCATTCGCAAAGGGTAATGTGATGTGACCACTGCATTCATGGAGGCGAGATTGTGATCATAGAGGGTCAAGGTGTTGACCTTTGCATTTGCGGGAGCCTTGCAACAATAGAAAAGTATTGGGGATCATGGCCTTCACATTCGTGGGAGAGTGCCCTCATTTGCAAAGGGTTGCCGATGGCCAACGTCTGCATTTGTGGGCCTCATGCCGCGATCGCCGAGAGTAATCGGCTGGCAGTTTCATGTTTTGCAAAAATTGGGGTTTCAAGCCCATTTTCAATTTTTGAGCTTTGACAACTCTTGGGAGATGATTTCAAATGGGATTTTTGAGATTAATCTTTTTGTAAGTATTTCTGACCATGAATCTTCATTTCACAATCATCATTTACATTTTGTAACATCAAATTTTTAATTTTGAACTTCAATTTTTGTTCAAGAACACGTCGTTTTGAAGTTAATGGTGATTGAGGAATGATTTTAACGCCATTTTAAATTTGTTTTCATCGGTGACTTCCAAATTCTCTAGGTAACATGATTTTATATGAGCTTCCTGATTTAACCCTAGTTTTCAAAAATGGGTTTTGGCATTAATTTTTCCCTATTTCAAAAACCAGTGATATGGGTGTTGTTCGTTTCAAATTCTTATTTTGATACCTTTGTTTAATAGATTTTGTTGATTTTGACAGCCACTAGAAAGGAAAAGCTCATGTGACGGGTGATTAATTGTTTGTTTGAGGTAGGTGGACTTCTTGACCTTTTGTTAAGCATATAGAATCTTGTATTCCTTATTGTGTGTGTTGTGGAGTTTGTGGTCACCTGTTCATTTTGAATGATTCTAATGTTGAAAAAGGGAAAATGAAAAGGCTACTTGATTGTATATTTATATGTAATGTGTTGTAAATTATTTGAATGGTCATACTGATTCATTATGGATGATGCTTCATGATTGTATTGTTATTAATTGTGCATTAATATGAAAATTATAATTTATTCATCATTTGTGTTAACATGCCTATATGCATTTGTTCTGAAACATTGTGATGAGATCTATTATGATGATTATGCCGAGGTAAAATGGTTCTAGCAATGCCGAGGGAAAATGGTTCTTGCGGAGACATGGACCTTGTGAGTCCCCCCATGGGTCCCAACCTGATATTAATTGGGTACGTATCGTTAGGAAAAATGTACATCACTGTATTTTACATTTAATTTCTTTGTATTGAGCATCATCACCATTTGTGAACTTCATGAGTGCTTTTATCAAACTTGTGGTTGATGAATATGAACTTATGTATTGGTGATTGGTATACATTGTAGTGTTGTTATACGTGTTGTGTGTTATATAAATGTTAATTGCTAGGTTGGGCTAGCTGATTTCTCTATAGATTGTAGTTGTGGACATTTGGGTGTAATGTAGAAAGTATTTGTAATTTGTATTGGTTTACGTTGAGTTGGTCATTTACTTGCCGAGTACCTTGTTGTTTGGTACACAATCTCATGCTTCCACACTTGTGTAGGTTACGAACCCATATCATCGTGATTCTCCTTCTTCTCTTCTACGTCTGAGGCTTATTGTAGAGAGTTTGTGAGGTAGTTGTCTGTCAACTCGGTGGACACCTCTTACTCTATTATTATGTTCTTGTTTTGTTCTAGGAACAAAGACATTTAGACTTGCACTTCTTTGAATTTATTGTAATACTTAGAGGTTTGTACATGTGATTACCCTGTTTTGGGGTTATAATTTAGATATGTTATTTTATATGCGTTATTGTATTATTTTTGTCTTTCTATTCTATTTTATTACCGCATTAATCTCTTTAATTGGGTTTTAGACTAACTTGCCTTGGTGAGATTAGACAAGTGGCACCACTCCAATTTTTGGGTCGTGAAAATTTTCCACCTTAATTTTCTTATAGGAGTTACAAGACATGTGGATTTGATGTCGTAGGGGTAAATATGACCCTTTCAGAGAGTACAATGGAAAATATGAGTTTTTTTAGAGTACAAGGACGAATATATTAATGACAGGATGATCAAATATTGTAGGTGTATATATGACCTTTGTTTGAGTACACATGCAATTATGACCCTTATGGTTTGATGAAAAGGGCAAATATGTCGAAAAAGTAAAACAAAGGGAAATTATGACTTATTTGTGAGAGTAAAAGGGAAAATATGACCCTGTTTCGTAGCAAAATATATAGGCGGATTCACATGAGAGACCCTTGTATTTGGTTCCATTTGTAAGTTGGACCCTTATACTTACGACTTTGCCAACACAACCCTTAAACTCACAGAAATACAATATTTTAAACTCCTTTCTAATCGTATGTTTGTGCGTGTAGTATATCCATTTATGCATGGAATTCCACTCATTTCCATGTCATTTTCAATTACACCTAAGAAGTTAAATATTAAAAAAAATGCTAGTTTTGCATATTCTGAAAATTTTGAACATCATTTCTCCATATTTACTCCCAAATTGAACATTAAATTCATGTCAAATAGGTTAATTTCTTATATGTTTGACTTGAATTTCATAATATATGTTCACAAACAGAAACCCAACAAATCTCCATTACAATTGTGAATTGTTTCATAAATACACAAAATCCATTTATTATTTTTGAAGCTTCTTCAAGTTTATCAATGAAATATGTTATTTTTTCAATACCCACTATCACCCACACTTTACATTAACTCATATAAAATTTGAAAAATATTTGTGAAATTGAAAATTTTCGGATGGAAATGTGGCAAAACGAAAATGATTAGGGCTAGTGATGGTTTGAAGCATAAGAATGAAATTTTGCAAAAGTATTTGGGGATAGGGCAGTGTTGCAAGGTGATAAACGCTCAACTATACCTCATCCAATACTAGGTGCAGGTGAACATAATCTAGTATAAACCCAACAAAGAGTCGAGGTCGATCCCACAAGGATTGACACAAGTTATAATTCAGTAACGAAGTGAAAGACAAGTTCTAAAGGATTGTAGGAGTAGAAACTATTGAAATTTTCATGCCCCGAGGCTACCCATTGACGTAAACACGGGACCTAGGATCACGAGTGACCCCAAGATAACCCTGAAGTTGGCATATCATTAGCATACTAAAACAAATACATAAAGAGATACTATGCGGAGACTTAAAACCATAGTTAAATAAAAGATGGGGAATACACAATACTGATCTGAATATATGAAAAGTACTACGAGTTTAGTGATACTAAACAATCACTAAAAAGTTAAAGATGAATCTAATATTATGCCTGAAATAGCCTATAACTAACTAAAGTTGCTGGGACATGCCCTCGGCTAACCCTAGCAAAACTGAAAACTGAAATGAAAGATTAAATGTAAAAACATATCTATTGTCCTTGAAGTGTGAGGACTCACCACTGAAGCTGTTGAATACTGATCGGGAACAAATCTATGCATGATCTGGATGCTGAGTACCTAAACCTACATCATTAAAGGATGCAGCGCAAGGTATGCGTTTGTACTTGGAATGTACTGAGGATGCAATAGATAGAATATAACTGACCAAACATATAAACTAAACAAACCGTAACTGAGCAGCAGTGACATAACTGAACAAGATAGAAAATACTGAAATATGCTGAAATGAACTGAACTGAATGCAATGACCAAGTATGTAACATGCTGAGACTCAATACTGAGGTATAACTGAAAACCTGGTCATTTGCACTAGAGTCTAACTGTGGGAGTTACTAGTAATCGACTTAAAACCACGTGAGCTAAATGTGGAGTCCGATGTAGAAGCCCCATTGAGAGGACCCAATATACCTTGTCAGGGGGTATAAATGCATGACTGACGTGATCACTAAATATGATGCCCATAGAGGGGACTTATAAACTTACGGGGGCACGTAGTTTTGGGACTATACGGGTACACTGAACCCTAGTCCAACTCAGTGTTAAGTCTACTCCCAACTGAATATATATATGCCACAGTATGACTGAAGTACCGAAATGCTGAGTAGATCAAAATACTGACATGCAAAATCTGAGAATGCAACATTTAAATATAGACAACGAACCATTCGAAATTGGAGCATGTGTATCAGCTTAACTGACCTAGCAAGTGTAATTCCTGAACTAAGAGGATCTACACAACTAGGGTACTGAACTTCATGCAATGAACTAAGCAACAATTTCACGAAGACGTAATAATCTGATTAATAACACTATCACAACTTAATCACAATAATTCTCAAAAGCTCTAGAAACTGTAGGTTTAACCAAAATACAGGGAATAAAAAATCTGATTGAGTTCTAGGAACCTAGTGGATGAAAGGAACCCACTAGTGAAATCCCACATACTTGGTGAAAAAATTCACAGATAAATCTTTCTATTTTGGGCTGGAAGTGAAGAAAACCCGCTGCGTTCTTGGAAGGGTTTGGATCACCTCTTTCCTCTTCTGTTCGTTCTATGTGTTATGAATTTTAGAGAATAATCATTTTAGGTAAGTTCTGACTAAGTTACTAGGCTTAAACTGAGTAAAACAGTGTAGTTTAGGGGTAAAACTACGTAGTTTAGGTGTCCAACGCATAAGGGAAAATACTAAAACGACCCCACCTAAAATCTGACGGGGGATGACCACCAGACCTATGACGGACCGTCAAAGGGTCCACGGACCGTGAAGTTGGTCGTGGTCCTTGGACAGTGGCTACTAGTTCTAGATGGCCTACCACGAGCCCTACCAAGGCTTGTGTAAAGGACCATGGACCATGAAGGCCATCGTGGTTCTTTTCTTGGGCTGGTGGTCTGTTAGCTCAAGTTCACGGACCCTCTCACGGCCCGTCATCAAGACCACGACTCGTGGAGTGCTCTGTGGTCTGATGCCTGACCTTGGGAGGTGGTATCTCGTCCCTATAAGCCTTCCCACGGCTTGTGAGGTTGTCCACGGCCCATGAAGGGCTCCATGGTCCACCACTTTGGGGCAGGGTGTGAACCACAGACAGGTCGACGGATCGTGGTTCCTTTCACGTTCCGTGAACCCTGTTGTGGTTCACCTTTTTTTTTTTCTGGTCAGATAAGTTCTGAGGCGTTATAAAAATCATGCTATTAAATCAAAGGGGTTGTCAACAAGTGTCAAATAGGGAGTTAAGGTTTCTAAATTAACAACTATAGAAAATAGGGGAGTAATAAAGTAGATATGGGATACTTGGGGATGTAATCGATTAAAGGCTAATTTCGCGATATGGGTAATTGTAATTTACTAACAATTTCTGAATCTTAGTGAGTAGTCTAAACTATAGATGCAATAGCTTTCTCTCGAACAACTATTACGATTCAAGCGAGTTATGTCGAACCTCGATAAAGGTAACAATATAAGCAGCCCAATACCTCATTTTATATAATCTCTCAAGCTAGATAGGTAGGATCGATTTAAGATTCACTCTCTTGAGCTGAACCCACAACAACCCAATCAGTACGATAATCAATCGAAAAACTTAGTTCTAAAACCTCTTTCTCAAGAAAGCCTATAACACTAACTTAGAACTGCATTTGCAACTACATTTCATGGGTAAATACACAACTATCAATTAAACCCACTTCCAATCAACATTTAATTTAGTAAACAACAATACCCATAAGCTAATTCGAGCAAATAATCACATGATCACACCCCCAAGAATTGGGGTTTTAGCCATACATCATGAAACGTAAGAAATCAATGCCAATTACATTCTCCATAATCTGGGTATTGCAATGCACATCTTTACAAGGATCCAAAATGCTTAATAACAAAAATCCAACTCGAAATCTACTAGAAAACTCCTAAAACTAAGAAAATAATGTTCAAGATGAAAACTCAAAGTTCCACAATCTAAGGATTTGCACATCCTATTCAGAATTCTTTTTTCTCTCTTTGAAAAACATTTATTCGTTTTCAAATTTTGGCCTTCAGGGTAACTCGACGAAGTTAGTTGAGCATCGCCGACCAACTCCGTGATGCACCAATGGCTCCTTTCCATCACTTATTGGCCTTAACTCTTCATCCTTCAAACCCTGTAACTTTAGGAGATCTAAGTTTGTTTCGCCGATCCGTTCAGCAGTTTGTCGAAGGTCCAAATCCATCGCAAAGGTTGCTTCTCCCCAGGGCTGGCAGTCTAGAAATTTAGGCGAGCAGAAGTGCCACTCGGCTAGTTGGCGAGTGGCTTCAACGATTCTCATATTTTACCATCTTCAGCCTTATCAATCTTTTTCGCTCCTTTTTCCTCTATATTTTCCTTGCCTTGCTCTTTTGCCTTTATATCTGCAAATTAACATTAAAACATCTTTTTAGAGCACAAAATAGGTATCGAGGACACTAATTCTATGAATAACAAGTCCTAAATGAGACGAGATTCCAGACTAATCAACACCCCAACCTGAAACTCTTTCTTGTTCTCAAGTAAAACACAAGATCAATCAGTTCAATAAGGATGTCTACAAAGAATGCTACTCAAGACTCAACATGAATGCACACAAGAGGATCAAACTACACATATAATGTTCAATTGTGCACTCCAAGTTTCAAACTGTGACTAACTATCATCAAATAGACTTCAAGCTCACAATGCTTGCTTTAAATGCAAATTCAAGCTTAACGAAAGTCTTCAAATTCCCTCACACCAAGAATGTTTCCATTTTCACACAATATTCATCAATAATTTAAAATATCAAGATCTGAAACAACTCTCACACTGCCAAAGACAGACACATGCATAAATCTACCCATAGGCTTACCCTTATTTTCCAACCAACATTGTTTTCAGCTCGCTCAAGATCACAAAGGTCTTTCAAGGTTTGTGACATGGATGAGTTTAAATGTGTGATCATTTTCGTTTAGTGACTTCTACATTCATGAAGATTAGCCTGCATTTCACTTTTTTCTCCTTCTCTTTCACACTTCATGATGTTTACAATCCACCCTATTTTAATTTGACCAATGCTCATTGGATACCCCACTTCTTTTACGCATTTTGCAAAGTTTATTTCACAACCTCTTCCCTTTTTCATTCTTTTTATTTTCTTTTTCTCTTTTTTTACATGGAGGTGTTTAATTATGCAATTCGGATTGTACCAAGGCCATTCAATCCAAGTCAAGCTCGAGAACTTCAGAGAATGCAAGGTTTGCTCATGAGGTTAGAGGTCCTTGAGCTTCTATTGATGGAAAAGAAATGGTTCCATGTTTGGGAGACCGCTTGGGGAAGTGAAGGGAAGAAAGTGGAAGAAACTGATACTTTAGGCGATCAGGAGCCGTTTGGTGAATCGCCCAATGGGTTGGGGGAGGTCCCAAGACCGCCGAAAGTTACAGTATGCTGCCAAGGAAGGGTCGCATCGCCAAACTAGTCGGCGACACGCCTAGTGCATTAGGCGAGCCCTTGGGCAATGACCCCAGCTCATCGAATTTACAAAATGCTCCAAGGGAGAGGTCACCTCACTGAACTAGTCTGTGACTCACCAAGCCCATTAGGTGAGCCCGACCCAGCTCTCCCTTTATCCTTTTTGGGCCACTTTTTGGCCTCTAATGTAATATACTATAAATAGCTTGTTAGGGGTTATATCTTATTGGTATAAAGATCACATTACATTCAAATGAATACTGCTTATGTACCTAGAATAAGCTACTATTAATAACACTGCTTATACTTGGAATAAGATTTAACATACCAATTTTGACATCATTGTTAGAATCTTCGTTGATGGTTTGAATATTGTCTAAGTGAAGAGTAACATGTTGGTCACAATTGATATTATTTTCATAATATTCTTCGTCACAATCAACATTCACGTCTCTGCCTCTAAATTCTTCATACTGATATTAGTTAAAAATACATAAGACATACAATACACATAGGCATAAACATATTCTGATCTAAAAAAATTAGATACTAATTGAATACCTTAGAATCATTATTTCTATCAAATTTCTGGCTTAGAACTTCAATTGCATTGAAAAATTTTTAATCAGATTCCATCATGAGCTTCTTTTAACTATGAACTTTCTGTTTTAGCTAATCAACAAAGAACATAATCAAAATGCTTTTCACGAATATAGTATATTAACACCTAAAAAGAAGGAAAATTCACATACTACTTGAAAGTCTTCCCTTAACTCCTTCTGTCCATCAGATATGCGTCGTATCTCATCAATCAAGTTCATATTATTCATAGGAGGTACAGATTTAGGTTTTCTGCTCGCTTTGCTTGAGACAAGAGGTGGTGTAGTAAAGTCGTCATCAACTAATTGACTTGCAACTTCGGCTCCATTTGATTCATCATTCACCACAACATCGCCAACTAAATCATTCAAGTTCATCGCAGACTTCTCAAACAGAGTTGCAGAAATATTCCTCACCTTCAACTACATATTACGTAATTTAACAACAATACAAATTAAGCATATAATTATTCATAGTTGTTGTTCATAAAGTATAAGAAAAAATCACCTTTGTGGAAGATAGCATCTCTGAAACATTGGTTGCATTTGGGCTAGATAACACTTTCCAACTTAGAATTTGTGGGATCCTTTTTCCAATCATAATAGCAAATTGTTCATTTGATTGCGCACAACACTCATAAAACCAATCTTGAAATGCCAAAGGAAAGCCATACAATTTACTAAATTTCTTTCCAATCTTTCCTCTTAAAACATTTTTCAAGGATGCAAAGGTCTCATGAAATACTAATTTTCCCCACGGATAAGTTTCATAATCACCGGACTCGACCACTTCAAAATGCCAGTTGGGTACTTTATTTTTAGGGAGGTCACACAACAAAAACGTGTTAATAAAATGAAGTATCAAAATTTTGACAGCATCTTGATCACTTGTCCAACGTTTACCTTCAAAAAAATCAGCTATTGTTTGAACAGTAATCTTTTTAATGCCAGCAAAACAACGATCAATCAAGTTATTTTTTTCCCGTGAATTACAATTTTTGTGCGCCACTCCATTACATTTTAGTCCTGTCATAATGGCAAATTCACCTAACCCAAAATGTATCAACGAACCATTCACTAGTAGCCAAATCTCATCAGTTTTTTCTTGAACAACCTCCATCATCAATAAGGAATGTATCAATTGTGTTTGAAGAATCACTGGAGGCAATTTGAGAAAAAATCCAAAACAAGTGTCACTAAATATTTGCAACTGACTCTTGGTCAACTTCTCTTCAAACGATTTGACGAAATCTAAATTAGTAGTGCCAAGCTTAGGTTTTTTATGTTTGTCAACTTCAAAATAAAATTCCCAATTCTGCAACACAATACAAAGTTGAAAATTTTAAAACTAACAGTGACAATAGTATAGAAGTTATATGGCTGCAATTAATAAGCTCTTATGGAATATATGCACGTACATGTATAAGTTATGCATAAAGACAATTCACTCCTATTAAAGTAGCATCCACTTGTTGGTGGATATTTCTAAACAATTCTCGAAGTTTAATAATAAATTCTTAAAACTACTACGTACTTTCCTAAGTTCTCACGTTAGCAATACTATTTAAAGTAGTTAGGTTGAATCAAAAAGTCTCATGAAAACAATACCTTCAATTTAGATTTATGTGGTGCAACTTCAATAAATTTTCTCCTTTTGACGTTGACACTCCGACCTTGATCTTTAGGATCAAGTGCAATATATTTCCCCTTTTTGATCTCTTCTAACTTTCTCC
Organism: Solanum verrucosum; assembly: GCF_900185275.1. Taxonomy (NCBI): domain Eukaryota; kingdom Viridiplantae; phylum Streptophyta; class Magnoliopsida; order Solanales; family Solanaceae; genus Solanum; species Solanum verrucosum. The sequence continues at coordinate 6,005,050 of NW_026020063.1, read as the reverse complement.
TTCTCAGGTACTCCTTTGACCTCTCCTCCGTCTGACGATCAACACCACTATGATCAATTGTTGATAACGGTAAAACACAAACACTTTGAATGTTACAACAATTTGAATCAGACACAGGTGTTGGAGACAACAAATGAAAGTTTGGCTCTCCAACAGGTGTTACCATCTCAACAAATTCATTGTGTGGTTCCATTTCAAATGATGAATCTTCCTTCTCCATTTTTCAAACTGTTGTGTATAAAACGAAACAATATACATCAATTAAGATGAAGTTTACCAGAAAAAATGCATAAAAAGAATTGAAAAACTCAATAATATTATAATACTCATACCTGAACTATGTGAAAATGTAAAAAAATTAAGATTAAATATGAAGAGATGAAGCGATGAACACTTTCGATAACTACCCAGTAGTTACCAACCGTATCTCAAATGAATGATTAAACTCGACCAACAATTGAAGAATTCTGAGATAAGATTATATAGATTAGTAATGACTTGAATGTATTTAAGAACGTTTAGAATTCTGTAAATATAAAGAGAGAGTGATTTAAAATTATCCTCTCTTTTTTCACGGTAGTTTAGATATGGCAGAACTGTTTTTGAATTAATGTAAGAAGATAATTAATATATCTATTTATTAATAATAAAAATTATCTAATCAGTTTATTTAAAACTGCTATATATGTAGTTAAGTCTTAAGGATGGTCTTTCCACGTAATTTTCCCCTATTAAATCATAATACTAAGTGGTCCACATGGTAGGTGAACGAACCCATATTCACCTTTTATATGTTCCAAATAATTTCAGGGGATACAATCTCAACCTTAGTTGGTACAATGATCATTTTATCATGAGAATAAACAACACGAGAATTCTTGAAGAGTTTTTTATTTCTTCAACATATAGTCATGCGTATTCTCAATTTCTTTTGCATCACATTTGAATAAGAATGACCAACTTGTTATGCCAACTAATATTTATTCTAGTAAATTTCTAATTTACTTGATTTTATCATCATGCCCATATTTGGAACAAAATGGACAATCTTTTACGTAAATATTTATAACCCATTTTGATTGTACTAATCTGAAGATATTAAATCTTCTCATTATTTATAGTCTCAATATAATTTTTTTCTATTCAATTCCTCCAAACACATGAAAAGTTTCTTTTGAGACTTACTGCAACCCCAAAATTATGAACAATTTCATTTCTTTGAATAATAACAATTTATCCCTTTCGGAGCTCTTAATTAATTTTGTGTACTACCACAAATTTCACTACACCATTTGTATGGTGATCATCTCCTTCAAGGAGAAAATTATTGTTATTGTCATGGTTAAAATTATTACAGAGAAGACTTGTTTCTTGACAACCAATGACAAATTTATATTGCCACAATAAAAAAAAATCATGGTCACAACCTTTATAAGAAAGAATTATTTCTTTCTTTTGTCCTTCAATAGTTCATAATAAAACATACCACATATTTGTGATGTACTCAAATTATATGAACAAATGGTCATTTATGTCAAAATATTTCTTTTAAATCTGTCAAACCTCCCGTAGAGGTGAGATGTGACATTTATACAACTGTACATGAACATATCATTATCCATATGAACACAAGTCACATTCTCTTTTTAAAAAATGGACCATAACCATTTAGACATGCTCCATAAGCTTTTATTAGAAACTCATTATCATGTTTTGGTATTATCAAATTTATTTAATTCACCTCAACATCACTTTGAAAGGTCAAATGTACTGCCACTTTGTATTTCTTTATTTTGATGGAGGATTTACAAAACTTTTCAAATTGGGTTGCACCAACAACAAAGTGTCTAATTACCTTTCATACCACTTTGATGGCAAAAAATTACCTTCACATTTGAAGGAGCGTCATAAGAACCCATAATGTTCTTCCTTTTAATTACCACAATGTTGACCATTAAGATTGTACAATATTCATATTCATACATTCAACCACTTGTCATTTTTCAGACATATTATGCCCTGCTACCATATTTACATAAGAGAATGGGGTAAATCAATTGGGCAGATTTGCTAACTTTTAGTCAAAAGTATATTATCTTGCCTTAATCATCATCCTATCATCACTATGGTGTGTTAGGACTTAATTAAGCCCAACGTCTTATCCATATAAACAAGCCTTAACCCATAAATCAATGGGACTTGAACCCAACATATTATTATCATGATGCATCGAGACTTTAACTCGATGTCTTACCCACTTGATGCAGTGAAAATTAATTTTACCGTCTTATCCTCAATCAATGTCTTAATAAACCATATACATCATCGAAAAAATAAATGTTGAATACTCTAAATATAATCTGAATTTTCCTTAAAACAAAAGGAAAATGAACAAAAATAATTAATTAGAACAATATATTGAAACCATATAAAAGTCTCAAGTTAAAATTAATTAAAACCTTTTAACAATCCTTCTCAATATTAATACGAAGATTAACATAATTTACTAACTATTTTAAATTAACTAGAAAACAAGCTTTAATAGAACAAATAATATATTAATAACTCGACAAGTAAATGTTTAGATAAAGACAACTAAAGAGGTATAAAAGTAACAAATAATGATGATCCAATCAATATCTATATGATACATAACTCAATAACTAATTTGTCACAACCCGATTCCTCGAGTCGTGATGGCACCGACTCTCACCCATAGGTAAGCCAATGGGTAACCCAGAACAACAAGTAATGGGTACAAGAGTAGAATTAAATAGAAGATGACACTAACAACAAGGAAAGATAAAAATAGGAACAAACTAAAACTATATACAATAGAAACCCTCCCAGAACCTAGAAGTTGTGAGTACATAGCTCTCTTATTTAAAAAGATACAAGTCCCAAAAAAGGACCACAAAAATGTATCGCAAGACAAAGACTAGCTAACATATATACAGAAGGAGACAGACTGATCCAGGATACAAAGTCCTCACCGTCATCTTTAATATCCACAAGCTACAAAAGATGGCACGAACAATCACCGTTTGTAGCTGGTAGTAAGACTTGCATCACGAAAAGATGTAGAGTGTCACATAAGTACCAAAACAAAGGTACTCAATAGGCATCATAGGTCAATTGAGCAAGAAAGGTAAAGATATTCAGAAAAGATAGAATCTAGACACAACAGAGGTCAAAGCAGATATGAAAATAAATCACATGAGCATACCAAAAGTAAATCTAAGTACAACTAAATTAAACCTAACTAGACCCTCATAAGCCCAAAAGATACACTTGTGCGCAAGTTTAAATAACAACCAGATGGATCCTATAAGCCTGACAAGTACATAGAATAACTAAGACTACCAAAATAAAAAGTAACCCAAATCCAAATAAGGAACATTAGCCAAATTCCCAGCCTAAGTAACCATGAACGAAGAAACAAGTCAATTCCTAGCCCAGCTAGAAAAGGTGACAATCAATCTAGGGTGCCCAGCCAGAGGTGGCATACCTTTAGTTAGACCAGACCATTTGGGTCTTCTCCGGTCTTCTAGACTTAATTTTCTAAGGGTTTCTTGCCCAGGTTCATCCCTCGCATCGTTAGAGAACATCTCAATAATCAGTTCTCCAGGTTGGAGCAGGGTTCTATGACCGTGTCTGAGTACGAGGCAAGATTTCAAGAGCTCTCCTACCATGCTACCATGATTCTACATATTGAGAAGGAGAAAGTTTGGTGTTTTGTTTATGGATTGAGGTTGCAGCTCCAAAGTTAAGACTCAGTTTATTGTCTATGTGGTTTGCTAATTTTTAGATGTTATTGATCATGCCCGCACTATTAAGCAGCTCTGTCGTGAGTCCCAAGGGGGCAGCGAAAAGAGAGCTAGATATAGAGGTAGCTACAGTGTGTCCCATTCAAAGGCCAAAGATGCACATGATAGAACTTGGCAGTGCTTTCAGCAGGGTCAACCCAGTCGGCCTATTCAGGCGTCATTGCAAAGTTCAAAAGGTGACCGGTATAGCCAGAGTGAGGTTAGATCTAGCTAGAGGCATGGGTCCCAGGATATTGCTTTAGGTTGTGGTGGTCGTTCTTCTTGGAGCAGATCATCTCTGGGTTGTTTTAACTGCAGTGAGTTAGATTATTGGGCCATACACTGCCCTCTACGTAGGAGGATTGCTCCAGCTCTATAACAAGCTCCATCAACAGCATCGCCAGTTAGGAATTGAGGTTAGGGTCAGGACCGTCGTGGTGGAAAATAGGGTATTTAGGGTGGTCTCTGCAGAGGCAAGTCAAGTAGAAGCACTAATGGCTAGGGAGAAGGCGAACAAGGCCATTTCTATGCAGCTCTAGCGAGGGCGGATGTTGAGGCATTGGACAATGTGATCAAATGTATGATTCTTTTACGCCATCAGCTCACCTCAATCTTATTTGATCCAAGCTCTACCTATTCATATGTGTCTTTGTATTATACTTCTCATATGGGTATGAATTTTGAGCCTATGGCCGCATTGTTGTGTGTGTCAACCGTTGTGGGTGAGTGATTGAATAACGCTATCAAATACACTTCATCCAATTCTAAGCGTCAACGATCGTTAGTCAATATATAACCAAACTAAATGAGTTGGGGTCGAATCCCATAGGAAGTGGTACGTGTTTAAGATTCAATTTAAACCACAATTACTGATTGAAATCACTTATAAACAACATTTAGACTAACAATTAGCAATACACATAAACTAAATCATCCCATAATCACACCCCCAAGAATTGGGGTTTTAGCTAGACATCATAAAAAGATAAAAATCGTTACCAAATTGTGTTTCCATCAACTGGTAAGATTAATTTCGTCCTTACAATGGTCAAAGTTGAAGAATCTCAAAGACCCACTTCCAATTTCTCAAAAGTGAAAAACTTCAATTATTCAAAGGTAAGGAAAAATTGCTTCAATACTTAGAGTTCAAAACTAAAACCTTACTCTAATGAATAATATGATATGAAAAAAAGATATAAACTAAATGTTCAAAAACGTATTTATATTCGCTCAATATATGTTGTGAAAGACCATTCGACGCAGTAAGTCGGGCTCGCCAATCCGCCCTTTGGTCAATGTCCTTGCATTTCACCTTGGCCTTCAGCTTCCTCAAGTTCTGTAACTTTGGGCGATCCAACACTGCATAACGGGCACTCGGCGATCCTCCGACTGCTCTTTTCTCTCGCTAACTTGATTTTCTCCTTCAGGGCTTGGCACACTGGAACATTAGGCGGTCAAATGGCCACTCGGCGACTCGTCAAATGGACTTGGCGATCACCAGGCTCTCTTTTCTTCCTTCTTTCACCTCGCCTTGTTTCTTTTTGCAAATTAGTATCCAGGCTTTGTTCCTCAATCCATATACCTGGTAATCAAGGGTTTTTCATCATTTATTGGCACAAAATAAGCATTTGAGGACACTAAATCATTATAAATAAATCCATAAATGAGTCTAAATCTAGGACTCATCAACACCCCCAACTTAAACTTTTGTTTGTCCTCAAGTAAAACTCAAGTTCAGCGGTTCAAAAAGGATGTCTCAAACAGTGCTACACAAGACTCAATCATGAATGCACACGACAAGACTCAACTTACTCATGCAAGAATCAATTGTGCACTCAAAGATTCAAGTTGTGACTCACCGTTACCAAAGATTCTCAAGCTCACAATACTTACTTTAAATGCAAGTTCAAGCTCAACAAAGGTACTCAAATGTCCTCACACAAAAAATGATTCCATATTCACACACAATGGTTCAATAATTTACAGTTCCAAAATCAAAAACAACTCTCACACTCACAAAGATAAACACATGCATGACTCCACACATAGGTTTGCCCTTATTTTCCAATCAACACTTGTTTCAGCTCACTCAAGATCAAAAAGGTCTTTTCAAGGCTTGTAACGGGGCTGAGTGTAAAGGTATGGTCATTTAGTCTCAATGCATGCAATCCTCATGAAATGTGGTATGAACAACACTTTTCTCCCATTTTCTTCAACATTTTCATTCATGCCCAAAATTCACCTCGTTATTCAATTTCTCATGGAATATCAAATACCCCATTTCTCTTGTACTTTCACAACTTTATTTCAAAACTTTTTCATTCCTTTTCTTTTTTTCCCTCTCTTTATTTTGTATGGAGGGGTTCCATCTTTATCAAAAACATGGGTCATAGGGGATTTCTTTGCACTTCTTGATTTACCTTCTCTTTTCACCACACCCCCAACTTAGGCTTTTGGTCTAAGTTGGTTATTCGAACAAACCACATTCCATGAGGATTATGGATGAAGGGATAAAGTATGGTCACAATTTTATCAAGTTTCTTCCAAGGAAAGACTAAGGCTCAAAAGGTGTTCAAGCAAAGTTCACACACTCACAAGGTAGGCCACAAAAGAGGTATAAAGTCAAATTGTTTCACTCTTTACCATTTTTGCCTAAGATCAATTCAACAGCTTGCATCACTTAGTCAACTACACCAACGGGGCAAATTCTAGGTGTCATCACACAAGGTTCACGGTAAGCTCATCACACAAGGCATTGGCACTAATATCAAACAAGACTCCACACTTTCCCTAGTGTGCAATGTTCATCATAAGAGATTCAATTCCATAACCGGCTAGTCACAACGAGAAGAAAAAAGTTCACATATTGCCTATGCAACTTCATTTGGCCTCTTCGTAGCCACACATTCATTTTTGTTTGATTGAGAGCACCATTCAAGTCATCGGTATTGATAACAATCGACACTCAAATTTGCACAAGAACAACCACAATTAAATACAGCAGAGGTGGAAAGAAAATTTTTGAAGGGTCCAAAAATCATTTACAATTAAAAACAAGGAGCCACAAGCTCAAACATCCACAAAGCAGTGCCAAAACATAATTTACAGCACAAAAATCAATGTACACACAAAAACAATAAACAGAAGAGGTAGGTATGGAAATACCTCAACCCACCACAAAGAAAAAGCAATTTGTCCTCAAATGCAATAAAGTAATACAACATCAATAGAAATATTAGAGAGGGAGGTAAAGAGAAGTCTTGTCTAAGCAGTCACTCCATTTGACGGGGCATCAGTGCTCGGTGCAACACTCTGAACTTGGGCCTCAGTGCTCGTAGTCATATCAATAGTACCAGCTCCACTAGAGTCAGCCAAAGGTGTGTCTGCCAAAGAGGTCTGCACGACTGCATCTACCATGGCCTCCTCAGTCTCCATAAGACCCTAATAAGAAGCCTCGTCATCAGCAACAAACATCTCCTCATCGGTCTATTCCTTAGACTCGGCAACAGCTATTTCCTCAGTTTGAATCTTATCTCTGGTGGTGGCCGAAGGCACATCTGGATTAACTGGCATATCAGGGATCTCCACTGTCCTGAAAATCATCGACATGTCAGTGGAATTCAGTTGGTCCACATCTCTCTTCAGCGCAGCAATAGTGGCCTTTAGAGTCATCACCTCATCAGTGTCCCCTTGGCCTTTCTCACACCTATAACCGGGTGGCAAGGGCATCAATATCTGCATTCAAGGGTGTCATAGCAGCAGCAAGGCCTCTCTCGATCATGCCAGGAATGGTGGCCTCAATCCTAGAGGCACGCCTATCGGCAGAATGTACCAGTTGCCCCATCCGTAGCAATGCAACCTGGTGAGCGGGGGTTGGCCAGCAGCAGCAATACCAGATCTCGGAGGCAAGGAAGCAGTAGAGGAACTCGAATAACAAAAGGGGCAGCACTAGATGTACTTGAAGGCCTAGAGGCCGAAGTAGGCAATACTACCTCTGCAGGTAATGTTTGAACATCAACAACCGGGGATGTATCCACCGGGGTTGCCTTCTTCTTCTCGGCCTCATCTTTCAAATATTTTGCCTCAATCCTCCGAATGTCAGTGGAAGATGTGGGAATCACTTCCACATCTTTCTTCTCATCGCTAGGCTCTCGAGCCCGTTTGCACAGCTCGGTGATCAGTATCGGAAAGGGGAGGGAAGTCTGGCGCTGCTTGGCTCTCATGACCATCTCCTGTGAAATAATCATCCCCAAGTTCCGCCTTTTCCCATCAATGATGCAACTAAGACAGGCAGTTTTGGCGTGGCGAAGAATCGACTCGTTCTGGGATGGCATGATGGTACTACTGATGAAGCCAAACGAGAACCTTGATGCGATATTGAGGTCCTTCTTTTCAATAGGTGCTTCAACCTCAAGCCACTTAGGAGCACCATAAGATATCAGAGGAGCCAACCACTTCTTCATATTCTCCAAAGTCTTTGTTCTGATCAAATACTGACAGTCGTCCTCTATTTCTGTTGAACACTCCAGGACTGCATTGATAGCATCACTATAACACTTTACCCTTTTACCCCTAACAACCACATAGTCAACTATCTTGAATTTGGCTGCCAGCTTCTTCCCTTGTGGCACCAACGCACTGTAGGCACTATATAATTCTCTGACCCTATTCGAAATGTACGAGCCACGGGGCTTAGTGAAGAGCTGGAATTTGTGTGACCTCAGGCAACTCATGATCTCCGGATACTTATCTATGACGCCATCAGTCGATAGTCGCTTCTCCTCTATAATGGTCCTCATTCCCTCAGTCTTCAGCCTGTCCATAGACCATGAGGGAGGGCCCTGTACTGATGGTGCTAGGACCACAGCCTGTGTTGGAGCAGGAGGAGTAGTGGTGGCCTGTGGAGTCCTGATCCTAGATGGATCATTCATCATTTTGCATTGCAGCTCCGGTCTCTAGGCTTCTAGTAACTCATCATCCTCAGGCTCAGAAGTGGTAGCTCGAGGATCCTAGTGCTCACCCTCAATTTCAGAAATGGTGAGGTGAGTGGCATAGATCCCGTCACTATCACAGCTTCCTTCCAGTTACGCAGGTGCAGGTGCCTTGCCCTTCCCTTTTCCTTTCCCACCTGTTGTGGAAGTTTGGTAGCCTTAGCCTTAGGCTTGGATGCAGTTGCATCCTCGTTGATTTTTATTCCCTTGGCCCTCTTGTGGGGCGGCATATCTCTACAAGCCACTTTTGGTCTAGCCATATCTGCAAACACATCATAGAAAGTTAGAAATAGTTCAAACAAAATTGCAGATAGACTGGCTGAACCGGTCGGCGAGTCGCCGAATCACTTTGGTGAGCAAGATCGGGCTCGGTGAAAGGATTGGCTCAAAATTTTCCAGAAAAATTGGCATGTTGGTGATGGGAAGGGCCATTCTGCGAATCGCAGATAGGAGTAAGCGAGTAAAGACCAGCCCGTCAAAAGGTACAGTGCATTTTAGGGGTTAGGGGATCAGAAAGGGTGATCAAGACAGATATTCAGCGAGTCGCCGAGTGCACTCAGTGAACTCAAGCTTCTCGCCAAAATTTACAAAACCCAAACTCAAATTTAGCAAGAAATTAAAGGTGTTCTAGGGGTATTCGGCGAATCGCCAAGTGGTTCGGTGAGCTCGACCCAGCTCTCCAAACAGCCCAACGTGCCTACTTTCAACCACGACTTCCAAATTCAACCTCGCAACCCCCGAAAACAAAATCAAAACATGCACTCATTCAATTAAGCTTAGACCCATTACACCCATGCCCCCGGGAAATTCAGACTTCTCCCGGTTTTGCTAAATTTGGCCATTTGATGACTTTTGACCTTAAGAATGACATCAACTGCTCCATCATTAGGCAAAGCACGTCATTTGGCACAAATGTGGGTTACTTAGACTTCACCCGACTAGACCCAACAACAACAAAACACAACCCAATAAGATTTTGATCAATTTTAAGCACAAAAAATTTGGGAAATCAACAATTAATCATTTCAGGCAAGACATTTAAATTAAAATAGGCATACAAGCACACAATTATGATTCAGAGAGGCCTAGCACACATCACTAAGATAAGAACAATTGCAAATGAGTAAAAATCACTCAATACGAGTTCGGGGTTCAGAAAACCAATCTTATATGCCGAATATGAGATTTGCAAAGCTAGGCGGTAAAGAATCCAACTCCAAACACATAATCAACGGCTAAGAAATGGAAATAGTGCAAAAATATGGGAAAATATAGTGCGGGTGAGTTTGGGAAGTTAAAAAGTGAGGGAATGTGAATGATTTTGAAGTTTTGAATTTTTTGCCTTTAAAACCATCCAGTTCTCGTCCATTCGGCGACATTAGTCTTGCTCGCCGACCCACCCGGTGACCCGTCGAGTGGGCACTTACTTCGTCGAGTTTTACAGGACCTCCAGTTCATGTGGGGGTCTAATCGACGGACAAAGTCATGATCGCCAACCTGGTCAGTGATTAGGCCATTTGCTCCTGGGTTAGCCTAGTTTTACAAACTCCAATTTCAAAATTTCAGGAGTCCAACGGCGATCCAAGTCTGGCTCGCCGATTGGACATTTTACACGCCAATCTCCACTTTTCAAACACATTCCACACTTTAACCTGCACAATCAACACACGATTATTTCACAAAAAAAATGAAAGAAAATAAAACTTGGTTTGCCTGCCAAGCAGCGCCTTAGTTAATGTCGTGTCACAACGCAAGTCTTCACTCAAACTTCATTCTTGGGATTGGCCATAGTATCACTAGGAAACCCCCCTTGTTGTCTCGGGTTTAAATGAGATGAGATATGACTAATCTGGGTCTCCAACTGTTTGATTTGCAAAGCTAGGCGGTAAAGAATCCAACTCCAAACACATAATCAACGGCTAAGAAATGGAAATAGTGCAAAAATATGGGAAAATATAGTGCGGGTGAGTTTGGGAAGTTAAAAAGTGAGGGAATGTGAATGATTTTGAAGTTTTGAATTTTTTGCCTTTAAAACCATCCAGTTCTCGTCCATTCGGCGACATTAGTCTTGCTCGCCGACCCACCCGGTGACCCGTCGAGTGGGCACTTACTTCGTCGAGTTTTACAGGACCTCCAGTTCATGTGGGGGTCTAATCGACGGACAAAGTCATGATCGCCAACCTGGTCAGTGATTAGGCCATTTGCTCCTGGGTTAGCCTAGTTTTACAAACTCCAATTTCAAAATTTCAGGAGTCCAACGGCGATCCAAGTCTGGCTCGCCGATTGGACATTTTACACGCCAATCTCCACTTTTCAAACACATTCCACACTTTAACCTGCACAATCAACACACGATTATTTCACAAAAAAAATGAAAGAAAATAAAACTTGGTTTGCCTGCCAAGCAGCGCCTTAGTTAATGTCGTGTCACAACGCAAGTCTTCACTCAAACTTCATTCTTGGGATTGGCCATAGTATCACTAGGAAACCCCCCTTGTTGTCTCGGGTTTAAATGAGATGAGATATGACTAATCTGGGTCTCCAACTGTTTGAGATATGACTAACCCACAGATTCCTTAGGCTTTTGGCGCTCATGGGGAGGAACATATTTATCCTCCACCCCATCCACTACTTTCCAAGAGGGGTTACGATCCCTCCACTCTCTATCACGATCTTTCCACCCTTCATCTATGTTCCAACCTTGGTTACCACCCTGCCTCGGATAGTTTAAAGGATAACCACCTCCTTTAGTTGTCTAGAAAGTTCACCTCTTCATTGTACAATGCTTCAAACTTGGCCTCATCGGGATTAGCACACCCGACACCCACACCAGCTCCCATGATATTTTTGGACAAAATGTCAAGTTGTGTCATGATTTTTTCCATGTTCTAATCCCTCTCGTGGTCTTTCTCAAGTTGCTCCTTGGTTAATTTAAGCGTGAGAGGGAAGACCTTATCTTTGTGGGTGTACCAAGCCCGATTAATTGTGGTCATACCATCCAAAAGTTGGGCTGCTATAATGTAAGGTTATTGCATCAAACCTCCCAGAGAAAGTTGGTCAGCTACACCCTTGTTCACCGAATCAAGGCTTCGGTAAAAATATTACAGCAAAACATTATCGAGCAAACCATGAGTTGGGCATTACAGCACCAACTTCTTGAATTGCAGCCAAGTCTCATGAATCGGCACACCCTCCAAACGCTTGAAGTTTTGGATGTTGTCCCGAAAAGTCATCATCTTCGAAAGAGGGAAAAATCGCACTTGAAATGCGGTGACAAGCTCTTCCCACGAAGTGATTAATTCTTATGGCAATTCAGCCAACCACTTACATGTTTCTCCCATTAAAGAAAACGGGAACAACCTCAACCGGACCGACTCTTGGGATATGTTCTTAAAGGAGAACACACTGCAAACATCAACAAAGTTTCTAATATGCTCATGGGGATCCTCATGAGCCAGCCCACCAAACAACCCTTTCAATTGCAAGAGTTGCAATATGGTACTTGTAATATGGAACACAACGTTCCCTTCAATCGAAAGCAAGCGAATGGCACCAATTCCACCCATTAGATGAGAGTCATTAACATTAGTCTCATTGACATCGTTGAGGTTGTCGATGTCATCTTGGTGGCCCACGCGGCTACCATTGCTTTTGTTCACACTCATTTCTTATGTTCAAAACAACAACACATAAATCAAAACTAAAAATAAGTAGATTCAACCATGACTAACAAGAACAAAATTCAACTTAACCAAAGAATCTTAACCAACACCACTCCCCGACAGCGGCGCCATTTTGATTGAATAACACTATCAAAGACACTTCATCCAATTCTAAGCGTCAACAATCGTTAGTCAGTATATAAACCAACTAAATGAGTTGGGGTCGAATCCCACAGGGAGTGGTACGTGTTTAAGATTCAATAGAAAAGTATGAATATGTTCAAATCAACCAAAAGAATATACATTTACGAATAAAATTATATTTCAAATAAAGGGGTGACACGAATGTCAAATAACAGGGGGTTTAGGTTTTAATTATCAACTACAGCAGCAGTAACTAATATGGAATAACAATAATGAGATGGTTTCTTAGGATGTGATTCTATTATAGGCTAATATAGACAAACGGGTAATTGCAACTGTTAGGAAATGGCTGTAAATTAGTGAATAAGCTAGATTATAGATATAACGACCCAAAAAAAATGAACTAGTGAAACTAGAGCCTCACATGTGAGTTTGGAGTTGAGAGCATGATGAAACAATGAGAAATGACAGTGACGTCCGGAAAATAGTCGTTTGAACTAGTAAGTTGTAAGGGACTTGTCGTTGAAGTTTGGAGTGTTGTTTAAGGGCTTAAGGAGTTGATTAGCTAGTTGATTAATCACCTTTATAAGCTAGCAAGACCTTAATCTAGGTCATGAAATCATTTAGAACTAAGACCCTCAAAACAGTCCCCTAAAAACAGTTTTTAGTTTTAAGTTAGGAGTGAGGGTCAACTTTAAATGGTCATATCTTTTAGCTCAAAATGAATTAGGTGGACCGTTACCTATCCAATTAAAGGTATCTGAGTCCTATTTCCAACGCCACCGAGTTTTCCCTTTTCCGATCTCGGGGTAAAACGTTATGCCCAAAATAGTGAAGCACTATCAAAAAGGACGAGCTTAGACGGGTTTAGTGGAAACTTTTCAGTGGGTCCTTATTTCTTTTCCTAAGTTGAGCCCCTTTTATTATATGCCTTTCCTAGCAATTATAAAACCCTTTTAGACCAAATTCTTCCATTTTTAAGTCACTCCAATTATAATTAAAAAGAACTCACCTCCTCTCAAATACTTTTCTCTCTACAATCCTCCATTTTAACAAAGGTATGGTGACCCTTGATCCTTGATTATCTTTCCTTCAAGGAGTCCATTCAAAAGGTTTTCAAAAGTCTTCAAAGAACAAAACTTCTATTTTCTATTCTAGGTATGGGTTCATGGGTAAAATGTTTTCAAAGTCATTATATTGGTGAATTGAAGTTCTATTTATGATTTAAGATGATTTTTATATGAAACTTCTTCAAGAACCCATGTTTTCATTAAAAGCCTAGAATTTGCTAATGAAATGGGTTTAATGCCTATGATTTAATGTTGACGAAATTGTGTTTAGATTGGATTGTATTGTTGATTTATATGGTTTTCTATACCTATTTATGATGAATTGTTGGCATATGGATGAATTGAGGATTGTGGCCTTATGGGCAAGTTATGGATGAATCTCTTGTGGTAAGAAAAATGGTTGGGACTTGAGTGTTGTTGATTATGGCTTTGGAGAATGGTAAGTTGGCTTAATCTCATATTATGGATAAAAAAATTGTTCTTGCTTGGTTTGATCCACTTATGGTGGAGGTGTTTAATTATGGAATGTATTGTGACCATGGCCTTGAAGGCATAGTATGAGAAATATAAGTGTTACATGACATTTTTATGAATGGACATTTAATGGAGCTAATGTGATCATGTTATGAACGTAAATGTGTTATTATTGAAAGGATTTTTCTCAATTTGACACTCATGAATGTTGATGATAGAATATGAAGGATTCTCCAATTTATTGCAGATCTCGAATTGGTAGAGTTTGTGCATCATTTTCTTGTTTAAATGATTATATTATTGGTTGTTGAATCCTCGGATCGGTAGGCTAGTAGCACCCTTCCACTCATGATAATAATGAACCTTGGAATCAGTAGGCTTATCGCACCCTTCCATTAATGATAGTAATGAACCTTGGAGTCGGTAGGCCTATGGCACCTTTCCATGAAGGTTAATGATGAGACTTGAACCGGTAGGCCCATGGCACCCTTTCAAGAGGAGTTAATGAGCTTTCCTAAATGAACCTTGAAACGGTAGGCTTAAAGCACCATTTCACGTGTTAATGAATGTAATTTGGAGTTGGTAGGCCAATGGCACCTCTCATATGTGATAATGTCAAGGTAACGAACTATTCTATGGGAATGTAGGCTAAGCACCGAGTGGATTTGGTTAGATGGAAACTCCCCCAATGGTTAGGAATGAGTTTCAATGATCGTCTACCTTATCCCATAAACTAAGAGCCCGCATAGGTAGCTAGTGGATCCATTAAGCTATATATACAGGTCTTCCTTAGGCAAGTAGACCACCTCTTTACGGTGTGGGGACTTATGACACCGGATTCCATGACAAGCTCTCATGGTCTATGTCGGTTAAATGCTTACTTCCCATCATGTGAGATTTCATTATGGCTTCTTGATAGGCTCTACAAAGTGTAGGTAGTAGTATGGGATGCTACCTATACATTGCACGAGTAGGCTTGAAGAGGGTCATAGTGAGTTTCTCTAAATCCTAATGTATGTGACACAATTGTGGCCTAAATAAGGTTATTAAAGAATGTTGGCTCTCAAATGCTTAATATGAGATGCATGCTATACTTGGGTTATATTATGAGTTATTTTCCCTTGTCATGTCTTAATTAATGATATACCTCTTATGTATGAATATTGTGCAAAGGTGAAAGAAAGGAATGATAAGTTACTTTAAGTGACCTAAATGTGGTGCCTTAGTATGGATGGTGGTATGGGACGCCATCCATACATTGCACGAGGTATAGCATAAGGGTTGCTTGAGGTGAAGGTCCAAGGTAAAGGTTTTCATGTTGATATTGTTTAAAGGTGATATTATGACTTACTTGATGTTTATGCTTGTCTTGTATGTCTTTTATGCAACTGTTCATGATACTTCAAAAAGTGGCATAATGCATGGTTTCTAGCCAAAATGTCCCTTTTAAAGCATGTTTTGCATGGTCATCATACTTAGTACTTAATTGTGCTAATTCCATATTTCTCTATTTTCTACTAGTGTAGGTTCCGGAAAGTGAGTGGGTTCTATAGTAAGCTTGGAACTTGAAGTTCTTCCAAGATCTTGTGGTATGTCCTCATATGTCGAGGACAAGACTTTTCTATTCTAATTTTATGATAAGGTTCTTGTAATAGACTTAATAGACTTCTTTTGATTGTAAAGGGTCGTGTCCCTACTTATGTTTTGTGATTGTGTCTAAGATGGCCATGTGAGACTTAGACTTCCGCTGTGTGTTTTTAAAGTTGTTTTAATGAAGCTTGAATGTTTGGATGTAAGTAAGTTTTCAATTCCGCACTATTATCATTATTGAATGCAATGAATGACTATGTGGCTTGTATAAGACCCCTTCGGGGTCGAATACGCCTTGTTACGACTTGGGGGTGCTCCCGGGTCGTGACAAACATGGTATCAGAGCATAAGATTTTGGAAATGGTTTTTAGGATCAAAGTCTCACAAGCCACGTCTAGTAGAGTCTTGTTCATCGGTGTGAGTCGCGACACATCTATGAGCGAGAGGCTATAGGACGGTAGAAGTTACACTTCTTTCATTATCCTTGAAGTCGTGCCTTAGAGTTTGGTTTATAAGTGTCCTTTTCATTTAATCCTTCTCTTGTGTTTATAGGATATGAATACGAGGGCTAACCAAAGGAGAGCGGAAGGGGAGTTAGGTGATGAGGGAGTTCCTCCCCAAGTTGTGCAAAATGGTCAAGCTGTGCAATGCAATCAAGTTCCTATAGGTGAGCAAGAGAATGAGGTTCCGGTGGTTCCCCCGAATATGACCAATGAAGAGATTAGGTCGGCTTTCTTAATCTTGGCCCGAGCCATGGCGGCTCAAGCGACTAGAGATATGGGGCCTAGGGTGAATGCTAATGAGGGTACTATGGCTTCTAAGTTGAGAGACTTTGTGAGGATGAATCCTCCGGTGTTTCTAGGTTCTAAGGTGGGAGAGGATCCCAAGAATTTTTGGATGAAGTGTATAAGGTAGTGAGTACTATGGGGGTGACTTCAAAAGAAAAGGTGGAGCTTGCCTCCTATCAATTGAAAGATGTTGCC
Source organism: Solanum verrucosum (assembly GCF_900185275.1). Taxonomy (NCBI): domain Eukaryota; kingdom Viridiplantae; phylum Streptophyta; class Magnoliopsida; order Solanales; family Solanaceae; genus Solanum; species Solanum verrucosum. Next base: position 5,988,330 of record NW_026020063.1, on the reverse strand, counting down.
CAAATTTGGTTCACTCAATGGAAGGCTAATAGGCCGGTGGAAGCGGATCCTATAGAATGGGAGGAGTTTAAGGAAGCTTTCCTTGGTAGGTAATTTCCCCGTGAGAAGAGAGAGTGTAAGGTTGAGGAGTTTATCAACCTTAGGCAAGGTAATGCGAGTGTGCGAGAGTACTCCTTGAGGTTTACCCAATTGTCTAAGTATGCTCCATCTTTGGTGTCAAATCCTACGGATGAGATGAGTAGGTTTGTGACCGGTGTATCCGACCTAGTCAAAGAAAAGTGTCATACGGCAATGCTCCATAATGACATGAACATTTCTAGGCTCATAGTGTATGCTCAATCCATTGAGGAGTCCAAGCTTAAGAGGATGAATAGGGGTGTGAAGAGGGGTAGATCGGATGAGCAAGGTCAATCTAGGTTCAAGAAGAGAGTCAAGACCAAGATTTTTCAAGTGCTCCTAAGGTTAACCAAGAAAAAAATGGTGGATCTCAATTTTCTAAACCTACTTGCATCACTTGTGGCAAGAGGCACTATGGGAAGTGCCTAGCCGGTACTAATGGGTGTTATGGTTGTGGGAAGAATGATCACAAGGTGAAAGATTGTCCTACTCTTACGGTTAGAGGAAGGGAAGCCAAGCAAGCTTCTAAAGATGGAACGGTTCCTATCCCTCTAAATTATGGTCGTTTCTATGCTCTCCAAGCTAGCAAGGACAAAGAAGCTAATCCGAATAAAGGCGCCGGTAAGTTTTAGTTCCTTATGGTCATGAATATCTTGATGAGGTTTCTATGTTGTTTTTCATGTTTGCCTTAGTTGGGTTTTCTCCTAAGTGGGGGATGGTATGTTGAATAGCAAGGTTGTTGAGAGTGTTGATATCATTATCTCGTTCCTTCTATTCTTACTCAAGCTTGAGACCAAGAGTTCCTAGTAGCTTGTTTTATGTTTTGGAGTCTTGTGTAAAAATGAGTTTTCATGGTCTCCTTATGTTATGCATGTTCTATTTGAATTCTTGTTAAATGATAAAATGAGTTTTCATAAATGTGTTCCTCATGTTGATGTGCATTTAGTTGAGTTGTCTATATGCTTCATGAGGATAAATGTTGAACATGCCTAAATTTGCTTTAGTGAAAAATTTGCCTAATTGTGCTTTTGCGAGTAATTGCATAATGAGCTTAATGTTTTGTAGTGAGCATGATGTGATTGGAGGAGGAAGTTTCTCCAATGATAAAAAAAAAAAAATGAGAAAGGGGAAGTTTTGATGCACAATAAGTTGTGGATGTAGTTCCTACTTGCTTGATTGGTATGAAGTTTGTTCGAGCCTCTTGATGTGGAGTTGATGTTTCCTCCTATGTTTATGCATTTATGTTTACATGTTACGATTGTTGGGTTGCTAGTCTTGAGTTGTTTTTCCCTTAATGTGTTTAAAGTGTCATTCGAGGACGAATGTTCCTAAGTGGGGGATAATTAACGACCCAAAAAAAATGAACTAGTGAAACTAGAGCCTCACATGTGAGTTTGGAGTTGAGAGCTTGATGAAATAATGAGAAATGACAGTGACGTCCGGAAACTAGTCGTTTGAACTAGTAAGTTGTAAGGGTCTTGTCGTTGAAGTTTGGAGTGTTGTCTAAGGGCTTAAGGGTTGATTAGCTAGTTGATTAATCACCTTTATAAGCTAGCAAGACCTTAAGCTAGGTCATGAAATCATTTAGAACTGAGACCCTCAAAACAGTCCCCTAAAAAACAGTTTTTAGTTTTAAGTTAGGAGTGAGGGTCAACTTTAAATGGTCATATCTTTTAGCTCAAAATGAATTAGGTGGACCATTACCTATCCAATTAAAGGTATCTGAGTCCTCTTTCCAACGCCACCGAGTTTTCCCTTTTCCGATCTCGGGGTAAAAAGTTATGCCCAAAATAGTGAAGCACTGTCAGCAAGGACGAGCTTAGACGGGTTTAGTGGAAACTTTTAAGTGGGTCCTTATTTCTTTTCCTAAGTTGAGCCCCTTTTATTATATGCCTTTCCTAGCAATTATAAAACCCTTCTAGACCAAATTCTTCCATTTTAAGTCACTCCAATTAAATTAAAAAGAACTCACCTCCTCTCAAATACTTTTCTTTCTACAATCCTCCATTTTAAGAAGGTCAAGAACTTGGAGCTAGGGCTTGGATTGAAGGTGGTTTCTTCATCAATTTTCTTGGGGAATCTTAACAAAGGTATGGTGACCCTTGATCCTTGATTATCTTTCCTTCAAGGAGTCCATTCAAAAGGGTTTCAAAAGTCTTCAAAGAACAAAACTTCTATTTTCTATTCTAGGTATGGGTTCATGGGTAAAATGTTTTCAAAGTCATTATATTGGTAATTGAAGTTCTATTTATGATTTAAGATGTTTTTTATATGAAACTTCTTCAAGAACCCATATTTTCATTAAAAGCCTAGAATTTGCTAATGAAGTGGGTTTAATGCCTATGATTTAATGTTGATGAAATTGTGTTTAGATTGGATTGTATTTTGATTTATATGGTTTTCTATACCTATTTATGATGAATTGTTGGTATATGGATAATTGAGGATTGTGGCCTTATGGGCAAGTTATGGAAGAATTCTCTTGTGGTAAGAAAAATGGTTGGACTTGAGTGTTGTTCATTAGGGCTTTGGAGGATGGTAAGTTGGCTTAATCTCATATTATGGATAAAAATATTGTTCTTGCTTGGTTTGATCCACTTATGGTGGAGGTGTTTAATTATGGAATGTATTGTGACCATGGCCTTGAAGGCATAGTATGAGAAATATAAGTGTTACATGACATTTTTATGAATGGACATTTAATGGAGCTAATGTGATCATTTTATGAACGTAAATGTGTTATTATTGAAAGGATTTTTCTCAATTTGACAGTCATGAATGTTGATGATAGAATATGAAGGATTCTCCAATTTATTGCATATCTCGAATTGGTAGAGCTTGTGCATCATTTTCTTGTTTAAATGATTATATTATTAGTTGTTGAATCCTCGGATCGGTAGGCTAGTAGCACCCTTCCACTCATGATAATAATGAACCTTGGAATCGGTAGGCTTATCGCACCCTTCCATTAATGATAGTAATGAACCTTGGATTCGGTAGGCCTATGACACCTTTCCATGAAGGTTAATGATGAGACTTGATCCGGTAGGCCCATGGCACCCTTTCAAGAGGAGTTAATGAGCTTTCCTAAATGAACCTTGAAACGGTAGGCTTAAAGCACACTTTTCACGTGTTAATGAATGTAATTTGGAGTTGGTAGGCCAATGACACCTCTCATATGTGATCAAGGTAACGAACTATTCTATGTTAATGTAGGCTAAGCACCGAGTGGATTTGGTTAGATGGAAACTCCCCCAATGGTTAGGCATGAGTTTCAATGATCGTCTACCTTATCCCATAAACTATGTGCCCGCATAGGTAGCTAGTGGATCCATTAAGCTATATATACCGGTCTTCCTTAGGCAAGTAGACTACCTCTTTACGGTGTGGGGACTTATGACACCGGATTCCATGACAACCCCATGGTCTATGTCGGTTAAATGCTTACTTCCCATCATGTGAGATTTCATTATGGTTTCTTGATAGGCTCTACAAAGTGTAGGTAGTAGTATGGGATGCTACCTATACATTGCACGAGTAGGATTGGAGAGGGTCATAGTGAGTTTCTCTAAATCCTAATGTATGTGACACAATTGTGGCCTAAATAAGGTTATTAAAGAATGTTGGCTCTCAAATGCTTAATATGAGATGCATGCTATACTTGGGTTATATTATGAGTTATTTTCCCTTGTCATGTCTTAATTAATGATATACCTCTTATGTATGAATATTGTGCAAAGGTGAAAGAAAGGAATGATAAGTTACTTTAAGTGACCTAAATGTGGTGCCTTAGTATGGATGGTGGTATGGGACGCCATCCATACATTGCACGAGGTATAGCATAAGGGTTGCTTGAGGTGAAGGTCCAATGTAAAGATTTTCATGTTGATATTATTTAAAGGTGATATTATGACTTACTTGATGTTTATGCTTGTCTTGTATGTCTTTTATGCAACTGTTCATGATACTTCAAAAAGTGGCATAATGCATGGTTTCTAGCCAAAATGTCCCTTTTAAAGCATGTTTTGCATGATCATCATACTTAGTACTTAATTGTGCTAATTCCATATTTCTCTATTTTCTACTAGTGTAGGTTCCGGAAAGTGAGCGGGTTCTATAGTAAGCTTGGAACTTGAAGTTCTTCCAAGATCTTGTGGTATATCCTCATATGTCGAGGACAAGATTTTTCTATTCTAATTTTATGATAAGGTTCTTGTAATAGACTTAATAGACTTCTTTTGATTGTAAAGGGCCGTGTCCCTACTTATGTTTTGTGATTGTGTCTAAGATGGCCATGTGAGACTTAGACTTCCGTGTGTTTTTAAAGTTGTTTTAATGAAGCTTGAATGTTTGGATGTAAATAAGTTTTTAAATCCGCACTATTATCATTATTGAATGCAATGAATGATTATGTGGCTTGTATAAGACCCCTTCGGGGTCGAATACACCTTGTTACGACTTGGGGGTGCTCCCGGGTCGTGACAATGATGGGGAATTCCCATATGCTAAATCTGAATATATGAAAAATATGAGTTTTAGTTCAAATGAAAAATAAAACTCTAACACTATATCTAAATCTAACTATGTCTGAAATAAGCCTTTAAACTAACTAGAATTTCTGGGACATGCCGCAGCTAAATTTAGCAAAAACTGAAACCAAGTTAAAAGCAAGAAAGATAATCATGTTAACTGTCCTCAAAGAATGAGGACTAACCACTGATGCTGCTGAACTGAAGATCGGGAACCGATCTATGCGTGATTTGACTATTGAGGAACTGAACCTACATCACGAGAAGATGTTGCGCAGAGTATGCGTCAGTATTTGAAAGGTACTGAGCATGCATGATAGAGTAAAGCTGAACAATAATATAACTGAACCAAAGCATAATGTCTGAGCAATGATAAGATATACACATGATACTAAACTGAAAACACAGAATCATGAACTACTGAATGCAATGACCAAGTTTATAACATGCTGAGTTTGAAATCTGATTGTAACTGATAACATGGTCAATGCAATAGAATCTGACTGTATTGTGGGAGCTACTAATAACCAACATAAGACCACATGAGTTAAATGAGGAGTTCGATGTATACGCCTCATCGAGAGGACCCAATATACCATTCCAGAGGTATAGAGGCATGCTAGCGTGATCACTAAAATGTAATGCCCAACAAAGGGAACATATCCTACGGGGGCATGTAGTTCTGGGACTATTCGGGTACAATGAACCCTAGTCCACTCGGTATTAATCTACTCCTAATTGATTATGTAATTAACAGTTTATGACTGGATTTCTGTAATATTGGATAGCTCAAAATACTAACATGCAAACTGAGAATGCAACATTAATATACTGATAATAAACATTTATAACTGGAGCATGTATAACTGAATGATCTGACCTAGCATGTGCAATTCATGAACTAATAAAACTACATAGCTAGGGTTCTGAATTTATGAAGGAATCTACGTAAAACCATACTAAAATCATGATAATTTGATTAGGAACATTAAACCAACAAGTTCATAATGATCTGCCGCAATTCTAGAAACTCTAGGTTTAGATAATATTAAAGGAATAAAAAATCTGACTGAATTCTAGGGACCTTATGAGCAAAAGGAACCCACTAGTTAAATTCCACATACCTGGTGAAGAATTCCACATAGAAATCTTTTGATTTCGGGGTTGGAACTGATGGAACCTTGTTGCGTTCTTAAACTAGAGTTCTTGACTTCTTTCTCCTCTTACGTTCTAATTTTTCTAAGTTTTGATGAATGATCCGACTTAGGTAAGTTCTAGTTTGTTTACTAGGCTAAAACTGACCAAAACTACGTAGTTTAGGGGTTAAACGACGTAGTTTAGGTGTCCAACACATAGGAGAAAAGACCAAATGACCCCTGACTTAGAATCTGCTGAAGCGACCTACGGACTGATCGACGATTCGTCGACTGATCCACGATCCATCCTATCAGTTCATTGATCGACTTCAGATGATGGATTCTGGGGGGTCTTGAAGGTCTCGACCTATGGACTGATCGATGATCCGTCGACTGATCCACGATCCGTCCTGTCGGTCCATTGATTTACTTCAGAGGATGGATTCTGGGGGGTCATGAGGGTCTCGACCTACGAACTGATCGATGATCCATCGATTGATCCACGATCCATCTGGTTAGTTCATCGACCAACTTCAGAGACTAGGTTATGAGGGTCTTGACCTACAGATGGATCGACGGTCCGTTGAATGATCCACGATCCGTCTTGTCGAACCATGGGTCATTCCTTAGAATGCTTTTTGTTTGAGTTTCTGGGGAGGGTTGCAGATGCGAACCACGGACCACCAGCATGGGCCGTGGGTGGCAACTGTGGGTTGCACCTGCAACTTCTGTAAATCGAGATTAAGGTCTATTTTCAGATACGGGGTGTTACAATATTATTATGATGTTATTTGGTGTTACTATATTGTGGTTGTTGAATGTGTTCTGTATGTCGGGTATGAGGAGGTGTGAGAGTAAGAGGCAGAGTAGTGAGAATGGTGATGAATGACTACGATCTACCTTGGGAAGGCGGTTCATTCCAGGGTTGTTAGTGAGACTTGTTATGGTATACTATGTGGTCAAGGGCCGCATTGTTGTGGAGGAGAATAGTAGGCATGTAGTAAGTTGGTTGGCAGGGTTGAGTATGATATGTGTTTCAGAAACTCCTCTATGTGTGATAGAAAGGTTAGACCTTAATTTAAATCAGAGTTGGTAGTGATGCAAATATAAGTCCAATATTGTGTTGTTCCTTAGTTGTGGTTAAGACAAAGAAAGTGGTCAGAGTGTGGGTGAAAAGGTTAGATGGGTTCCTTATATCATGTTTCTTCTGGTTTATTTCTTTATATTAGATAGTGGGTATCATGTTGATCGATGATACTTACCAGTACGTCGTGTTGTTGTAATGATTCTACTCTTGTTATGCCACTTGGCATAGTCTAGTTGTAGGGTCAGTGATGTTTCATAGGAGAAGACGAAGATGATTTTCAACAACTTCTACTTTCCTTACTTATGGTTGGAGCTGTGTCATGATATTATTTTGCTTACATGACGTATATTTAGTAGCTCTTATACCTAATTAGACTAGATCCTTAGGGGTATTAATTATTCTAGAATTTCAATCTTGGTTTTGTTTTAACTCAGTATGTTGTAATCTTCATGAACTTTTTGTTTTATCTTTTATCTTCTCAATTTTCCGCATGATGAAATCGTTTAGGGATGAAGGTTCTTTTATCTAGGTGTTAGAGTAGGTGCTCGCACGGCCCGGTGGATTGGATAGTGACACCAATTTTCATTGAAGCTTCATTTAATGATTTCCCCAAAAATTTTAGTCAGAGAATTGATCAAATTAACTTATGACTTCACACGATTTATGGATATAATTCCATCTAAAATATTATTAAAAAGGAAAACAATAGCACCCAATAGGTTTTCTTCATTATTTAAGAAGAAAATATTTTTCTCTACTTTTATAATCTATGATTCACTTTAAAAAAAATATTAATTAACAAACCTAAATAATTAGTGCCTTTTTTATTTTCTAAATATCTCAATCACAGAGTAAGTACATAAAACACATTCAAAGATTGACATTTGAAGATGAAGAAACAGTAACATAGGAAAGAAATTTTATTACCAAACCATCAAAACATAAAACATTTTTATTTATTCAAATGATTTAAATTTAGCATGTCAAACGTAAATAATTAAGCAGTAGGATCTTCATTCATGACTTGAGAAACATTGAGAACAAATAAGCCATGATTACAATACCTTTTACCCAGAAAAACATTATTCTTTGTTATCACTATCTTACCAGATTTGAATGTAACTTTCACCCACTTTTCCTAATAATCCCACTGAAATCAGATTGGTTCAGATACTAGGAACATGTAAAACTTTAGTTGATGTCAACGTTTTTCTAGATGTGAGCTTGAGAATAACTTTTTTCTTTTTCAAGGACTTGAGTGGTTGTAGATCACAAAGAAACACTTCTTCTCCTTCATTGACTTGGGTGTAAGACACAAAATCTATTTTATTGGCACAAATATGCTTAGTAGCACCTAAATCTGTCACTCAGTTATTCACATTGGCCATAAAATTCGCTTAGAAAATGACCGCCACAATGATATCATCTGTTTCAGCCAGAATTACTTTTGACTTAGCAGGATTATCATTTTTCCCAGCTCTATTTTTGCATTGAGCTACATGGTGGCCTAGTTTGCCACACACAAAATAGTTACCATTTTTCTGGAAAGTTTAATTATTGGCCCTTAGTTTATAATCAAGTTCTTTTTCAGACTGTTATATTTATTGCGAGACATATTGTATTTTGTACGATTGACTTTTGTAGTGATTTCTTTTGCTTTGGCAGAAAATGATTGCTTTTGGTTGGTAACCTCAATGATGATGTGTTTCACCAAATGTTCAAGAGATATTAACTTTTGTTTGTGCTTCAAATTTTGTTTGTAGTCATTCCAAGATTGTGGTAGTTTTTCAATCACCATACCAGTCACGAACTACTCTAGTAAAATAATTTTCTCCGACTTAAGATCTTTAACTAGATTTTGAAACTTGTTGAATTGTACCTTCACATATTTCTCCTCGGTCATCTCCCATTTGTAAAAATTACCAATAACAAACTTTTGTTTGGCAACAACTTCAACAGTATATTTAGCAAGTAGTGATTCCCAAAACTGCTTTGCTTTCTTGTTAGAACAATACACATCAAACAATCATTAAAAAGAGTACTTAATATTGTGTGCTTACATGCCTTATTTGCATAAATCCATTGATTTGGTTTCTCAGAAGCTAATTCATCTGATTTTGAGTCTATTACCGCAGACGTTACTCCATACATGTAAAGAGAAGAACAAATCCATTCATGCCATCTCCAAAAAAAATTTCCACTAAAACCTTTCACTTTTGGAACATCAGAAAAGTATTTGGTAAAGTTGTGCAAAGGTACAATAGGGACAACACCTTGAGATGTTTGAACAACAATGGTGGAATTGTCAGTACTAATAGCAGGTGCATCATTTCCGTGAACCATGATTAGAAAAAATATCCTTATGATTACTGAAAAATATTGGAAAACACGAAAATATCGTACCTTGAGGTGTGCCTGTGGCACTACCCTTAAGAATATTTCACCGGTTAAGGTGTATCCCCCAAGATTCAACAAGCTCTTCTAGTATTAAAACTAGTACACAAAAACTAACAAAAAAATATATTTTACTCAAGAAAACCTAGAAAAAATAAACTAAGGAAGAAAAGTTTTCCTTTTAATCTTTTCTACTTCTTCTCCTACACAAAAACATACCATATATATAGTAATCTAATCAGCGTGCATACAGTGAAAATTAATATAGAAAAATTGTCATAAAGGCTATAGAATTATTACCAAATATTCACTACAACAAATTCGATTATCAGGGACAAATAATTTCGTCATTTATAAATCATATTTTGTCACTAAAAATCTTGTGAGACGAAAAATAATTCGTCACTTAGTCGTCACTAAATGTGTGTCTCTAAAAGTATACAAAGACGATTTAGTGCTTCGTCGCTAAAAGTATTATAGTAACTACAAAAAGAAAAATGCCCCCAAATGCTTAAACATTTGTGACGAATTTATTTGTCGTAAAAAGTATATTTTTTATAGATTATAGTATGTTTTGTCACTAAAAAGGCTAATAATACCGACAAAATTATATCGTCACTAATTATTTACTTCAATCACTGATGATATCAGTTGTCTCTAAAGTTATATGCATTTCGTAGTTGAACAAAATCTAATTTCGTTACTAATGACTATATTTTATATACCAAAAATTATTTTGTTATTAAATGTATTAATTAGGGACAAATTTATTATTATAAAAAAGGTTAATTTTCCTATTATCCTCCCCTATCTCAAATTTATTTTAAACTCCTCTTTAGGAGCTCCCACATTATGCTTTCTTGGGGATTCGAACTCACTCCCACATTATGCTATTATGCTTTCTTGGGGATTCGAACTCACTCCCACATTATGCTATTATGCTTTCTTGGGGATTCGAACTTACTCCCACATTATGCTTTCTTGGGGATTCGAACTCACAACCTTAAGGTTGGAAGTGAGGAGTGCTTACCATCCGACCAACTCTCTCTTGTCTCTCATTTTTAATTTATTTTCTACTTCATTCACTTCTTTCAAATTTAACTTTTGTATATATAATATACTAGTATATGTGCCCGTGCGTTGCGTGGATAATTTAAAATGTGATAATTTTATACTTAAAAATAACAAATAAAACGTATTATGCACTTAATAATACCAATAACTTAAAATTACAATGACAAATAATTTTATCCTAAAAATGACACGTGGTTTTTTTTGATGCATAAGCATGTAGATTTTTAATTAATATTTAATATTTATTTTTTTATTTTAATGATAATTAGTTTAATACTCTTAAAAAAACACAAATTTAATTAAAAAATCTTTTTATTTAAACCTCCCAACTTTCACTCAGAAAACTAAAAATAATAATAATAATATGAACGTCATTCTTGGCCAAATCGATGCAATACTATTATTTTTTGTAACAACTTCAACTATTTCAGAGATGCTAATGGATCATAATCAGAGGCATTATACTTATTTTATTCGGATATTCAACTTAAATAAAATATTCATTATACTTTATCTTTCTAATATACCAAATGTCAAATGAATCAAAACTTACATTTATTTTTCTAATTCTCTAAATTTTTCACCATGATACATAAACTTAAAGGATGTTTTTCACTTTCATGTGCCACTTACTCCTATTTTTTATTTATCTCAACATCGAGCAAAAATCTGATGGTATAATATAATTATTAAAAGTCGATAAAAATTAAAAACAATAGATACAAAAATATATAAGAGTATAAGAAGAAGAGATTCTTCTTATTTTTTAAAACGTGGGAAGATTTTTTTTTTTTTTTAAAAAGGGTAAAGTTATCTTCTTCTTTTTCTGTTATTTAAAATGAAAATATTTTCAGATTTAAAAAGATTTTCAAATTTAAAATATTTTAAATTACAGATTATAAATTAACTTTGTTAATTGAATATGAATTATGTTTTAAAAAACTCCATCGTGCATAAGTATTCTTCTCCTTTAAACAAATTTTAAGATTTAAATTGTTTTAAATTTTTAATTCCAGATTTTAAATTAATTTTGTTTATTACTTAGTTAATAATATTTTTTTTGTTCCTTTTCTGATTTTAATTTAAGTATTTCCTTATTAAATTATTTTATATAAATATTTCTCCTAGTATATATTTAATTTTTTCCTTTCCTGACATAGAATTTATGGCCCCGACATCAATATTTTTGTTTTATCTTCTTCATTGCTAATAACACCCCATCTGAAACATAACATTTTAGAATTTCAAAATATTTGTAATATAAAAAGTAAGTTTTTCGCGAAAAGAATTCTTTCAAAGAAGCATAAATTACCGTTAGTTTCATCAGACCAATAATTGTACCACTATTGTATTCTTGGATTGGATATTGACATATATAGAATTGTACTCTTTGATTGAATATTGACATATATAGAAAATCTCCTTCACTAATGGAGGATTGATCCCTCCTTGGATGTGTCTTACTTTGATATATATATATATATATATATATATATATATATATATATATAAGAGAAAACTAATCATATAGATAATCATGATACTATATTATATCAAAAAACTCATAATTTGAACTATCATAGATTTTTTCAATATGAAAAATAAATTCAAGAAGACAACGAAAATAAAGTAAGTGTATGCATCCCAAAGTATTTCTTTCCCTGTTGATTAATGGGGAAAAAAAATAGAACAAAAGGAGAAGAAGTGGGTGGGGCTGGTTTAGAAGAAGTGGGGTAGTTTATTTATAGGATAATTGTAATGCAGTAAGAAGTCATTCATTATGAGAAGTTAATAAATCGTTGATAAAAGTTGTCATCAATTTGAAATTAAAAAATCATCAATCAGATAAGGATTAGGATCAATCAAATTAAAAATAAAAAAATAAAAAAAATATAGTTTTTGTATATTTTTAATATTTTCGAATTTTTCTGGGGGAATTTTATTTTGAAAATTGATATCGGGAAAAGAATTTTATGTGTGACTGTCATTTGGAACATTTCTGAAAAAATATTAATATTAATATTATTATTAGTTAAGTTTGTAATTTTTATTTTATAAATTTGAAATTATTCCTTAAAATTATCCACTAATTGAATTATTCCTTAAAATTATCCACTGACTAACGTGGAGCAATTTTTTTAAAAAAATTTGAAAATTAATAATCACACTCATGTTCTGCAATGTTTATTTTTTGTTTTTCAGATTTAGATAGTTAAATATTTTAGTTATTATCTTATATAAATTTTGAAAATTATAAAATGATTATATCACGTTAATTTTAAGTAATCTTTTAATAAATAAATTTAATATTTTAATTTCGAATTTAAGATAATTACAAAAAGTTGGATTTTATTATTTAATCCTATTACATGTAATTAATAAATTTTAATTATTTAAAAATCCTACTTTATGTGGTGCTGACATGTGCCGTTCTAATTCTAATTATTGACATAAGTCTATATTTATTTATTTAATTATTATTGATTATTAATTACTTAACATACTGAAAATTTGTGGTGTTGACATGTGCCATTTTTTCTTCTCCTTTTATATATAGATAAATTTATTATTGATTATTAATTATTTAAAATACTGAAAATTTGTGGTGTTGACATGTGTCATTTTTTCTTCTCCTTTATATATAGATAGATTATATGATTATTTATACACATACACAAGTGCATGAAATTTACCACTCACAATTCATTCAAATGTAGATTATATTTTAATTAAACTGTATATTTTTTAACATATCTTTAAATATATTCAGTACAATTCTGTCATTTTATTCAGTTATTTTTATAAATTTTAAAAACTATTTAGTACAATTATAAATTTATATAAAATTAAACTTTCAATTTCATTTAAAATATTGAATAATCGGTTCAATTCGGTGAGTAAATTAATTGTTTTGAAAAAAAGAACATTGATACCCATAACTATAGTACTTCATCATAATATATTTGAAATCCTAGGTTGTTCATTTCTTTCATTTGTGCTTTCATTTTTTAGTTTATTTCGATTTTCACACTGATGGAAAAAGTTAATAGAAATTCATGAAATATTTCGCATCTTTGCAAAGTCTAAGTTTGTAGTCGATGTTATCTCTGTATAGTCATTCTACGTACGTTTGTGGAATTACTATTAAATATCTACATAATTTTAGATAGAAACAAATAGATCGACTTAGTCTATGCAGTTTACTAATCACAATTCAATTGACACGCATAAAAAATAGCACCAAGACTTGAGAAATTATTTTTTCTATCGTCTTTATCGATGAAAGTGTATCAAATAAAAAATAAAAGTGTTAAACCAACAAATATTAGTGATCTAGTGGCAGAACCGTACCCCACTCACGATACTTATAACCTGGATTGTATTTTTGAAATGATGCATTTTATAATTATGTAATTTAAGAAAATTCATGAATTGAACTTTTTCGTTTTTACAAAATGGACCGAATTCGTTGGTTTTAATATTTTTCCTTTCCAATTAACGAAATGACTCTGTCTTTTTCTTATGAAGCACTTATATTATTCTTTTTGTAAGTTGTCACTTGTAATTATGAACAATTGTAGCAAAAAAAATTGTATTTAGCTATGAATTTTTTTCGTAGCAATTAGTTGAATTATTCACTACAAATTTTAAGTCATCGCTATTTAACATCTTACATATTTTGTGACAATTTTTTTGTTGTCACTAAATCATAGATTGATTAGAGACAATAAAATCTTTGTGACCAATTATTTATACTATTAGTGACGAAAATAAATATCATAATTAAAGCTAAATTCTTATAGCTAAAACTTACAATATTTAACTACCAATTCTAACTTGTAGATATTGTAACAACATATTTTTTTAGATGAAATTTTTTTTGGTCCAAAAATCAATAAATTTTAAGAAAAAAAATAATTTTTCATGAATTAGATACATTATTAGTGACGAAATAATGTGTCACCGATAACTTTAAATTTGTGACTAACACTACTTAACAAATGGCGCCAATTAGTTTTTTCGTGGGAAACTTTAGTAAACGAAACTTTGCTACGGATTTTTATGTTTCGTCACTAAAAGCATGTGTCTAATATATTTAAGCACGAAAAGTAAATTTTGTCACTAAAAGCGAACAATTAGTGACGAATTTGATGTCGTAGCTAATAATTTCGTAGTTATATATCATATTTACCCACTGCCATATTAACAAAAACAAGCTGTTGTCCACACTATTAAAAAGTAATTAATATAATATTAATAAGGCTAAAATAGTATAAGGTAATAATGTATAATAAATTCTTTTGACCATCTTTATTAATAGATATAAAGAATTCTAAATATGATTCTTATACTTTTTAAAATAATAAGGATATTTTATCAACACAAGAGGTTGATGCCACAGCCAAAGACCCCTAATATATATCATTTATTTGATGTTGATTGTCGTACAATGTTATAGTTTATCAAGTTATTTTTCCATTATTCATGTTCTCACTGCAATGGTATCATTCTTGTTATGACACTTTGTAACTCTTGTATTAGGCACTTCATATTTGTTGAGATTTATAATAGCCTTTTCTTATGTTATATCCCTCTCTCATTGTATGTTGTACTGCCACATTGCGTTAGCCTTCACTGAAATTATCCTTCTAGCATTCATAGATATTATCCATGAGATTTTCCATACACCATCTAACACCTTTATCTTGATGAAAAATAACTTTAATAGTCAATCATTCTTCACAATGTTACAAGAGCGATAATGATACGATAAAGTCAAGGAATAACATTAAATCACAACTCAATTTCCTTCACAAAAGGTATTCCTAGCAATAGAATAGAAAAATAACTCATCTATAATTTTTTTTTTGGATTTATGTAATATGAAGAGGAGAGTTTTGGCTGACATACCTCTCAAACGAGTGATCAAATGCTTAAAGTTTCTTCACAATAATTCTTCTCTAAATTCTAAGCTTCACAAACAATATAAATACACAACTCAAAATAACCTAAAACAGTTAATAATACCTATAATAGTTCATACATTATCTAAATTGACAGATTTTCCACTAGCGACATAACTCGTCGAAACAATCTTAAAATTTCACATTAATGATCACAAAAGGATCCTTAGACTCATACCTTATCAACACTATCTTTACTTTCAAGAAACTATAAGAATCATCAAGTTCTCAGCTTCAAAAAAACCACAAACATCATCAAACGGTAGAGAAAACATGTGCTAGTTTCTCTCCACAACACCTCTAGCCTATGCCTTGATCTTACAAGAGTTACGATCGTGAAATCTCTTGGTTTTGAAATTAGAATCCTAAATAGAGTGAGGCAGATGACCTACTCTACTTTCATATGTTTTATGGAACGAAAACTGTCCCAAAAACAAACTTATAAAGTGATACGTATACCAAACTGGTTATGCTCGGACAATCTGCAATAAAACGTTCATAACCTTTTACTCAAATGTTAAATTGATAGACAACTTTGGGACTAAGAAATTTAATTAACATATCTTCAATTTTATAGGTTATGGTCCCTCTAACTCATTATATAATGAGCGATATGCTTGGCCCAAGTTAGCCCATAAATAAGATATATAAAAAATTTTCATCAATCAATCAATGAATTAAATTTTTTGTTCAAGGGCTCCCTTTGGTCTAAAAAAAGTTCCAAATGAATTGGTATGAATATTACTTTGTATAATTACTCATTTACAATTATTATTTTGACATCTCCTAGATAATTGACGCGTAACATGATAATTTAGTTCGTCAACTGTAAAATAATTATTTAAAATATAACAAAATTATAGGGTGAATTCTTGTTGTTTCATTGTCTTTTTTGCGTCACACGGTTTTAAAATAATGGGCTATGGTAGACCTGCAAAAGATTGAGCCGATTAAAAATTGGATTAGACCCACTTCCGTAATAGGGATTTGTATCTTTGTGGGTTAAGTTAGTTACTAACGCAGGTTCGTGAAGGTATTTACCTCTATTATTTTTCATCTGACCAACTTAACTTAGAATGATGTGAAATTCCTTTGGTTTGAAAAATGTGAGGAGAACTTTCAACAACTCAAGACCTTGTTGACCACTATTCCTATTATTTCCTTGACAGTGGAGGGTAAGGATTTCATTGTATATTGTGATGCTTTATGATCTGGTTTAGGTAACATTTTGATGTAGGAAAAGAATGTTATCACATATGCTTCGAGACAGTTGAAAGTACCTGAGAAGAAGTATCATATGCATGACTTGGAGTTGGCTATTGTGGTTTTCAGAGTTAAACTATGAAGGCATTATATATACAGAGTTTTCTGTGGAGTGTTCCCTGAACACCTTAGCCTATAACATATTTTCATGTAGAAGAAATTGAATTTGAGGCAGATCAATTGGATAGAGTTGATGAAGGATAATGATGTTATATTCTTGTGGCACCTCAGATTTAAGAAGAACTAGGAAGAGTCAAGTGGGGAACTCACAAGCCCAAACGTGGACCATGGAACTCCTCACGGAGCCCCAGACGGGCCATGGAGAGGATCACGGTCCGTTGAAGGGCTCGTGAAGGTGCCCAGGACCTGTCCTGTAGGTCTCCCTCCCATGAAGGGAGATCATGGCCCATGGTGAGCTTCACGCCCCGTAGTGGTGCTAGTAAAAGAATTCCCGAAGCTGTCTAGGAGGGCTCCCCTCCCATGACCTCTTTGATAGCTCGTGGAAGGCCTCATGAGGTGTGAAGGTGATTGTGGAGGATGACCAACTTTCAGGGGGCCACTACACAAGGACCACAACGGCCACAACGAGCCGTGGGATATTACACGAGCCATCGCTGCCGTAGGGTGGTCAATTCAGCTGTAAGTCAGGGTCTTTTCCTAATTATTTTCTCTAAATACTATGTCGTTTTACCCATACCTAGAACCCATATATAAGAATTGTTAACCCCAAACTTAACCCATTCAAGTCATTCTCTAAAACTACCAAAAAGAAGAGCAAGTCTTTCTCTCCCAAATATTTCTCTCTAGAAAGCTTGAAGAAGAAGGGTTCAACCTAGGGTTCCAAGCCAAGTCTCCAATTCCTCCATTGAAGTTAAACAATTGAAATTGAGGTATGGTATTTTTCATCCATGGAGTCCCCAAATTCTCCAATTTTCAAAGTTTGAAATCCCCAATTGAGTTAGGGTTTTCTTCTATGTTGTGGGTTCTCTTGATTATTGATTTAATTGATTGATTTATGATCTCTTATGCATGAATTGATTTAGTTTCATGTTTTTATGATGATCCCCCATGAACCCATGTAATTTCCATGTTTTGCAAGTTATGATGATGTAATGTGGGTTTTGAATTATAAAGAGAAGATTATGAAATCAAGTTTGAAGAAAACCTCCTGCGTGTTCTTGAGAGGTTGGTCGACTTTTCCTCTTTCTTTTTTCTCTAGTTTCGAATGATTATTTGGAGAATAATGTTTAGGTAGGTTATGCCTAGATTATTAGGCTAATGTTTAGGTAGGTTATGCCTAGATTATTAGGCTTAAACTTAGTAAAATGATGTTGTTTAAGTATTAAATGACATAGTTTAAATGCCCAATGCATAGGAGAAAATACCAAAATGACCCTAACTTAAAAGCTGATGAGGGCCAACCATGCCGTCAAAGGGACCACGACCCGTCAAGTGGGTCATGGTTGCTGGCCAATGTCTATTGGTTCTGTGAAGCCCCTTTATGATCCACTTCACGGACGGTGTGACGGGGAAAATACCAAACGACCCTAACTTAAAAGCTGACGAGGACCAACCATGACGCCACTGACAGACTGTCGAAGGGACCACAACTTGTCAAGTGGGTTGTGGTGTCTGGCCAGTGTCTACTGGTTTTGGGAAGCCCCTCCACAATCCAATTCACGGACCATGTGAAGGACCAGGGACCGTGAAGGTCGCCGTGGTTCTTCACTTGGGCTGGGTTCTGCTGGCTAATGGACGACGGACCCTCCCACAGCCCGTCATTAATTAAGACCACAACCTGTGGTGGGCTTCGTGGTCTAGTGCCTGAGCCCTCGTGGATCTGCCTTACCTCCACGAGCCTTCTAATGGCTCGTGTGGGGATCCACGACCCGTGAAGGGTCCCATGAGCAGGTGGACGGACCGTGGATCCTCTCATGGTCCGTGAACCCTTCCGTAGTTCACCAAATTTTTTGTAGTCCAAGTCTGTTAGGTCTGAGGTGTACACCAAATTACCATCAACAAAGACACAATTGCCAACAATAGATAATCTATTGGTTTTACATCCATCCCAATCAACATCAACAAAACACTCAATGTGAGTATGTTGTGGTTACCATATAAAAATGCAAGTCCAAGGGCTCTTTTTAAGTAACGGAGGATCTGCTCCAAGGCTTCCCAATGTTTGAGTGTAGGTGTAGACATGAATTATCTCACACCAATTACTGCAAAACCAACATCTGGACGAGTTACAGTGATGAAATAATTTAATTTCCCTACTAACCTCCACTTCTTATATTTATCTAGCTCATCAAAGGGACTTCCATCATCTCTGGTTAGATGCACATTAGGGACCATCAGAGTACTACAAGGTTTGGTTGCTGGCTTTCAGTTTTTGCAAGTAAGTCATGGACATACATTCTCTAAGACAGAAAGATTCCCTTCTTGCTTCTAGTTACAACTACTCCGATGAAATATGTTATTTGTCCCAAGTCTTTTGTCTGGAATTTAGTATGCAAGAATGACCAGAGTGAAGAGATCATCATATAATCAATTCATGTAACAACAATGTTATCAAAATATACTAGAAGAAGAATAATGCCAATTGTCGATTATATACAACGACTGGAGAAGAATTGGAATTGGGGACACTATTAAAACTTAATCCACTCAATAGCCACTTAATTTATTTTTTCTTTATTTTCTAGGGTTGGGATTTTTAAAAAGTAAAAAGTGTGGGGTCATGGGTCTGTTTGGCTCTTTTAAAACTTGAGGTATATTTGTGAATGTGGGGTCAAGGGCTTATTTATTATTTTTAAAACTTAGGGAAAATATATATGTTTACAAAAAAATATTATAATCCCAATACATTTTATTTTATATTAAAATCTGATTTAACTGATTTAACATGTTAAAATATATATATATATTAAAAAGGCACCTTTTTCTGAAACCTGTTCCGACGTTTCTTCTTCTCAAGTGGAAAGGCTTTTCATCTTCCCCATACACCGATTCTATCAGTAATTGATGCTTATCGTGACCAACGACACTAACCTATGGCACGAGTGTCTATGATTGTCGATAATATAGTAACCCAACTAAGGATTGGGATCGTGTCCCAAAGGAGTGGTAGTGAAAATAGTAGTTAATTAGAATTTCATTCTAATTAGTCGTAGCTAAACAAATTTGCGAATAAAAACATTGTAAATTTGGGGGGTGACACAAAAGTGTCAAATATCAAAAGGGGTGGTTTTGTCACAAGTAGTAAAAATAACAAAAATTACAAGAAAATCAAGTATGGGAAAAAGTTCTTAGGGTGTGACCGCAATACAGTTGAGATAAATAGTTGGGTACATGCTTTCGATAGGAAATTTACAAGATAAAAGTGACTAGACTAAGCTTTACATGAAAATAAGTTCCCTCTCGGGAAACTTAACCCGTTTCAAATGCGTTCCTCTCGGACACCCATTTGCCGCATGAAGGCCAACCTATGCCTTACCCCACTCACTCTCTCGAGTTGAGTGTTAGGATATGGGACTATGACTCACCCTCTCGAGCTGAACCTCATGTCGAACCACTCCTTAGGCCATCAATCTAGCGGTCTTGGTTTCACGACCTTTCTCTCGGGAAAGCCAAAAATACATGGGTGGCTTTGTATTTGCAACTATTGATGAGTCCACAAATTGGACTCATTTAGGGCTTTATTGTGATAGAAATAGTGTCCTCAAATGCTTATTTTGTCTCAATATCTGATGAAAACTCTTAAGTTTCAGGTATTTGAAGTTTTGGTGGAAACATGGACACTTAGGCACAAAAAGGAACAAAAAGGCTGAAAAGAATGAGGAAGCTGAAGCCAGTGTATCGCCAAGCACACTTGGCGACTCGCCGAAGGGACGCACTCCGCCCTTTGTTCCAGTACGCGAAGCCTTGAAGGAGAAGGATAAAAAAGGCGATGAAAGGAGCAGTCGTTGCTTCGCCGAATAGTTCCGCGAAGCAGTACTATACCTCCCAATGACACAGAGCATGACGAGGCTGAAGGCTAGTGCAAGACGGCGATGAACTATACCAAAGGGCGAATCGCCGAGTTAAACGGCGATTCCGACTAACGTCGCCGAAAGATCCTCCAGCACTATTTTCTGAAGTCTATAAATAATAAACTTGTTATTAATTTTTAGGGTGTGAAACATTAATTATAATTTCTAGAATAGAATAGTACTTTTTGGATATTTTATCTCAAGTTTGGAGAGGGTTTTGGGAGACTTGAAGAAAGAAGTATTTCATCTTCCCCAAGTTGGAAGTGGGTCTTCTCCATTCTTCTTCCTTTGTTAAATCAAGGTTTAATTTCTTATACCCATTTGATTTTAGTATTAATTTGTTATTTCTTGATGTGTGGCTAAAATCCCCCATTCTTGGGGTGTGATTTAGCAAATATGTGTTGATATTGTTGTTGGGTCTTGCTTGTAGATAGGATAGATGTATTTTAATGGTGACTTCACCTAGTAGTTGTAGTTTAATTTAATGGGTTTGTTGTTGCAAATACAAAACCAACCATGTGTTTTTGGCTTGCCCGAGAGAGAGGTCGCGAAACCAAGACTGCTAGACTGATGGCCTAAGGAGTGGGTCGACATGAGGTTCAGCCCGAGAGGGTGAATCCTAGTCCCATATCCTAACACTCATCTTGAGAGAGTGAGTGGGCTAAGACGTAGGTTGGCCTTCATACAGCAAATGGGTGTCCGAGAGGAACACATTTGAAACGGGGTAAGTTGCCCGAGAGGGAACTTATTTCCATCTAAAGCTTAGCCTAGTCACTATTATCTTGCAACTTTTCTATCGAAGGCATGTACCCAATGATTTATCTCAACTTGTATTGCGGTCACACCCCAAGAACTCTTCCCCATACTTGATTTTCTTTTTATTTTCGCTGTTTATACTACTTGTGATTAAACCCCAAATTGATATTTGACACTTTTGTGTCACCCCCTTTGATTTATTATGTTTTTTAATCGTTAATATCTTTAGCTACGACTAGTCAGAACTAAATTTTATTTTTCTATTAATTCTCAAAACCACTCCCTTGGGACACGACCCTAACCTTTAGTTGGGTTACTATTTTATCGACGATCGTAGACACTCATACCGTATGGTAGTGTCGTTGGTCACGATAAGCATCAAAATGGCACCGCTGCCGAGGAGTGGTGTTATTTGAGAATTCTTAGATTAGTAGAGTTTTTGTTCTTCTTTGTTGTAGTCTACTTACCTAACTTTCAGTTTTGTTTTGATAATTTGTGTGCCACCACAGGATATATGAGTGCAAACAGGGAGAATAGTTGCCAAGCGGGACACTCAAGGGGTTGTGTTTTTCATCGAGATGACATCGATGATGCTAATAGTATTTATAACTCTGCTAACGTGGGTGAGATGGGTGAAAGTGGCATGCCACAAGCTGATGGAAAAGTAATGTTCGAAGTTACCAGCGCAACCCTCAAACTCATATATTCAAGAGGTTTATTTGGAGGGTTAGAGCATAAAGATCCGCACGAGCATGTACGGAGTTTTGTGGAAGTGTGCACCCCTTTATCATTCAGAACCTATCTCAAGAATCTATACGGTTTCGTTTATTTCCATTATCATTGACTGAGGGAGCTACTAAATGGTTGGTTGAGCATAACAACAACTCCATTAAATCATGGGAGGAGCTGGTTATGGCATTTCACGAAAGATTCTTTCCTCCATCAAGAATGATGAAGCTGAGAGACGACATTCATAATTTCAAGCAAAAAGAGGGTGAACCAATTCACGAGTCATGGATAAGGTTCAAGGGATGTTTACGTAAGTGCCCAACGCATAGACAACCAAGTGAATTGCTACTCCAATACTTTTACCATAGTCTGGACTCGGTTAATAAAGGGATAACTGATCAATTGGTGCAAGGAGTAATAATGTTACAATAATTTGAAGTAGCCTCATTTCTCCTAGATGGTATGACTAAAGTAAACTAGGCATGGTATACCAAAGATGATCAAGTTTCCCCACTATGCTTCCAGTTAACGCAAGAGCAGATCGAAAAAGAAAATGAGAGGGACGAAAACATCAAGAAAATATTATCTCAAATGGAAATCCTACAAGAACATATGAACGGGACACATGGAGTATTTCGAGTTGAGGAGGGTTCTTCTTCTGGTTACTCAAGATCGGGAGAGAATCAAGGTTGGAACTCCAGAAGATACAAGAAAGGTTTCCACCCACGCTATTAACCACGAGGTGGGAATACATGTTGGAATTATTATAGTGGCAAAGAACCAAGGAGATGTTGGCAAGATGGGGATGAACGAGATGATCAAGAGGAAGACCATACTCATTTGAGTGAAAGTCCGAAATCTAAAGGGAGTTCAAGTAGTCCTCGGGTAAATGATTTGTTATCGCACATACTCGATAAAGTCGTGGGGTCTGATGATTTGCTAAAAGGGATGAAAAATGACTTCTCACCATTGAACAGTATAGTGAATTCTCATGTTGATGCCATCAAAATGCTGGAAGGTATATTGAGTCTATTATCAGCTCAGTTAACGTCCAAAACGCTGTTGGACTATAGTGAAAGAGAGCTGGCTGTGGTTACCCGTAACGGTAAAGTGGAAATAGGGAATGTGATGGAAGATGAGGATCCTCAAAACCATGAAGAGGTCCAAGGTGTGGAGGAACAAGATTTACCTATTTAACAAAACCTCACTAAAGAACTACAGGAGGAAGCAGAGCAACAAGTTCAATTTCCAAAAATCATACACCCTTTACCCAAGATACCTCCACCATTTCCCCAACGTTTGAAAAAGAAGAATGAAGATGAGAAGTTCAAGAAATTTTTTTCAGTATTCAAGAGCTTATTGATTAACCTCCCTCTGGTAGAAGCATTGTTGGGAATGCCGGGATACGCCAAATTCATGAAAGAACTAGTTACAAAGAAAAAGAGCTTGGACTATGAAACAATTGAGGTGCCCCACAGTTGCAGTGCAATTATGACAAATGACTCAATCACTAAGAGAGAAGATCCTGGGACATTCACAATCACGTGCACAATTGGCATACTCCAATTCGCTAAAGCCTTGTGCGATTTAGGAGCAAGCATCAACTTGATGCCCTATGCAATATACAAGCAACTTGGTGTGGGTGAACCAAAGGCAACCATAATGATGCTTCTTATGGCTGATAGATCAACCAAACACCTAGTGGGTATACTTTATGACATATTGGTAAAATTGGATCGGTTCATCTATCCAGCTGATTTTGTGATTCTAGACTATGAGATCGACGCTGAAATCCCCATTATTTTGGGAAGGCCATTCTTAGCTACCGGGAGAGCATTGGTGGATGTTGAAAGCGGGAAATTGAAGTTTCGTGTGAACGATGACGAGGTGACTTTCAATATTTGTAAATCCATGAAGCAACCAAGTAATATCCATGTAGTGTCTACTGAGGATGTGATAGATTAGGCAGTGGCAAGTGTGAGTCATTTAACGCACAAAAATGAACCCCTTGAATCTGTACTTGCCAATTATGATGAATCTGAAGTTCAGGGTTATGAGGAAGTTGTAACTGCTTAATTAGGATTAGGAGCATATTCAAGGAATCTAATCAAGTTAGATATCAACTTGAAAAATAGAGAAAGTCCCCTTGCAAAACCATCAATAGAAGAACCACCAAATCTGGAATTAAAAGCCCTACCCTCTCATCTCAAATATTCCTTTTTAGGAATCAATAATACTTTACCGGTAATTATCGCCGCCAATCTGCTTGAAAGGCAGGTGAAATTGATCATAGAAGTACTGCGGAAGCATATAAAAGCTATTGGATAGACAATAGCCGATATAGTAGGAATTTCTCCTGGCATTTGTACTCACAAGATTCGGCTCGACAGTGAATGTAAACCAGTGGAACATCAACGGAGATTGAACCCTCCAATGCAAGAGGTGGTAAAAAAGGAGATCATCAACTGGCTAGATGCAGGAGTGATCTACCCTATTGCAGATAGTAAGTGGGTAAGTCTGGTGCAATGTGTACCAAAAAAGGGGGGTATAACCGTAGTCCCAAATACAAAAGGAGAACTTGTGCCAACAAGACCAGTGACTGGGTGGAGAGTATGCATGGACTACCGAAAGCTTAACTCATGGACCAACAAAAACCATTTTCCAATTATAACGACCCAAAAAAATGAACTAGTGAAACTAGAGCCTCACATGTGAGTTTGGAGTTGAGAACTTGATGAAATGATGAGAAATACAGTGACGTCCGGAAACTAGTCGTTTGAACTAGTAAGTTGTAAGGGTCTTGTCGTTGAAGTTTGGAGTGTTGTTTAAGGGCTTAAGGGGTTGATTAGCTAGTTGATTAGTCACCTTTATAAGCTAGCAAGACCTTAAGCTAGGTCATGAAATCATTTAGAACCGAGACCCTCAAAACAGTCCCCTAAAAACAGTTTTTAGTTTTAAGTTAGGAGTGAGGGTCAACTTTAAATGGTCATATCTTTTAGCTAAAAATGAATTAGGTGGACCATTACCTATCTAATTAAACGTATCTGAGTCCTCTTTCCAACGCCACCGAGTTTTCCCTTTTCCGATCTCGGAGTAAAAAGTTATGCCCAAAATAGTGAAGCACTGTCAGCAAGGACGAGCTTAGACGGGTTTAGTGGAAACTTTTAAGTGGGTCCTTATTTCTTTTCCTAAGTTGAGCCCTTTTTTTTATATGCCTTTCCTAGCAATTATAAAACCCTTCTAGACCAAATTCTTCCATTTTATGTCACTCCAATTAGAATTAAAAAGAACTCACCTCCTCTCAAATACTTCTCTCTCTACAATCCTCCATTTTAAGAAGGTCAAGAACTTGGAGCTAGGGCTTGGATTGAAGGTGGTTTCTTCATCAATTTTTTTGGGGAATCTTAACAAAGGTATGGTGACCCTTGATCCTTGATTATCTTTCCTTCAAGGAGTCCATTCAAAAGGGTTTCAAAAGTCTTCAAAGAACAAAACTTCTATTTTCTATTCTAGGTATGGGTTCATGGGTAAAATGTTTTCAAAGTCATTATATTGGTGAATTGAAGTTCTATTTATGATTTAAGATGATTTTTATATGAAACTTCTTCAAGAACCCATGTTTTCATTAAAAGCCTAGAATTTGCTAATGAAGTGGGTTTAATGCCTATGATTTAATGTTGATGAAATTGTGCTTAGATTAGATTGTATTGTTGATTTATATGTTTTTCTATACCTATTTATGATGAATTGTTGGTATATGGATGAATTGAGGATTGTGGCCTTATGGGCAAGTTATGGATGAATTCTCTTGCGGTAAGAAAAATGGTTGGAACTTGAGTGTTGTTGATTATGGCTTTGGAGGATGGTAAGTTGGCTTAATCTCATATTATGGATAAAAAAATTGTTCTTGCTTGGTTTGATCCACTTATGGTGGAGGTGTTTAATTATGGAATGTATTGTGACCATGGCCTTGAAGGCATAGTATGAGAAATATAAGTGTTACATGACATTTTTATGAATGGACATTTAATGGAACTAATGTGATCATGTTATGAACGTAAATGTGTTATTATTGAAAGGATTTTTCTCAATTTGACACTTATGAATGTTGATGATAGAATATGAAGGATTCTCCAATTTATTGCATATCTCGAATTGGTAGAGCTTGTGCATCATTTTCTTGTTTAAATGATTATATTATTGGTTGTTGAATCCTCGGATCGGTAGGCTAGTAGCACCCTTCCACTCATGATAATAATGAACCTTGGAATCGGTAGGCTTATCACACCCTTCCATTAATGATAGTAATGAACCTTGGAGTTGGTAGGCCTATGGCACCTTTCCATGAAGGTTAATGATGAGACTTGAACCGGTAGGCCCATTGCACCCTTTCAAGAGGAGTCAATGAGCTTTCCTAAATGAACCTTGAAACGGTAGGCTTAAAGCACCCTTTCACGTGTTAATGAATGTAATTTGGAGTTGGTAGGACAATGGCACCTCTCATATGTGATAATGTCAAGGTAACGAACTATTCTATGGGAATGTAGGCTAAGCACCGAGTGAATTTGATTAGATGGAAACTCCCCCAATGGTTAGGCATGAGTTTCAATGATCGTCTACTTTATCCCATAAACTATGTGCCCGCATAGGTAGCTAGTGGATCCATTAAGCTATATATATCGGTCTTCCTTAGGCAAGTAGACCACCTCTTTATGGTGTGGGGACTTATGACACCGGATTCCATGACAAGCTCTCATGGTCTATGTCGGTTAAATGCTTACTTCCCATCATGTGAGATTTCATTATGGTTTCTTGATAGGCTCTACAAAGTGTAGGTAGTAGTATGGGATGCTACCTATACATTGCACGAGTAGGCTTGGAGAGGGTCATAGTGAGTTTCTCTAAATCCTAATGTATGTGACACAATTGTGGCCTAAATAAGGTTATTAAAGAATGTTGGCTCTCAAATGCTTAATATGAGATGCATGCTATACTTGAGTTATATTATGAGTTATTTTCCCTTGTCATGTCTTAATTAATAATATACCTCTTATGTATGAATATTGTGCAAAGGTGAAAAAAAGGAATGATAAGTTACTTTAAGTGACCTAAATGTGGTGCCCTTAGTATGGATGGTGGTATGGGACGCCATCCATACATTGCACGAGGTATAGCATAAGGGTTGCTTGAGGTGAAGGTCCAAGGTAAAGGTTTTCATGTTGATATTGTTTAAAGGTGATATTATGACTTACTTGATGTTTATGCTTGTCTTGTATGTCTTTTATGCAACTGTTCATGATACTTCAAAAAGTGGCATAATTCATGGTTTCTAGCCAAAATGTCCCTTTTAAAGCATGTTTTGCATGGTCATCATACTTAGTACTTAATTGTGCTAATTCCATATTTCTCTATTTTCTACTAGAGTAGGTTCCGGAAAGTGAGCGGGTTCTATAGTAAGCTTGGAACTTGAAGTTCTTCCAAGATCTTGTGGTATGTCGTCATATGTCGAGGACAAGACTTTTCTATTCTAATTTTATGATAAGGTTCTTGTAATAGACTTAATAGACTTCTTTTGATTGTAAAGGGCCGTGTCCTTACTTATGTTTTGTGATTGTGTCTAAGATGGCCATGTGAGACTTAGACTTCCGCTGTGTGTTTTTAAAGTTGTTTTAATGAAGCTTGAATGTTTGGATGTAAGTAAGTTTTTAATTCCGCACTATTATCATTATTGAATGCAATGAATGACTATGTGGCTTGTATAAGACCCTTTCGGGGTCGAATACGCCTTGTTACGACTTGGGGGTGCTCCCGGGTCGTGACACCAATGCCTTTTATGGATCAGATGCTTGACCGGTTATCAGAAAGAGGGTGGTACTATTTTTTGGATGGGTACTCTGGCTACAATCAAATCTCTATTGCGCTGGAAGATCAAGAGAAAACCACTTTTACTTGCCCTTATGGAACATTCGCATTCAAAAGGATGCCATTCAGGCTATGTAATGGCCCAACAACATTTCAGCGTTGCATCCTGTCTATTTTTGCAGATATGGTCGAAGACTCTATGGAGGTGTTCATGGACGACTTTTCAGTCGTAGGGGATACGTTCAAAGAGTGCTTGACTCACTTAGGAAAAGTACTCCAAAGATGCGTGGACACGAATCTGGTTTTGAATTGGGAGAAATGTCACTTTATGTTAAAACAAGGTATTGTTCTTGGGCATAAGGTGTCACAAAAGGGGCTGGAAGTTGACAAGGCGAAAATGGAGGTCATTGAGAAATTACCTCCACCGATTTTAGTAAAGGGTGTTCGCAGCTTATTGGGGCATGCAGGATTTTACATAAGGTTCATTAAAGACTTCTCAAAGATTGCAATCCTATTATGCAAACTCTTAGAGAAGGAAGTGAAATTCCATTTTAATGATGCTTGTATGGCTGCATTTCAGTGTTTGAAAGAGAAACTACTCTCCACTCCGATTATCATCAGCCCTAATTGGTCTGAATCTTTTGAGTTAATGTGTGATGCTAGCGGTATGCCACTGGGGGTTGTGTAGGGGCAAAAGCACAACAAACTGTTTCACCCAATCTACTATGCAAGCAAGACTCTAAATAGTGCCCAGCATAATTATACGGTCACCGAACAAGAGTTGCTTGCGATAGTCTATGCATTTGAAAAATTCAGGGTATACTTGCCAGGCACCAAAGTAATCGTACACACTGATCATGCTGCACTCTGGTACTTGATTACAAAGAAAGATGCAAAACCACGATTGATTAGGTGGGTGCTATTATTACAAGAATTTACTTTCGAGGTAAAAGATCGAAAAGGATGTGAAAATCAAGTGGCTGACCATTTATCAAGGCTGGAAACAAGGGCGAATGTTGAGCATGAGGTTGACATAAACAACTCTTTCCCCGATGAACGGGTGTTTGCAATATCCCTCAAACATATGCCATGGTATGAAGATTTTGCAAATTACATTGTGTATGGGCTGATGCCGGACGAGTTGACCTTTTACCAATAGAAAAGATTCTTGTTTGATGTTAAAAAGTACTTTTGGGACGAACCATACTTGTTCCGAGAGTGTGCTGACCAGGTCATCAGAAGGTGTATTCCGGAAGAAGAAGTGGTAGAAATTCTCCAGTGGGAGGTCACCATGGTGGTATTCGCATCGCCGCTGAAGTCCTCCAGAGTGGATACTACTGGCCGTCACTTTACAAGGATGCACATGAGTTTGCAAAGAAATGCTCTAAATGTCAGCATCAAGGCGGAGTGTCTAAAAGACACGAATTACCTCTCACTCCTATTTTAGAGGTCGAGCTATTCAATGTATCTGGAATCAATTCATGGGCCCATTTGTGAGCTCTTTTGGAAATAAATATATCTTAGTGGCTGTAGATTATGTTTCCAAATGGGTGGAAGCCATCACACTTCCTAACAACGAAGGAAAAAGCGTTGTCCAATTCTTGAAATGCTACATCTTCGCAAGATTTGGCACTCCAAGAGTAATCATTAGCGATGGGGGATCCCACTTTTGCAATAAGTGGTTCTCAATCGCACTGAGTAAATATGGGGTGAAACACAAAGTAGAAACCCCATATCATCCCCAAACAAGTGGCCAAATCGAAGTGTCGAATCGGGAAATCAAAAGCATATTGGCAAAGACAATAAATGTCAATAGAACTGACTGGTCTAGGAAACTCGATGATGCACTATGGGCATATAAGACTGCTTACAAAACACCCATTGGGATGTCTCCATATCAGTTGATTTATGGAAAGGCTTGTCATTTGCTCGTCGAGTTAGAACACAAATCATTGTGGGCATTGAAAGCTTTAAATTTGGACTGGTCAAAAACTTCAAATGAGAGAGTAGAGCAGATGAATGAACTTGATGAATTGAGACTTAGATTATATGAAAGTTCAACCATCTATAAAAAGAAGATGAAGAAATGGCATGATGCTCGGATACTCAAGCAAGACTTCAAGGTAGGAGATTGGGTTTTTCTATACAACTCGCGACTTAGACTCTTCCCTGGAAAGCTCAAATCTAAATGGTCTGGACAATTTAGAGTAGCGCGAGTGTTCGTAAATGGTGCCATAGAAGTTGAAGATCAGGAAGGACCTCCATTTACAATGAACAGTCAACGTCTGAAATTGTATTTGGGGTTGTCAAGAGATTTCATTAGTTGAAGTGGTCTATTTGGAAGACGCCTGAAGGCGTTGCTGCATCATGCCGCGACGTTAACCAAGGCGCTGTTTGGGCAGCAACCCAAAAAAAATCCCTTTAATTACTTTATTTTAATCATTATCAAGTACTTACTTCCTGGTAATAGAATGGTATGTTGCTGATGCAGATGAAAGTACACGAAGTGTTTGTAGAAGTGAAGGATGGCAAACAATAGATCCTGTCGGCGAGTCGCCGAAAGAGTCGGCGAATCTGACCGTATCCATCGTTTGACTCAAGACATCATCAAGAGGTTGAAGTCTGTAAAACTCGGTGAGATTTGGAGATTATTTGCGAATCGCCGACCATTTCGGTGGTCACGCTGAAAATCACTGTTCGAACCTTCACAATTACTGAAGATTCTGTAAAACTCGGCGAGTCAAACGCTCACTCAGCAAATCACCAAGAGGTTAGGCGATCTGAACTAATGATAAGTGACAGACTGGACGGTTTTTGCAAGCCACATGTTTAAAAGGTCTATTTCATTCATTTTCTCTCCCTTCTTCGTCCTATCAAACTCACACCTGCACTCTAGCCTTTTTATTTATTGCACTTTTAGAGTATTTTAGCTATTGAATTGTGCTCGGAGTTAGATTGCATTGCTGCCTAGCACCTTATTAGTATCTATTCGGCATCAAAGGTTGGTAACTCGATTTGAGGACAAATACTTTTTATTTGTGGTGGGGTGAGGCCCACCTTTTGTGTGCTATTTGATGTTCGTATTTTGTGATTATATTTGGGTTATCTGTTTTAATTATGTTTTTAAAACTGTTTTGCGATTGTTTGAGCTTGTGGCTTTGCTTATTTTTAAACTGCAAAACAATTTTGACCCTTCCGAAAAAAACTTTCGCCACTGCTTTTGTTGAAAGTGGTTGTTCTCGTACAAATTTAAGTCTCGGTTTCGATCAATACCAATGACTTGAACAGTTCTCTCAATTGAACGAACATGAATGTATGACTACGATGAGGCCAAATGAAGTTGCATAAACAATATGTGAACTCTTTGCATCTCGTTGCGATTAGCCATTTATCGAATTGATTATCTTGTAGTGACCATTGCACACTAGCGAAAGTGTGTAGTCTTGTTTGATTTAATTATCGATGCCTTGTGTGATTAGCTTGCTTTGAACAATGCATGAATAAACCTAGAATTTGCCCTGTTATTCTGATTGATTTAGAAAGGTGTCCTCTTGAAATGATCTTAGGGAACTTTAAAGAGTGTGAGCCAAATTTGACATATACCTCTTTTGTGGCCTACCCGTGAGCGTGTGAAACTCTTTTGAACACCCTTTGACCCTTACCTTTCTTTGGAAGAACATTGATGAACCCTAGACCTTACTTGACCCACTACCTATAATCCTCTTGATTTGTGGTTTAGCAAATAGCCAACTTAGGCCAAAAGCCTAAGTTGGGGGTGTGGTGAAAAAGGAAAATAAGAAGTCAAGAAGTGCAAGAAAAGTCCTCCTAAACCCATGATGTTGCAGAACGAAAAACAAATGTGTGGAATAAAATACAAAAGAAATTGGGTTTCCAAGCAATCTATAGAGGTGAATAAAAAGATGACTTAAAAGCACTAGAAAAAGAATTGATAAAGGAAAAGAAGGGAATGCCTTGAGAGTACCACATCTCACGAGAAAGAGGTCACCGAGCCTAAATGACCATACCTTTGCACTCATCCCCATTACATGTCTTAGAAACACCTTTCTGATCTCGAGTAAGCCGAATCAAAAGTCGATTGGAAAATAAGGGCAAACCTATGGGTGAGTCACATGCATTGTGTTCCTCGTTTTTGAGTGTGAGGGTTGCATCTGATTCCTGGTCTTGAATTGATTAACCTCTGTGTGTAAATATGGATCATCTTTTATGTGTGGGCATTGAGATACTTTTTGTTGAGCTTGAACTTGCACAAGTAGCAAGTATTGCGAGCATGAGAATCTTTGGTAATGGTGTGTCACAACTTGAATCTTTGAGTACATAATTGATCCTTGCATAAGTAAATTAAGTCTTGTTATGTGCATTCATGATTGAGTCTTCTGTAGAGCTGTTTGAGACACCCTTTTTGAACGGCTGAACTTAAGTTTGCTTGAGGACAAACAAAAGTTTAAGTTGGGGGTGTTGATGAGTCCACAAATTGGACTCATTTAGGGCTTTATTTTGATAGAAATAGTGTCCTCAAATGCTTATTTTGTCTTAATATCTGATGAAAACTCTTAAGTTTCAGGTATTTGAAGTTTTTGTGGAAGCATGGACACTTCGGTGCAAAAAGGAACAAAAAGGCTGAAAAGAACAAAGAAGCTGAAGCCAACGTATCACCAAGCACACTTGGCGACTCGCTGAAGGGACGCACTCCACCCTTTGTTCCAGTACACGAAGCCCTGAAGGAGAAGGATAAAAAAGGCGATGAAAGGAGCAGTTGGCGCTTTGCCGAATATTTCCGTGAAACAGTACTATACCGCCCAATAACACAGAGCATGACGACGCTGAACGTTAGTGCAAAATGGTGACGAACTACACCAAAGGGCGAATCGCCGAGTTAATCGGCGATTCCGACTAACCTCGCCAAAAATTCTGCCAGCACTATTTTCTGAAGTCTATAAATACTAAACTTGTTATTAATTTTGAGGGTGTGGAAAATTAATTATATTTTCCAGAATAGAATAGTACTTTTTGTATATTTTCTCTCAAGTTTGGAGAGGGTTTTGGGAGACTTGAAGAAAGAAGTATTTCATCTTCCCCAAGTTGGAAGTGGGTCTTCTCCATTCTTCTTCCTTTGCTTAAATCAAGATTTAATTTCTTATACCCATTTGATTTTAGTACCATTTTAGGTGTATTTTGTTATTTCTTGATGTGTGGCTAAAAACCCCTATTCTTGGGGTGTGATTTACCAAATATGTGTCGCAAAACCAAGACCGCTAGATTGATGGCCTACGGAGTGAGTCGACATGAGGTTCAGCCCGAGAGGGTGAGCCCTAGTCCCATATTCAAACACTCAGCTCGAGAGAGTGAGTGGGGCAAGGCGTAGGCTGGCCTTCATGTGGCAAATGGGTGTCCGAGAGGAAAGCATTTGAAACGGGGTAAGTTGCCCGAGAGGGAACTTATTTCCATCTAAAGCTTAGCCTAGTCAATATTATCTTGCAAATTTCCAATCGAAGGCATGTACTCAGCGATTTATCTCAATTTGTACTGCGGTCACACCACAAGAACTCTTCCCCATACTTGATTTTCTTGTTATTTTCGCTGTTTATACTACTTTTGATTTAACCCCCAAATCGATATTTGACACTTTTGTGTCACCCCCATTTGATTTATTATGTTTTTAATCATTAATATCTTTAGCTATGACTAGTTAGAACTAAATTTTATTTTTCTATTAATTCTCAAAATCACTCCCTTGGGACACGACCCCAACCTTTAGTTGGGTTACTATATTATCGACGATCGTAGACACTCATACCGTAGGTTAGTGTCGTTGGTCACGATAAACATCAACTACAAAACCATTAAATTAAACCACAACCACTAAGTGAAATCACCATTAAAATACATCTAACCTATCAGCAACCAAGACCCAACAATAATATCAACACAGATTTGCTAAATCACACTCAAAGAATGGGGTTTTTTAGCCATACATCAAGGGATAATAAATTACACCTAAAATGATAATGAAATCAAATGGGTATAAGAATTTAAACCTTAATTTAAACAAAGGAAGAAGAATAAAGAAGACCCACTTCCAACTTGGGGAAGATGAACTCCTTTCTTCAAGTCTCCTACAAAACCCTCTCCAAACTTGAGAGAAAAATACTAAAACAGATGTTCTAAAATTTAAAATTAACAATAATGTTCGGACTCTTAAAAATAATAACTAAGGCTAGTATTTATAGGTTTCAAATTTAGTGCTGCGGTGGACTGTTCGGTGAGGTTAGTCGCGATCGCCGAATGACTCGGCGAATCGCCCTTCTTCTGGTTCATCGCCTTTTGTGCTTTGCCTTCAGCATGTTTGTGTTCTGGACCATTGGGCGGTATAACATCGCTTCGCGGAACTATTCGGCGAAGCGCCGACTGCTCCTTTCATCGCCTTTTTGATCCACTTCCTTTAGGGCTTCACGTACTGGAACAAAGGGCGGAGTGCTTCCCTTCGGCGATTCGCCAAGAGTAATTGGCGAAGCTCAGGCTTCAGTTTTTACGTTCTTTCCAGCCTTTTTGTTTCTTTTTGCGCCTAAGTGTCCATGCTTCCGCTAAAACTTCAAGTACCTGAAACTTAATAGTTTTCATCAGATAGTGAAACAAAATAAACATTTGAGGACACTATTTCTATTAAAATAAAGCCCTAAATGATTCCAATTTATGGACTCATAAACACCCCCAACTTAAACTTTTGTTTGTCCTCAAGTAAAACTCAAGTTCATCAGTTCAAATAGGATGTCTAAAATAGTGCTACACAAGACTCAATCATGAATATACACAACAAGACTCAAACTACTTATGCAAAGATCAATTGTGTACTTAAAAATTCAAGTTGTGACACACCATTACCAAATATTCTCATGATCACAATACTTGCTACTAATGCAAGTTCAAGCTCAACCACAGTATCAGAATGCCCTCACACAAAGAATGATTCCATATTTACACACCGAAGTTAATCAATTTAAGATCAGGAATCAGATTCAATGCTCACACTCAGAAAGAGGAACACAATGCATGTTTTTACACATAGGTTTGCCCTTATTTTCCCATCGATCTTCGATTCGGCTTACTCAAGATAAAAAAGGTCTTTTCAAGGCTTGTAACGGGGCTGAGTGCAAAGGTATGGTCATTTTAGGCTCAGTGACTAAAGATCCTCATGAATTGTGGAGCTTTCAACACTTTCTTTTCTTCACCTTTTTCTATCAATTTTTCTTCTAGTGCTTCTAAGTCATCCTATTATTCACTCCATGGATTGCTTGGAAACTCCATTTCTTTTGGACTTTTATTCCACAATCTTTTTTTTCATTTTTTTTTTTTTTTTTTTTTATATATATGGAGGGCTTCCATTTTTATGCAACACCATGAGTTAGAAGAGACTTTTCTTGCACTTCTTGACTTCTCCTTTTCCTTTTCACCACAGTCCCAAGTTGGCTATTCACTACATCACAAGTCATGAGGATTACAGGTGGTGGTTGAATAAAGGTCTAGGTTTTATCAAGGTTCTTTCAAAGAAGGGTAAGGCTCAAGGGATGTTCAAAAGAGTTTCACATGCTCACGGGTGGGTCACAAAAGAGGTATATGTCAGATTGGCTCGCACTCTTTAAAATTACCTAAGATCATTTCAGTAGCACACCTTACTAAATCAATAAGACTAATGGGGCAAATTCTAGGTTTATTCATGCATGGTTCAGAGTAAGATTATCACACAAGGCATCGATACTAAAGCTAAACAAGACTACACACTTTCGCTAGTGTGCAACGATCATCACAAAAGAGATCAATTTGATACATGGCTAATCACAAAAAGATGCAAAGAGTTAACATATTGCCTGTGTAACTTCATTTGGTCTCTTGTAGTCGCACATTCATGTTTGTTCGATTGAGAGCACTATTTAAGTCATTGGTATTGATCGAAATCGAGACTTAAATTTGTACGAGAACAACCACTTTCAACACAAGCGGTGGCAAAAATTTTTGACAAATTTTTTTTTTTTCGAAAGGGTCAAAATTTTCATCAATTAAAATAAAAAAGAGGAGCCATAAGCTCAAATAATCACAAAAGCAGTTTTAAGAGCAATTTAATATAGACAACCCAAATATATATAGAAACACAAATATCAGCACAAAAATATCAACACAAAAGGTGTGGGCCTCACCCCACCACGAAAGAAATGTGTTTGTCCTCAAATGCAAGTAATAGTATCCAAAAGTAAAATCAAAGTAAGACAGAGAGAGGTGAAGAAAGATCATGTCTATGTAGCCTCTCCTCCTGTCGGTACATCAGTTCTCTGGTCAGCAGTCTGTGTGTGGGCATCAGTGCTCGGAGTAACCTCAACAAGAGCAGTAGTGACAGGTCCTGTGGGGGCTCGTATGGGCGTCTAACCAGGCGATGTCTGGGTTGCCGACTACACAATATTTTCCACCAGGCTCGACAAATTGCCAAAAATGTTATCCCCCTCTTCTCTCTCTTCTGCTACTTCCAGGTCCTCATCAATCTCTGCATCTGAAGCTCTATCTACTGCATCTCCCATCTGTACATCCCCAGTGGTAGTTGGAGGAATCTCCGAGGTCGCAGGGGCACCTCCTTCGTCAGCCATCCTCATCAAATCATTAAAGTCAATAAACTTTAGATAATCAACGTCCTGGCGCAGGCTTGCGATGTCGGCTCTCATAGCCGATATCTTGGATGGTCTCCCACGTCTACTCTCGCAGGCTGTGACCCTCAAAGTCAGCGTCCATAGAGGCATGGAGTGGGACAAGTGCAGTAGCTATAGCACTCTCTATCATCCCTGAGACTGATCTCTCTAGTCTGGTAGCCCTTTCCTCAGCTGATTGAGCTAGATGCCTCATCTTTAGGACCATGGCATGAGTGATTCTGATCGGCTGGCTAGAGGAAGAAGCACCTCGATCCTGTGAAGGAGGAGGAAGAGGAATCGATGTACTTGATGGTCCAGGGACCGGAGTGGGTGTGGATGCATCTGTAAATAACAAGTCAATATCAATCTCTAGGGAGGTATCTGCTAGAGTTGGTCTCCTCCTGTCAGCCTCATCACGCATGTATTCAGCCTCGAAATGCCTGATGTCGGTAGCGGATGAGGGGGTGACCT
This sequence comes from Solanum verrucosum, assembly GCF_900185275.1. Lineage (NCBI taxonomy): Eukaryota > Viridiplantae > Streptophyta > Magnoliopsida > Solanales > Solanaceae > Solanum > Solanum verrucosum. The sequence goes on along the minus strand of NW_026020063.1, from coordinate 5,951,227 downwards.
TGATATCCCTAGCAGGGTCTCGTGGAACTCCAGCTTGGCGGCACAACTCCGTGATCAAGACAGGAAATGTCTGGGAAATCCGCATCTGTTTGGCCCTCATGGCCACCTCTTGTGACGTTAGTAGCCTAATAGCAATAGTCCTCCTGTGCATGATACAGCCAAGGCATGCTGCCTTGGGGAGGCGCATACCAGACACGTTCTGGGATGGCATGATGGTGCTGCTGATGAAACCAAACCAAAATCTGGTAGCAATGTTTAGATCCCACTTCTCAATAGGAGCGCCAACCCCGATCCATCTCTCGGTGTCCTCAGAAATCATAGGAGCTAACCACTCCTTTAGCTCGTCTAATGATACACTTCAATTACACCTCTGTACAGAAGTATAAGCGATCGTTATCAAGTAAAGAACCCAACTTGTAGGTTGGGGTCGATCCTACGAGGAAAATGGTTGAGACTGTACTTTAACCAACAATCATATTCAATTAGTCAAATTACTTTCAGAAACAGGTAATTAAAGGGGGGTTTGTTTGTGTGAAACAAATAGTTGAATTTAATAAGTAATCAGTAATCAAAACTCAACTTTGGTTGTTATCAATATAAGAGAAATAACTAGAGTATACGTGTTCTCCACAAGCTCATAACGCAATAATGCTAATAATAGCAATCCTTTCCTAGTGTATTACATACAAAGTGATAAGTGTCCGGCATCTAGAGAATTTCACCCCGCACCTTGGTCCAGCATCTAGAGAATTTCACCCTGCACCTTGGTCCGGCTACGTGTGTATAATTTACTAACCCTTACCTTTACCTCATATTAGACATCATAATCGATGTTTGGCTTAGTTATTACTTCGCACCAATGGACACTAGCCTATTAGATAGTATCACACTAAATCTATGTTGATAATTCTTTTCTTGTTGATTACCTCCTTGGTCCGGCAAGTAGCAACAGTGCGAGTTCTAACGCGTGCACTCGTTAAAAAGACTTCTAAACGAAAGAATTATCAATGTATGTAAAACACTATTCCAGAATTGCTTATTTACTATTCATACTTTGTTAATCGCTCATGGTTCCCACAACCCTAGTTGTGGATTTAGTTACCCATATTAACAAGAACACAATTCATAGTTTTAGATGAAGGAATTATGAACTTACGTAAAGAGAATAATAAACCCAGAAATTTAACTTGAATTGCAAAGCCAAAATCTTCAAAACGAACTTAGGAAATCAATAATTGCTAGGGTTGCAAATAAATCTCCGAAGTAACAAAGTAAAACTAGAATAATAGTGTCTAACCCCCAAAAATGAGGTTTACATTCCCTATTTATAGAAAACAAATCCTAAATTAAAAGAGAAACAAATTAAGGAAAGTTCGTTTAGGCACGCGTCTTCATTACACGAGACTGACTTACGGACTGTCGATGGATCTACGGTCCGTAAGTCCCTTCCGTCAGCCAGGACTTAGAAAATATTTCAGCTCCCAAAAATCAGCTTCTCTGAAGCAAACGACGGACTTGCAGTACGGACCGTAGATCTATCTACGGTCTGTCAATCCCCTTCGTAGCTCCACACTTAGATTCTTCAAAAATCAGGTACTGGAACCCTCGCAGTCTCATTCTACGGATCGATCAGTACGGTCTGTAGATTGATCTACGGACCGTCAATGGCCACCGTGGACCCACACTTAGTCAGATTTCCCTGATTTGTCATCCATACCTTGCCTGCTGATCTACGATCATCACCTACGGACCGTCAATGGACCTACGGTCCGTAGATCACCTCCGTGAATGCCCTTTTTCTGCATTTTTCTCAGCTTTCTCTATAATTCTGTGCCTGAACATCTTTCCTGCAAAATACAATAAAAACACATAAAAACCAATACAAAAAGGCCCTAGACACACACAACTTGTAAGTGAAATGTATTGGAAATACCGTAAACTCACGGTATATCAACACCCTCAACTTAAATTCGTTGTTTGTCCTCAAGCGACGCACTACGACTCTAAACGACACTTGTATAGAAGCAAGCATTTCAAGCCTAAGCAATCACATGGCTCGCTACCCCCTTCACTTTTTAGATGCAACTTCGTTCTCTTGGACTCGACAAGCTAATCTATGCGGATCAAACCATGACACAGATCGACCAACTGACACACTACATACACCTTCCCACTGTCACCAAGACACCAACTTTTCGACAATGTAACTAGTGCCCTTACTTCAAATGAAATCCCTCTTTTTTAAAAAATGCATGTCATTCATGGTATAAGGATTTATTCAACACTCACACTCAGAAGTAATTTCAAGTACAGTTAGTGCTTAATGCCATAAGCTTGCCCTTATTTTCACTGCTTAGACTCTCCAAACCAGACTCTAGGATCACTATAGGACTTTATTGGCTTGTAACGTAGGCTCAGGGTCAGGTGTGGTACATTTGGGTACTGCTTAGTGACTTTCTGCCCTCCTTGACATTACACTAGGCTTTTAACTTCTTTTTGCCCTATTTCTGTCATTACTATTGCCTAACCTTATTTCCCTTCATTTTCTTCAACCACGGAAGTGACTTTAGACTTTGTAGCTCTTTTTACTTTTATTTAATTTTTCTTTTGACTTTCAACAAGTCACAACCTTTCCTCCCGTTTTCTCTTTTTTTTTCCACATCACTCTTTTTTATACCCATTTTTCTTCCAGTTTCCTCTTTCATAGCCACCCTCAACTTATGGATTTTCCGTTAGTTGAGGTGCACAATACCCGATGTTGGGTCAGGGCCAAGATTGAAGTTACTTTTTACATTAGCCACCCTCAACTTAGGTAGGTTTATTTCCTATCTTAAGGCGAGGAGGATGATTACTAAGGGTTGTATTTATCATCTTGTTTGTGTTCATAATATAGATGCAGAACCACTGACGCTTTCGTCTATTCCGGTAGTTAATGAGTTTCTAGATGTATTTCCAGACGAACTTCCTGGTATCCCTCCAGAACGAGAAATTGATTTTGCTATCGATATGCTACCATGTACACAACCCATATCTATCCCTCCTTATAGAATGGCTCCTGCTGAACTAAAAGAGTTGAAGGGTCAGCTGAAAGACTTGCTGGATAAAGGCTTTATCAGACCTAGTGCTTTACCATGGGGTGCACCAGTGTTATTCGTGAGGAAGAAAGATGGCTCACTAAGAATGTGTATCGATTATCGACAGCTGAATAAGGCGACTATAAAGAATAAGTATCCCCTTCCGAGGATCGATGACTTGTTTGATCAGTTACAAGGTGCTGAGTGCTTCTCGAAGATTGATTTAAGATCAGGTTACCACCAGATACGAGTTCGGGAGAAAGACATTCCAAAGACAGCTTTTAGAACTAGATATGGACACTTTGAGTTCTTGGTGATGTCTTTTGGATTAACTAATGCCCCAGCAGTGTTCATGGACCTGATGAATAGTATATTCAGGCCGTATTTAGACTTGTTTGTGATTGTATTTATTGATGATATTTTGGTGTATTCACCTTCAAAAGCTGAGCATGCAAATCATCTGGGAGCAGTCCTTCAGGTTCTTCGAGATCAAGAACTTTATGCAAAGTTTTCTAAGTGTGAGTTCTGGTTGAACACTGTCGCTTTCTTAGGCCATATTGTATCAGATGCAGGTATTGCGGTTGATACACAAAAGATTGAGGCCGTAAAAACTTGGCCCAGACCTATGACTCCAACTGAGGTTCGTAGTTTCTTGGGGTTAGCTGGGTACTACAGAAGATTTGTAGAGGGGTTTTCTTCACTTTCAGCACCATTAACGAAGCTGACTCAAAAAGCAGCTAAGTTCCAATGGACTGAGGCTTGCGAGCATAGTTTCCAGGAGCTAAAGGACAGGTTGACATCAGCACCAGTTCTAGCATTGCCAGAGGGCTCAAAAGGCTATGCGGTGTACTGTGATGCTTCTGGGGTTGGGTTGGGATGTGTTCTAATGCAACATGGTAAGGTTATCGCATATGCTTCAAGACAGTTGAGGAAACATGAGAAGAACTATCCGACCCATGATTTAGAGTTAGCTGCAGTTGTGCATGCATTAAAAATCTGGAGACACTATTTGTATGGTGTTCATGTTGACATCTTCACATATCAGAAAAGCCTTCAATATATATTTAGACAGAAGGAGTTAAATTTGCGACAACGTCGATGGCTTGAGTTACTGAAAGACTACGACGTGGATATTTTATATCATCCAGGAAAGGCAAATGTGGTAGCCGATGCCCTCAGTCGAAGATCTATGGGTAGTTTATCCCATTTAGGTGTTGAGAAGCGGGAGCTAGTGCGAGAGCTTCATCAGTTGGCTAGTTTGGGAGTCAGATTATTAGAGGCAGACGATAGTGGGGTCACAATTCAGGATACGGCCGTATCATCTCTAGTTGTAGAAGTAAAATAACGACAACAAGATGATCCTAGCTTAGAGCAGCTTAGAGCTAAGGCTCAGGATCAACAGTCTTTAGCATTTGATATAGCAGAAGATGGAGTCCTCAGATATAGCGGTTGATTGTGTGTTCCGAATGTTGCAGGGCTTCGATATCGAATTATGGAAGAGGCACATCATTCCCGTTATTCTATTCACCCTGGTTCGACGAAGATGTACCATGATATTAAGGAGATCTATTGGTGGCAGGGGATGAAGAAGGACGTTGCTGAGTTTGTGGCGCAGTGTCCTAACTGCCAACAGGTGAAGGTTGAGCACCAAAAGCCCGCTGGGCTAGTTCAGGAGATAGTCATTCCTTTGTGGAAGTGGGAAGCAATTAATATGGATTTTATTACAGGATTACCTCGATCTCATCGCAAGTTTGACTCTATTTGGGTAATTGTTGATAGACTAACAAAATCAGCCCATTTCTTACCAGTCAAGGCTACTTTTTCAGCCGAAAACTATGCAGGGCTCTATATTACAGAGATTGTTAGGCTACACGGTGTCCCAGTATCTATTATCTCTGATAGAGGAGCACAATTTACCGCCAATTTTTGGAAGTCTTTCCAGAAAGGATTAGGGACACAAGTTAATCTTAGTACCGCCTTTCACCCTCAGACAGATGGCCAGGCTGAACGAACAATTTTGACACTCGAAGATATGTTACGGGCGTGCGCGCTAGACTTCAAGGGAAGTTGGGATGACCACTTGCCTCTTATTGAATTTGCATACAATAATAGTTATCATTCTAGCATCGGGATGGCACCTTATGAGGCTTTGTATGGGAGAAAATGTAGATCCCCCATTGGATGGTTTGAGGTAGGTGAGTTAGGGTTGATTGGACCCGATTTAGTCCAGCAGACAGTGGAGAAAGTTAAGCTCATTCGGGAGAGGTTGCTAACAGCTCAAAGCCGACAAAAGTCATACTCAGATGTACGACGAAGGGACTTAGAGTTTTGTGTCGATGATTGGGTATTCTTAAAAGTCTCACCTATGAAGGGTGTTATGCGATTTGGCAAAAAGGGAAAGCTTAGTCCAAGATTCATTGGGCCATACCAGATCCTTCGGAGGGTAGGACGTGTGGCTTATGAGTTAGAATTGCCTTCAGGGCTAAAATCTGTTCATCCAGTTTTCCATGTATCAATGTTACGGAAGTGTGTAGGAGACCCTTCTCGGGTTGTCCCAATTGAGGATGTTCAGATCACAGAGGAGTTGTCCTACGAGGAGACTCCAGTTGCTATATTAGATCGGCAGGTCCGTAAATTGAGGACCAAAGAGGTGGCTTCGGTTAAAGTATTATGGAGGAATAAAAATAGAGAAGAAGTGACCTGGGAGGCTGAGGATGGCATGAGGTCCAAATATCCTCACTTGTTTCATACCCCAGGGTGATGTTATATCAGTTTATATTAGGGCAGTAAGGTAAGATACCTATATATATATATATATACTATTGCTTATTATTATTGTGATTGTCGTTGTATGTCTGCTCGCATTGTTGTGGTGTAGCTATAACGCTTAGCTATTTATGTTGTCATGTGAGACGCCTATGTTAGAAATTTTGCATTTCAGGTTCCTGGATAGTGACATTTACGAAGGATAAACTGCCTAAATTCTGGCAAGTCCTAAGGACTGAATAGTGTGCCTCAGATTTTTCATTCGAGGACGAATGTTTCTAAGGGGGGAGGAATGTAACACCCCGACTTTTCAAAACGTCTAAATTAACTCGTATATTCGTGGAAAGACAAGGAGGGTGAGTAATAAATTAAGAATGATGTGGTATGTCCTATTTTAAGTGTTCAAGTGTTGCATCTCAAGTTAGGTAAGTGGCAAAATAAAAGTTGGCGGAAGTTATCGTAATTTCCTTCTTAAAGATTTCTCTGAAATTTGGGTCAAATGTCTTGGAGGTTTTCTCCCAATCTATAAAGAGTTATGGGGCCCACAAACTATTGAATCGAAGGTCTACGAGTCTATTTTCCAACGCATCAAACCGTTCATTCATACGACTTCAGAATAGAGAGATATTCGCATTTTCGTGGGACTGCGCAAGCAAGCGCGTGAGGTGGGGCCCTAGGTCGGTGGAAAGTGTATATATCTTCTTCTTCGAGTTTTTTCTTCATTTTAAGCTAAATATACAGAGAAAACATAGAAACCCATTTTTAGGATCAAGTGAAATATAGATTTTCTCGACATAAGTCCTTGACGAAAGTTGTTCTACGCGTTGGGCTCATCATCGTGGTATAATTTGTTTTATCGATTGCGTAGCATATCACATTTTAGAGTTGGGACAGCAGGGGTTTGAATATATTTGAAGGTTTTGAGGTGAATTACGAACCTAAGATCGAGGTAAGACCCTTCTTTCATCGACTCTAGCTTTTATAAGCAGCAAATAGCAATTTGCGACGGAAATACATATTTTTTATTGTATTGTCATGGTATCTTTTATTTTATGTGTTGATTATGGTCCTACCTTGTTGTAGTATCGAGGGAGTTACGAGTTAAAGTCTTTAGGCGACGTGAATTTAGCGAAAAAGGTATGTTAAGGCTATTCTCTTCCTATGGCATGTTCCTTAAAGCTTAGGAGCAATGTAATTGAGATGTTATCGTTGTTATAGTTGTAGCCATCATTGTTGATTGTTGGTTGCTCCAGTGCGTATAATCCTCTCTTATCGGGATTCTTATTCAGTAGTAACATTCGTATGTTGGACACGACTTAGAGGCTAATTGTATAAGTTGCCTATAACTAAATTGCTCACTTTTAGCTGTTGGATTGTTATTGTTGCCTTTGGGCTATTGTTGTTAACTGCAGGAATGTGATCTATGCCTAGCAGGGTTATGTTCTGCCTACAGGGCTGTATGGATGCCTAAAAGGGCTATGAGTTGCCTACGGGGCTATATTGATGCCTAGAAGGGTTATGAGTTGCCTACGGGGCTATATTGATGCCTGGAAGGGTTATGAGTTGCCTACAGGGATATATATTGAAGCCTAAAAAGGTTATGTATTCCCTACATGGCCATGTTGTTGCCTAAGAGGGCTATGAGATGTCTATAAGCTATGTTGATGCCTAAGAGGGCTATGTGACTGCCTGCGGGGCTAGGAGACTACCGATAGGGGTATACAGGCTGATTGGCACCTTCCGGGCTTATGGGGGCCTAAGTAGGTGGTCTTGTGTGCTGTTTGTACCTACCGAGCTTATGGGGGCTTGGTTAGGTTGTTGTTTTATTATTTTTGATAAATTTAGATTTAGAAGCAGGTCAGTATAATTATCTTATCCTTAATTTATTTATCAGATTATTCCAGTATATCAGGATACCTCATCATAGTCTATTGCCTTTCATACTCTGTACATTATTTTGTACTGACGCCCCATTGCCTTGGGGCGCTGCATTCATGCATGCAGGTCCTGACAGACGACCGAGTAGACCTCCTTATCAGCAGGATTGACTTTTATCCGGTTGGTCAGCCCCTTTCCTCCGGAGCTGCCAGAGTTGGGAGGTTTGTTAACTTTTGTTGTATATATTCTCATGGGTAGGCTGGGGCCCTGTCCCACCAATCTTTACTACTCTTAGAGGCTTGCAGACTAGTGTGTGGGGTTTATAGCTACGTTATGGCCATGCTGGCCTATGTTGTTGGTTTGCTGAAGCTTGTGAGCTGTTTGATGTATTGTACTGATATTTACCTATTTTTAGTTTTGGTATAGATATCATGGTTGCCTCGACGGCCCAATCAGGATTTCTGTGCTAGTTGGATATTTCTTTATATGAACTCTTGGGAGTAGCTGGTTCTTTTGTAGATCTGTTGACAGGGGCCTTGCCGGCCGAGGGCTTAGTTTTAAGCCGAGATATACTTGTTTGTTTTCTTAATTGCATGTGACTGCCATGCGCTAATAGCAAATGGTTCAGCAGGGTCGGCTCGGGCCTGAGTTTTGGCTTTAGGAGTCAGTTGCGCCCTTTGAGTTTGGGGCGTGACAAGTATAGCACTGCTTCGTGGAACTATTCGGCGTAGCGCCGACTGCTCCTTTCTCCGCCGAGATGATCCTCTTCCTTCAATGCTCAACGTGCTGAAACAAAAGGCAAAGTGTGTCCCTTCGATGACTCGCCAAGTGTGCTTGGCGAAGCTCATACTTCAGTTTCTTCGTTGTTTTCAGCCTTTTTGTTCCTTTTTGTGCGTAAGTGTCCATGGTTTCACTCAAACTTCAAATACCTGAAACTTAAGAGTTTTCATCAGGTATTAAGATAAAATAAGAATTTGTGGACACAATTTCTATCAAAATAAAGCCCTAAATAAGCCCAATTTGTGGACTCATCAACCTGCACCAAGGAACACATCTGAGTTCAATAATCAGAATTCGCAGAATTTTAGAGCTACACCTGCACAATCTCAAGGTAGTGTGGCACAAGGAGGTAACTGGGCTCCGACATGGGCTAAGTATGGTAGAAATTACCCCGGAATGCGTCGTGATGGCTCCATTGGTTGTTTCAAGTGTGGTCAAAAGGGTCACTTTATGAAAGAGTGTCCTAGGAACATGCAGAGCAGTGGAAATAGGGGAACTAGAGCCCAATCTTCTTTAGTTGCTCCACCAAACAAAGCTGCACCTAGAGGATCTACTTCAGGGACTGGCAGAGGAGCAAACCATCTATGTGCTATCACTACCCGCCAAGAGCAAGAGAATTTGCCAGATATTGCCACTGGTATGATCAAAGTCTTTACTTATGATGTTTATGCTTAGATAGATACAAGAGTGAGTCTATCTTTTGTGACTCCTTATGTTGCTATGAACTTTAATATTCTTCCAGAGTAACTTCTTGAGCCCTTTAGTGTTTCTACACATGTTAGTGAATCTATTATAGCTGAGAGAGTTTATCGTGATTGTACCACTTTCGTCAATCACAAGAATACCACGGCTGACTTAGTCGAGTTACATATGGTAGATTTAGATGTCATTATAAGTATGGACTAGCTTCATGCCTATTATGCATTAGTCGATTGTAGAACTCGAGTTTATAAGTTCCAGTTTCCTAATGATCTAGTTATTGAGTGGAGGAGTAGTTCAGTAGTGCCTAAGGGTCATTTTATTTCCTACCTTAATGCGAGAAAGTTATTTTCCAAGGGTTGTGTTTATCACTTAGTCCGAGTTAATGACTTTAGTGTTGAGACACCTCCTATTCAATCAGTTTCAGTTGTTAGTAAGTTTCTAGAGGTCTTTCCAGATGATCTTCCCGGAGTCCCTCCTGAGAGAGAAATAGACTTCGGTATAGATATTCTTCCCGATACTCAACCTATCTCTTATCTGCCATATAGAATGGCTCTAGTAGAGTTGAAAGAGTTAAAAGAGCATCTGAAAGATCTTCTTGAGAAAGGTTTTATTCGACCAAGTGTCTCACCTTGGGGTGCTATGGTCTTATTTGTGAGAAAGAAAAATGGTTCTCTTAGAATATGCATGGATTATCGTCAGTTGAACAAGGTTACTATCAAGAATAAGTATCCTCTTCCGAGAATTGATGATCTTTTCGATTAACTTCAGGGTGCCACTTACTTTTCTAATATAGACCTCATATCTGGCTATCATCAATTGAGAGTAAGAGAAAGTGATATCCCTAAGGCAGCTTTCATGACCCGCTATGGTCATTATGAGTTCCTAGTTATGTCCTTTGGTTTAACCTATGCTCCTGCAACATTCATGGACCTTATGAACAAAGTTTTCAAACCTTATTTAGATATGCTTGTTATCATTTTCATTGTTGACATTCTAATCTGTTCAAGGAGTGAGGAAGATCATGCTAGTCATCTCAAGAGAAAAATTCCCCAAAGTCTCAAGGATAAGGAGTTTTATGCCAAATCTTCTAAGTGTGGGTTTTGGCTTGAGTCTGTGGCTTTCTTAGGCCATATTGTTTCGGGTGATGGAATACGAGTTAACATTCAAAAATTAGAGGCAGTGTAGAACTTGCCTATACCCACATCTCCAACTAATATTAGGAGTTTCTTGGGATTGGCTGGCTATTACAGAAGGTTCGTCGAGGGGTTTTCCATTTATTTCATCTCATTTGACTAAGTTGACTCAGAAGATAGTTAAGTTTCAATGGTGTGCATCTTGTGATAAAAACTTTCCGAAATTGAAAAAGCGGTTGACTACTGCCTAGTATAGGGTACACAAGGTTTTGTCGTATATTGTGATGCGTCTAGAGTCAATTTGGATTGTGTGTTGATGCAAAATGGAAAGGTGATAGCCTACGCCTCCAGACAACTCTACATTACCTAACCCTGATGTAGAGTTGGCTGCCATAGTGTTTACTTTGAAAATATGGTGTCACTATCTTTATAGTGGTCATGTAGATGTGTTCATCGATCATAAGAGCCTTCAGTATGTGTTTAGTCAGAAAGAGCTTAATCTCAGCCAGAAGAGGTGGTTGGAATTACTCAAGGATTATGACATGAGTATTCTCTATCACCCAGGTAAGGCTAATGTTGTTGTTGATGCCTTGAGTAGATTGTCTATGGGTAGTACCACCCATTTTGAGGAAGACAAGAAAGATTTAGAAAAAGATGTGCATAGACTTGCATGATTAGGAGTTCGTTTAGTATATTCCAATGAAGGAGGAGTAGTGGTGATGAATGGGGCTAAATCATCTTTATTGTCCGAAGTGAAAGAGAAACAGGACCAAGATCCTATTTTGATTGAATTGAAGGCAAATGTTCATAAGAAAAAAGTAATGGCTTTTGAATACGGGGGAGATGGCGTATTGAGGTATCAAGGTAGATTGTGTGTACCAAAGGTGGATGAACTCCTAGAGAGGATGATGGAGGAAGCTCATAGCTCCAGATATTCTATCCATCCGGGTTCCACAAAGATGTATCATGATCTGAGAGAGGTTTATTAGTGGAGTAGTATGAAGAAGGCACATTATAGAGTTCATTGCTAAGTGTCTGAATTTCCAACTAGTTAAGGTAGAGTACAAGAGGCTTGGTGGTATGGCTCAAAATATAGAGATTTAGAAATGAAAGTGGGAGATGATCAATATGGACTATATCACAGGTTTGTCGCGGTCTCGCAGGCAGAACAATTCCATTTGGGTTATTGTAGATCGAATGACTAAATCAGCCCACTTTTTGCAGGTGAAGACTACCCATTGAGCAGAGGATTATGCAAAGTTATATCTTCAAGAGGTAGTTAGACTTCATTGTGTTCTAGTGTCGATTATTTAAGATAGAGGTTCACAATTTACTGCACAATTTTGCAAGTCATTCCAGAAATGTTTGGGTTCGAAAGTGAATTTGCGTACTTTTCATCCTCAGACTGATGGTCAAGCAGAATGCACTATTCATACTTTCGAAGATATGTTGAGAGCTTGTGTGATTGATTTCAAGGGAAATTGGGATGATCACCTACCCGTCATTGAGTTTTCTTATAATAATAGTTACCACTCTGGCATCCAGATGATTCTGTATGAGGCTATTTATGGGAGAAGATGTCGATCTCCTATCGCATGGTTTGAGGTTGGTGAATCTGGGTTGATAGGACCAGACTTAGTTTATCAAGCTATGGAGAAAGTGAAGGTTATTCAAGAGAGATTGAAAACAATGCAGAGCCGTCAGAAATCCTATACATACGTTAGGAGAAGGGACTTAGAGTTTGAAGTAGATGACTACAAGAAACATGACTTTTAGCGACCACTTCTTGACGAAGGGAGATGAATCCGGTCGGTATAAGTATTTTCATTTCAATATTAACAAGGGGATAATATTGGGCCGTTAAAAAATATAATATCATATAATTAGAAAGAAATTAACTAGTAAAGCATAAAAGTGTAAGAGTACATTTTTCCTCTTTTCTCCCAAATCCACTATCCCACTCCTTTACTTTCAGCCTTACTCTCTATTTTGATCCTAGAAAATATGCATTCAATTTTTAGGAGAAAGCAGTGTTCTCTCAAGACTGATCATCATCTTCTTGTCCACACAACATCATTAATCTGCAACTAGAAAGAATAACTAGTGTTCATAGAGTTTCCTTCTCAACTGGGTAAGATTTTGCAGTTTTAACTAATAATTGTAATTGTGAAACACCAGATTTTGTCTGATCATGAATTTATTCTCTATGTTTTAACATAGGGATCTTTTTGCTTGTTCTATTAAGTGCTTGTATGTACTGGAGCAAATGCATATCCGTATATTCAATCTAAAATAGAATGGAGTATATGACTGTGATTTTAATCTGATGACTTCTTAGGGCAACACTTTATCCATTCTCAAAAATTGATTGTAGAATTATTACTTGTTCATTTGTTTCAATAATCTCTATGTTTGCCAAATTTATAAGGGTACGATTTTCGTGGGTTTTGGTAAATGTTGAGTACCTCTTGAACCAAGTTTGATGTTATAAGGTGTAACAATTTCAGCTAACTTTCCAATAGAAGTTAGAAGTGGAAGGAGTATTAGTTAATATCGGAGATGCGGAAGGAGTGAATTGTAAATAATAAAGGGCCTGGATTAAAAGTAGCTAAATGAAGTTCAACGTTTGAGATTAGTCGAGAGGTTATCATATACACGTTGAAGGAAAGAGTGGAAACGTGAAAAAGAAAAAGGTATCCTACAATTCTCAACTTATTCCTTGCCTCTTCTCTCTTCTTTGCAACTCCGTTCTAATCCTTTCTTCTTCTTTCATTTCAGATTGAGATCAAGGAGCTTCATCTATGCTATATTTATTTAGTTCTATTTCAATTCTGTAATTTAGCTCAGTTTGTTGTTAGATTGTTAGTTTCAATTTCAAATAATTGAAAACTATTCCACAAATATTGACTATGTTCTAGTTTAGTTACTGTTCTATTAAATATTGAGTTAAATTCATAACAATTGGTATCAGAGCCACTGCTTCCAGAACTGTTGTTGGTCACTTATGGCGGAAGGCACTTGAATGCGAAATATGGACGAGAAGTTAGCCCAACATGATGGACTGCTGCTCGAACTCCGGAATGGACAACAAACTTTGACGGCCATTCAGCATGGAGTCCAGGGTACCTTAGAGCTCCTACTAGAGCGTATTAATGTCATGGAGCGTGGTCGGGCGAGAGGTGATAGGATTCTTCCTCTTCCTGTTCAGGATGCTCGACTGGCTCGACCCAATCAGACGCATGTTCCTACCCCTAAATGGGAGCTTCCTAGCTTCGAAGGCTCGAATCCTAAGGTATGGGTTCGTAAGTGTGAGTGTTACTTCAATCTCTATAGAATTTATGATACCCAGAAGGTCCCTTTACTTGAATGGGGATGCAAAGATTTGGTATAATTCCTTGGTATTGACTAGAGGTCCAATCACTTGGGACGAATTAAGGGAGGAAATTTGTGATAGGTTTGGAGATGTTCTGATGGAAGATGTGGTAGAAGAGTTTAACAAGCTCAACCAAACTGGGGGCGTTGAGGAATTTTTACGTAAATTTGAAGATCTAAAGGCTCAAATGATCATACGAAACCCAACACTAAATGAATCACACTTTTTGTCTAGCTTCATTGGAGGCCTTAAAGAGGAGATTAAGTTTGCTGTCAAAATGTTCAAGCCTACTAGCGTTAGTTTTGCTATTCAGCAGGCTAGGATGCAAGAAAAAGCAATCGAGGCTGCATTGAAGAAGAATAGGGCACCTCCCAAAACGGTGGGAAATGTCCTTAATGCAAATAACCATATGTTGCCTAGATCAGGAGCCAGATCAGTACTTGCTACTCAGAAACCTGCACCTCTCAGATTTAGCTCTGAAGTGTATGAACATCGAAAGGCTAATCACCTCTGTTTTAGGTGTGGTGAAAGGTACAGCCCAGGTCATACCTGTAGAATAAAGCAATTACAATGTATTTCTGGTGGTTCTGAAGAATTACCTCTGCACTTAGATGATCCGCAGGAGGTGGACGTTGAGGTGACTATTGATCTTGATACTGACATACCTGAGGCTCTGTGACTTAGTGCTCTGTCGGGAAATTGTAATGGGTCAATATCATTCTGGTTGTAGGTTGGGTAAAGAAGAGGGCGCTCTCCATTTTAGTTGACTCCGGCAATACCCACAGCTTCATAAATGAGTTAACTGTGGTGGAAACTGGTTATCAGTCTTGTTACGTGCAACCAATCAGAGTAACTGTTGCTGATGGCAATTATGTATATTGCAATTCTAGGTGCCTTCACTTCACTTGGAAAATGGGGAGCAAAACCTTTGTGGAAGAATTGTGAATCCTCAAGTTAGGGGGTTGTGACGTTATATTAGGTAATGACTGGAGAAGAAGTATAACCCTACTAAGTTTGACCATGAGAAACAATGTGTGACCATTGGGAGAAAAAGCAACAAGGTGGTTTTAAGGGCAATTCCGGACAAGGGTCAGATTAGCATGATCACTGGTAGTACTATGAGTAAACTATTTTCAAAGGGTCAAACCATTATGGCTCATTTGTTCCTTATTCAAGCTACTGGTACTGAAGTTATAGAGGATGTGAATAGTTCAATTCAAGGGGTACTCTCTTACTACACTGATGTGTTTGATGAACCCAAATCTTTGCCACCTGCAAGATCCCTTGATCATACTATTCCCTTGAAACCAGGCACATGACCAGTATCTCTCAGACCTTATAGATATAATTACTATCGGAATGAAGAACTAGAGAAACAAGTAGAAGAAATGCTCAATAATGATATCATCCAACATAGCCAATCACCTTTTTCTTCACCAGCCTTGTTGGTTAAGAAGAAAGATGGAACTTGGAGGTTTTGTGTGGATTATAGGGGTCAAAATGAAATAACCATTAAAGATAAGTACCCTATACCAATAGTGGATGACTTATTGGATGAATTACAAGGGTCTGTGATTTTTTTCAAAGGTGGATTTGCGAGCTGGATACCATCAGATCAGGATGAAGCCTGAAGATGTGTTCAAAACTGCATTTAGGACCCATATGGGTCATTATGAGTTCAAGGTAATGCCCTTTGGGCTCACCAATGCTACTGCAACCTTCCAGGCACTGATGAATTAGGTATTTCGACCCCTACTTAGAAAGTTTGTCTTGGTGTTTTTTGATGACATACTAGTGTATAATAGGTCCCGTGTAGACCATGTAGTTCACCTAAAGGCTGTGTTTGAAGTGTTGAGGAAACAATCGTTGTATACTATGAAATCAAAAACCTCGTGCAACTGCTTGGCGTCCAGGTAGGCTAGATTTTATACATTATTGTAAATCTGTGATTACCATGTAACATATGTAAATCAACAGTAGGGTTATGGGTAGACTTCGTGCACCGGTTGAATTGTTGGGTAAACTCTAAATTAACGTGATGGGATTTACATCTTAAGAAGAATAACTTGATGAATGGTAAAGTTTTCTGGAAATTGTTACCTTGGATGGAATTGTTGTAAGAACTAGGGCATAAAATCAAGGATGGAACTAGATTTATGAATGTATGCTACCATCAATCCATGGAATTGACACACTTGAGGAATTATGACGAATTAGGAGTAACACTAATAATAAACCCCAAAGATGAGCTAGGGTCGAACTTGATTTATATATATGTATGTTGGGAATTGAGGAGTAATTCGTAGGTGATAGTTGTGATTCTATGATTGTGTGATGTTTGTTTGTCCTTGTTTTATCATGATACTTGTATATGTATGAATGTTGCAATATTGATCACACTTGTTGTAAATGAAATAGTTGGATGATGGTTGCCATGAAATCATGATGTAAATGTATGATCTTAATGATGTACTCGTGATTGTGATTGTGGTGTGTGATTGGGATCGGTTGCCACGTTTCGGCATAACTAACTAGGATCGATTGCCACGTTCCGGCATAAATATGGGATCGGCTGCCACGTTCTGGCATACACATGGGATCAGCTGCCACGTTCCGGCACACTAACTTGGATCATATTTCCACGTTCTGGCATGCTAACAGTTTGGGCTTGGGTTCCATGAGAGGACTATTGAATTGGATTTCGTGAGAGGACTATTGAATTGTGTTGTGTATCTAATTGTGATGAGTACGTTCATGTCTAATTGTTGTTCTAACTGCTATAACTGTATATTATGAAGAAATGTGGAACTGTCAGTATGTATATGTGCATGTTAATAATAGCGTATATGTTTGAGGTACGCTGGTGGATATAGTGTGGTAGCGGTGGTAGAGCTTGTAGTAGTGGACTCATATATAGTTGGTGGTTTGTGGGAAGGTGATGCTGAGAGTGGGATAGTAGATATGATAGAAAGGGTTAGGTGGATTTTACTTGGGAGAAGGAAGATGGGGTGAGTACGGTGAAAGTTGAATCGATGTTTTATGTGACTTTGGTGGGGGAAGGCAACGAGGAAGCAAGTGTAGGATTTAATTCGATTAATCAAATCGGCGGTAATAGTAATAAGGGGTTGACTACGTGTTTAGAATGGTTAAGCCTTGATTAGAACCCGGTAACTGGGTGAAGGTGGAGAAGCGAGTGGTTTAGTTCATGATCTTACTAGTTGGTTTTTATGTTATCTGGTGGCCGTCGGGTTGACCGATGATGTCTACTAGTACATGTGTTTAGTATTGATACTACTCTTGCTATGTCTTTTTGACATAGTCTGTTTGCACGATCGGTGATGTTTCCATAGGTGAAGACGAAGAATCTCCAACAGCTTCTACTTTTCCTTTCGCATGGTGGAATGTTGTGTCAATTACTTTATTGACCATTCTACTCTTAGTAGCTCTTGTGTCTGTTTAGACTAGATCCTTGGGTTGTTAATTACTTTACAATTCTTAACTCGTTTAAATTGAAAAGGTTTCCATTTATAAAGAGTTGTTTACTGTTTATATCTGTTCTATTTGTAATTTTTTTGCATGTTTTAACCGTTTGGGTATGAGGGTTCTCCTACTTAGGTGTTAGAGTGGGTGCCCGTATGGCCCGGTGGGTTGGGTCATGACAAGTTGGTATCAAAGCTTAGGTTACCGGTCTCTCCGTACAAGAGCAAAATGTGGACTAAAATCCTGCGGATTGGTGTGTTGACGTCCGCATCTAATCTTCTGGAAGCCAGGAACCATTCTAGGAAGTCGTTCCACTCATTCTCTCCTTTCGTACGAAGTGTCACTTGTAGTATGAGTTCATTCCAATTGGTATCTCCCGATTCCAATTGGTATCTCAGCGAAGTAGAGTAGACGTCGTGATTACGACTGCAGGAATACAAGCAAGGTTAATTGGAACTGAGAAGGTTCCAATTGGTATCTAACCATCAAAGGTTGTACAAGGCATAGATGATCAATAATGGTCATATATGGGACGAACTAACCAATAAAGTTAAATTGTTGTGATGTGTGATTTTGACTCTGAAGGTGTGATTTTGTTGTTAAATTAATCGTGAAATTGAATTTCTTGTTGTCTGAATTAACTGTGAATGTGTACTTCTTGTCGTTTGAATAAACTGTGAATGTGTGCTCCTTGTTGTGTGAAATGATGGATGGGTGTGAAGGCGTTATAAGGACATAGTGTTGTGTGTCTGAAATTGATGTTGTGTACATTTTTGAATGAATCGTTAGAGTATGCAAGTGTAATCCCCAGAATATCGTAAAATCCGTTGAGATTGACCATAAACTTATGACATTTAACTGTGAGAATGTCTGGATGTATCCTGGGTGTGTGTGGGCTGGATTGTGAAAATATGGGCAACGAGGATTTGTGAAAATCTGGAACTTATGAGACTTCAAAATTCTTATAATCTCGGGGTAGCTATCAATCACCCCATCAGTGGATTGACGATTTTCCTCAATGATCATCCTCAACCACTCAGTCTTTAATCTGTTCATCGACTTGGGAAGAGGACACTGCACATGAGGGGCTAGGACTACAACCTGCTTTAGAGCTGGAGGATGAGTGGTAGCCTAAGGAGTCCGGATCCTAAATGGATCATTCATCCTTTTAGATCGTAGCTCTGCCCTCTGCGCTGCTACAAGCTCATCATCATTAGAAGCTACAGACTGGTGGTCACCCTTACTTTAAGAAGTAGTGAGGTGTGTGGCATAGATTCCTTCATTGTCAGAGATGACCTCCGGTGACGCAAGTGCCTTTTCTTTGCCTTTGCCTTTACCACCAGTTGTGGGAAGCTTTGTGGCCTTGCCCCTGGATGCAACTGCATCCTCATTGTGTGCAATCCTCTTTGCATTCTTTCGGGGTGGTATATTTCTTCTTGCAACTTTAGGTTTGGACATGTCTACAAAGCCTTGAGAAAAAGTTAGAAACAATTAAGTTAAAATCACAAAAAACACAGTTGCAGACGACTTACCGAATCGGTCGGCGAGTCATCGAATCACTTTGGCGAGCTAGATCCGGCTCGCCGAAAGGGTTGGCTCTAAACGCTTGGCAAGATAGGAATGGGAAGGGCCCTTCGGTGAATCACCGATAGGTTTCGGCAAGCAAGGGCTAGCCCACCAAAAGTAATAGTGGAGAAAGAGCTCAAGGGTGCAGACAAAAGGCGATCAAAAAGTCTTTCGGTGAGTCGTTGAGTGCCTTTGGTGACCTCAGGCTTCTCACTGAAAGTTATAGAGTCAAACTTCAAGTATAGCATGAAATTAAAGGTGAGATGGGGAACTTCGGCGAGCTTTACCCAGCTCACCAAATGACACAACATGCCTACTCTTAACCCAACTTCTCGAATTCAACCCCGCAACCCTCAAAAACAAAATCAAAGCATGCGCAACTCAAATTAAGACTAGACCCATAGCACCCATTACCCCGAGATACTCAGACTTCTCCCGATTTTGCCAAATTTAGCAAAATGATGACTTTTGCCCTTAAGAATGACGTCACCCATTCTATCATCGGGAAAATTACATTGTTTGGCACAAATACAGGTCACTCAGACTTTACCCAACTAAATTAAACAACATGCAAGAACAACCCCACAAAATTTAGTTCATTTTAACGGACAAAAATACAGGATTTCAATAATGAAAACATTATGGGAAAGATTATCAATTCAAAGCAGGCATTTAAACATTCTAATCCAATCAGAGAGGCCAAGCACACCTCAACAAGATAATATCATTTGCAAATGAGTACAAAATGCCAAAAGTAAACTCGGGGTTCGGAAAACCAACCTTTAATGTTGATAAAATTAAGATTAAAATGCTATGAGGTAATGTAATCCAACTCCGAGCACCAATCAACAACTAAAATACTCTAAAAATGCCAAAATATATAGACTAAAGTGCGGGTGTGGGTTTGGGAAGTTTAAAAGTGAGGGAAAGTGAAAGAGTTGGAAGTTTAAACCTTTGGCCTTTTAAAAACCGTCCAGTTCTCGCCCATTCGGCGACATTAATCGTGCTCGTCGAACCACTCAGCGGCATGCCGAGTGGTCACTCACCTCGTCGAGTTTTACATGACCTCCCATTAATCTAGGGGTCGAAATGGCGGACTAGATCGCGATCCTCGACCTGGTCGGTGATTCACCAATAATTTCCTGGGCTCGCCGAGTTTTACAATCTCCACTTTGAAGTTGTCTTGAGTCCAACGACGGTCTAGGTCGGGGTCGCCGACTTCTTCGGCGATGCGCCGACTGGACCTTTAGCTCGCCAACTTGCACTTTTCAACCACTTTCCACACCTTGGCCTACTCAGTCAACACACCATTATTTCCAAAATAAAAACAAAGCGATAATAGTTAGGTTTCCTCCCAAGAAATGCCTTAGTTAATGTCGTGGCACGACGCAAGTCCACTTTTAGCCCTCATTCTTGGGGTTGGCCATAGTATCACTAGGCAAACCCTCCGTAGGCTGTAAGTAAAAACACTCTGTAGGCTGTAAGTAAAAACACAACAACACTTGGTTTATCTGGGAGTCTTGTAGCTGAATAATCATTGAACGGGAGGCCATCATCTAACTAAGAATTATGATGTTCTCTTTTATCTCATTCAACACTCTATCTTGTTCTTTGATTTTGTGATGAATAATTGAGGAGCCTCTTCATTTTGTTCACCGTCCTGCTGCTTTATCTTTTGACACTCGTGATGGGAAAGGTACTTGTCTTTCTTTTTGGCCCTTGCCTCCAACTCCATAAGTTTCTTGGACAAGACATCCAGCTGCGTCAACAATGCGGCCTATTCTTGGTCTTTCACTATTTCATTGTCCGATTTAATCATGCCATCAAAGAGTTGGGCTACTACTTCACAGGGTTGTTGTATCAAACAACCTGCAAAAAGTTTATCAACAACGCTTCTATTTTCGGGACCAAGACCATTATATCAGCATTTTAGTAGCAATTTATCTGGCATTCCATGAGTTGGGCACTGCTGCAGTAATGCCTTAAATCTCGGCTACATCTCATGGATATTCTCACCTCCCAATTTCTTGAACGTTAGGAGGTTATCCCTAAGATTCAATAATCTCAAAATGGGGTGGTCCATTTGGTGACCATTGTCACCATTCACACTCATACTTCCTGTGTTAACACACAAACAAGCAAAAAAAAACTATAAATAAAATCAGTTCACTAAAATTAACAAGAATAAAATTCATCTTAACTAAAATTTCTCAAGTAACACCACTCCCCGGCCGCAGCGCCATTTTGATTTCATTAACGTTATCACGACACTTCATCCAATACTAAGCGTCAACAGTCATTAAATAGTAATATAACCTGACTAGTGAGTTGGGATCGAGTCCCAAGGGAGTGGTTCGTACTCAAGAATCAATAGAAAATCATAAATATGCTCAAGTCAATCCTAGCTAAAAAAAATTTACGAAGAAAAACATAATTCAAGTTTGAGGTGACACGAGTATCAAATATCAAAGGGGATTTGTTTTCAATTATCAACTAAAACAACAAATAGTATGAAAATGTGAATATGGAGATGGGATTCGTGGGATGTGATTGGATTATGAGTTAAGGTAAACAATCGGGTAATTGTAATTAATAGTAAGCAACTGTAAATCAATGAATAAGCTAGACTTTAGTAGGGGTAAACTTTCTCTCGAACAATTTACCCCGAATCAAATTGGTTTCTCTCGAACACGAATAAGCAGCAATGAAGCACAACATTTGCTTTAGTCCATTCACTTTTTCGAGCTGAATGTGTTGAAAAGGGTTTAGGATTCACTCTCTCGATCTGAACCCATGACAACTCAATACCCACAGACCATCGATTAAATAATTTTGGTTTTAAAACCTCTCTCTCTAGCAAGCCAAAAACACAAAGTTAAGATTGTATTTGCAACTACACCCCATTAAATTCAACCACAATTACTGAACGAAATTACTTTGAAACAACAAATAAATTATCAATTAACAATACCCAACAGTTAAATCAACCCATAATCACATAATCACACCCCAAGAATTGGGGATTTAGCTAGACATAGGTAAAAGGTAAAAATCGTTACCAAGTTGTGGTTCCATCAACTGGGTAGGATTGATAGTCTTTACAAAGGTCTAGAATGAAGAATCTTTAACATCCACTTCCAATTTCTTAGAAATGGAAATCTTAAAATCTTCAAAGCTTAGGAAAAATGTCTCTAAACTTAGTTCTAAGCTCTAAACTATAAAAACTGAATAACAATATGATTAAAAAAAAAAAAAAAGATCAGATCAGATATATAGCTAAATATTTAAATAGGTATTTATAGTTGTAAAAAATTATGCTGCGAAGGACCAGTCAATGCATTACGTCGGGATCGCTGATCCACTCGGTGATCCGCCATTTGGTCATTTATATCGCCGTGTTTCTTTTTCGTAACTTTGGGCGATATGGCATTGCATCGCGAAACCGCTCGGAGATTTGCCGACTACTTTTTTCTCTCGCGGACTTGATTTTCTACTTTAGGGATTAGCACTGTGGAACATTAGGCGAGACCATGGCCTTTCGGCGACTTGCCTAATGGGTTAGGTGATCCTCATACCTTATTTTCTTCGTTCTTTCAGCTGCCTTGTTTCTTATTGCTCAACAGTGTACATGCTTTGTCCCTCAATTCAAATACCTGAAATTCAAGGATTTACATTAGTTATTAGCACAAAATATGCATTTGAGAACACTAAATATATTCAAATAAAGCCCTAAATGAGTCCAAATCGTGGACTCATCAATACACAGAGTTGTTATCCATGTTTTAAAAGATTTTCTTTATATTACATTCATATTATTGCTTATATTGAAATGAGTTAACTTTGAGTTAAGTTGAGCCCAATTATGTTCTTTCAGTTCCTTTCAAGCTTATGTCCTGTTTTGAATTCCCCCTCGCATGCTCGTACTTTCAATGTACTGATGCCAGTTGGCCTGCATCATTTTATGATGCAGATACAGGTAACCAGGATCAACATTCAGCGCATAATTCATTCTAGTTGAGCTTCAGAGTTTCCTTGCCTCCGGAGGACCCGTTTTTATTATTTTATAATTTAGTTCATTAAGATGTCGTGGGTCTTGTCCTGACGTCCATCTTAGTCGTTAGAGGCTTCATAGACAGTTCGTTGATGTTAGTGAGAAAATCTTTCACCAAGTCATAATTCCTTAATATGTGAGAAAATGCTTTCACAATTTCATTGATGCCCATCATAAAGCAACCTAAATTATAAAACCTTTATTTTCGTAAATCGTGCATAACTTAATTAATTCATAATTCATAGACTCAATCTTCTTCATCAATTCATGTATTTTATGATTTATAGTCAAAATCATGATCAATGCATGAGTTTATCTGAAAACAATTGAAAAACATGTAATTGAGTCAAAACAATCATAACAAGATCAAAATTGAACAATTAAATCAACAAAATTAGAACCCATGAAGAATTGAATAAAAACCTAATCAATTGTATTAAAATTTGGTTTGAGAATTGAGAAACCTTGGGGCTCAAAGGGTGAATGGAACCCATTGATGAACCCAACATACCTTCGGGATCAAATCCTAGAATCAATGGTGAAAAGGAGACTTGACTTGGGAACCCTAGCTTCTTCTTCCTTGATCTAGAGTGAAGATTTTTGAAGAAAACCTTGGAAAGGATTTCGGGATTTGATTGACTGAAAGAGTTGGGGAAATTTTGGGGGTAGAATGGCAATTATAAGTCTTAGAAATAGGGGTAAAACGACATAGTATAGATCTTTAGTACATAGGAAAAGACCCAAATACCCTTAAGAAATAATTGTCGGATGATTCCCACGGGTTGGACCTGTGGTCCGTATAACATTCTTTAGACTGTACTGGTGAATCGTAGAACCAACTTTAGAAACCCAGATTCACCACACTTCCCACGAGACCTTTCTACGAATTTTTTACGGTCCGGTCCGTAGACCCTATCCGTATAACCCAACTTTTGGGTCAAATTTCACTAAGTCTGGCACCTTTCTACCTAACCAATCTACGACCCATCAAACCAACTACAAATCGTCAAAACCTTCCATAGAACTAAGGTCTTAAACTAAATCTCTAAATCCATCCTATGATTTCCATCTACGGCGTGTCAAAACACCAATGATTCGTCCTGTCAGGTTGTAGGTCAAACTTTAAAAACTTAATTTCTCAAAACACAATTCTGCTTCTACAATTCTATTCCTATGGCCTGTAGGAATTCCTACGGTCTGTAGGTCTGGGTTCTATGATTATATTCCTATGATTCATGCATTTATCAAATGACCACTTGCCAAGTATTCACCGTTCAGACTAAATGTGATAGAGTAAGCAACTGCCCTGGAATAAAAAAGGAAGAGAACCTACTCAGTAAAAAACAAAAACATTCAACAAGAATGATACTATTAGCTTATTGTCACATCCCCACCCAAATAAAATGAATAGGCATATAGGTATCGATAGTTCAACCGAGTACAAGTAAACAAACCCCATTATACTCTAAATTATAGTTAAAAAGTTTAATTTTATTAAGAGTGCCTTAATATCTCCTCTGTCCAAGTAGACATAATGCGATCACATCTATTACTTGTGACCATTCAAGCTATAAAGAAGACTCCCTAGTTCAACATCTCATAGCTTTACGATAGAGTCAAATGAAGAACAACACAAACAAAAGATAAAACAAAACCAGTACGCTCAAAGAAATAAAAGGTTAGGTACAATACATTAAATTAGCACACACCAAAAGTCCATTTCCTCAACGGTTAAAGTGAAATTGTATCTCTTTGGACTATTTTTACTCGCAAGGGGATTACGGGCAAAGTCACAAAGGATATTAAGTATGTCTGAACTTTGAACAGACACTAAAGTTGCATAAAAGAATGACCTATTGGTAATATGTAATAAACACTTCACATACGTCAAAGATATAAAGTAAAAAGTTACACTGATCCAATTTAATGTTCTTCAACCTTCCAATGGCAACCAAATATTTATTAAAGAACAAATAGGACCATACCCTATGTCCCCAAAATTTTTTGACTCAATTCTCACCATCTTTACAAACATAAATCTTGTTATCAATAGAGCCGACCACAAAAGAATTGTTGTCTAAGCCAATCAACATCAAACATACATGAATTACAATAGTGAGAACATGTGCAAAACAAAATAAAATCTATCCTTGCCAATCTATGAGGTGAAATATAAAGAAAAAGTAAGACAAGACTTTCAAGGGCAACAAAACACCTGAATGAAAATTAAATTGTTTCCTCCATTCTCCAGACTTCACATTCCAAACAACAACAGTTCTATCAGCACTAACGCCAAGGATATAATCACCTATCCTATTCCATTTCAAAGAGAAGATTGTTCCTTTATGTTTGTTAAGAGTTCTAAGCAATAACCATGGATGCAAAGTCAATTATAGGTTTCACTATGAGAAAACAATCCGATTTTATGACAACACGAGTAAGAAACTGTCGCAAGCAGGGTACCCTTGCTCTGCACAAGAGAAATTCATAAATACAAGATCCAATAATAACAAGAAAATCAAACTGGTAAACCCAAGCAATGTAGTTTAATTTCAGAAAGTTCACTAGAAAAGAATACATCAACAAAAGTCAGCGCAAAACAATCATCAGAAAACTCACATTCCAATCAAGTGTTGTAACATCATTGTTTTTCTTAGTTGCTTGACTTTCCAAATGCTTCAGAACCATATCATATGGAGGCATCCTTTGGATAGTAGAATTACCTGGACCATCTCCAATAGTCCAAATTCTGGCAGTAGTGTCTCTCGACCTAAATTTTTATTACACATGGTTAGCTACAAGAGAGATGGCTCCTTTAAAGAGTCTAAAACTACTCTCAACTTAGAAATATTTATGAGACCCTGTGGTTCTTTCGCATAGTATGTGTATCATTGCATGAGTGTATGAGGTTTATATAACTTGGTGTATCATTTTAGAAGAATAAGTTTGTATAGGGGTGGTTAAAAATGAAAGAATTAACTAACATTATGGGTCAAGGATACCCTTAAACATGTTCGAGTTAAAGAATGTCTCTTCTTACATCACGCATGTTAGGAAGTTTAATTTAATCAGTACCTTTAGGGTAAGACAATGAGAGTCTTATATGCTAATAAGGATGTTTTTTCAGGTGACATAGTCTCCCAATGATCGTAAGTTAAGTTTTGAAGTCAAGCAAGTTGGGAAATAAAAGTTGACAAAGGTTAGAGTAAATTTCTTTAATAAACCTTCTGAAATTTAGGTTAAATGTCTCGTAGATTTTCTCCCAATATAAAACTTTATAAGAACCCTAATATATGAAATTGAAGGTCTACGAGTCTACTTTCCAATGCATTAAACCATTTGTCCATACGACTTCAGAATTGAGAGATATTCAGAATCTTAGTGAGACTGCACAAGCAGGCACGTGAAGGTGTGTCCCTCGCCCCTATGTCGGTTTAGCTCTATAAGATTTGGTTTCCCTTCGTTCTAACTCATTTTTTCGACTAAAATAAGAAGAAAATAGTCCTAAATCCTCCTTAAAGGTTCCCCTATTGTCCAATCAAAGATTTACAAGAATTCAACGTGGTTTCACCCTCGGAATGTTCATAGAGATTGTGTTACTTCTTTCCTCCTCGTTGGTTGTGATTTGAACGATTCTTCATGGGGAAGGAGTCTCATTTTTATGTGGTGTTGTTTCTGTTTGGAGGTAATAATTCTCATCCTTCATTTTATTGAGTGATTCCAAGTTATAGCTAGATAAGAAAGAACACGAATAGACGGCTGGAAAATCATATTTTGATAGTTATGTGATGTTGGGCTGTTTTTGAAGTATTTTCTGATGTTGTTGTTGCTGGAATTTTTGGAAATGAATTGGTTGTGTGTGGTTGTTGTTGATATGAGTTTGGAAGAGAAGAAGTATATATGGGTAATTAATTATAAGATATATAACTGTAACGTTGGTTCTATTATTGCATTGCAATTTTCAAATGACTTCTTCTTGGTTCAACATCTTGTGTTTGAGGAGACTCTTTGTAATTGAGGAGACATGCTAAAATAATATAAGCTCCATCAATTTTAAGTTAAGGTTCTGCCCTTTTATTCTCGTATTGCATATGCAGATAAAGATGTGATTCCAAACGTAATTATTGGACCAACTCATAGGATGGTGATTGGAAGCCGTAAGTTCGAGTTATTATGGTTACATTGAACAATTATAGGACTGTATTACATATATTTTTCTGGCTTTAATGGTTTTAAGACTCGTGGTTTGGATTTGATTGTGGTTATTTTATGGTTGGAGAGAAGGGGTGTGGCGATACGCCGAGTTTTCATTATTGTGTAGGCATACTCTATTTGGTTGTTGTGGACTATTGTGTAGGACTCCACTTGTTACTAGTTACTGCAAAAATGTATGTTACGTCATTAGTTTGGGGGTGTAATTTGGAGAAGCAAAGGTAATGAATCATAGATTTAAAAATGGTCTGGCGAGGCAATTACTCTGCTAGTAAGATCTAAATTGCTACTTTGACCCTGCCGTGTTAATATTCTGCTTGTAATGGTTGTGTGGCATGATTTTATGTAGATTTCATACTATGACCTGATTTTCTGTAGATTACATATTGTAAGGAATGGGTACAATCCATATTGATACAGCAAGACTCAGAATTGAGGTATGTTAAGGCTAAGCATTGTACTTCCTTTGAGCACGAATTTTGGAATCCTAAATCGTCAAATATTGTTTTACTACTCTATTACTACAAAGATCTTTTGTGAAAGGCATGTATATTGCATCTGGTGTGTTTTATTGACTCAATTATGTTGCTATTCCACTAGTTCGATTAGATAGGGTATTTGACGTCTTTGTGTCATTTTGTTGATTCTCTTGAGTATAGGTCCATGTGTACGAATTCTTATTCTTCTTTAGGTGTAGTAACTTAAAAAGATTAGGGATGAACAATATGAATTTGGAATCAGTCCTCCTTCATTGCTAATTTATATTTTTGAAAACTTTAAAATAAAACGTCGATATCAAAAGCTCTTAAATGTAAATCATAAGTTTAAACTACTAAAGTACGGGTTTTTCTGAAATACTTTCTTTTACAAACTAATAAGGAAACATATATAGATCCTAGTGAAGAACTTTAAGTTCTTTATGAACATCCTCAAGTTTAAGTTGCCTTTCTAAATCGAAATTAAGTGTTCTAGTTTAATCTACAAGTATTAAGTTTCGCGAGATAATTACATGTGATACGAAAGTGATTACGAGATTATGAGGACAAGAGTACCAATGAGCAAAGATTGGTAACATGATTCAGGTAACAAATGCATTACGAATCCATGTTATTACATGCTATGCATTCTAGTTCCGAGCTATAATCAGAAGGTATGGGGCCTATTGCCTATATTTATACGTATGAGACACAGATGGCCATAAGTTGGCAAATATGATCCCGGTTCGCTACCGGAAGGCACCACTATTGTTAGCACTTGGTTGGGTATGAAATGCATTTGCATCTATATATATATATGTATTAACGGCATACGATTATGCGAGCATACCATGCGTACTTAATTTATATAAGGTTTGATGTCAGCCATGGTGGTTACCAGAGTTTCTGTTTCAAGTGGTATCTTTATTCCTCTTATTACAGTAACTATTTATTATTTTATTTTCTGCCTTTCATACTAGTACATTTTTATTCGTACTGACGTCCCGTTGCTTGGGGACGCATTTTTATTTCGTGCGTTCAGGTCCAGTTAGGGATTATGATTGACCCCTCTGCTAGGATTTGGGGTTCAACTGTGAGTTGGTAAGCTCCACTTCTTCCTGGAACTCTCATAGGATGTTACTTTTATAGTACAATTTGGATATAATCGGGGACTTGTCCCGACCAGTGCTTATGTCACTCATAGAGGCTATTGTGGACACAATATTCTGGGTTCTTTCTGCAGTTTCCAGTTTCCAAACACATAGGCTTGGCATGTATAGAGATGTATGTATGTGTGTATATCTTCATTGTAGCTTTGTAGGCTAGCTAGTACCTTATTATCTTTGGCTTGTCTACCTTCATCTATATGACTTACCGATATTCAGATTATGACCTTAAGGGTCCAGTCATAGTATTTTAGATGTTATGCTACCCGACCTTCTAGGCCCTCAGTTGAGTCAGTTGGTATGTTTATTTGGCTAACTCGATTGCATAAGGTGTCGAGTGCCAGTCACGCCTTCTCTAGTTTAGGGCGTGACAAACTTTGTATTATAGTAGGTCGTGTCCCCGGGAGTCCACAATCCGTGTCTTGTATATTCTTGTTTATGGGTGTGTTGTGCTCCACACTTATAATCAATAGGCTATAGGGCATTTAGAACTAGGTACATTTCTTTTAATTTATAGATCGTGCTATAGAGCTGAGTTATAAATACATATGAAATTTGAATCGTGCTATGTGTTTCACATACACTCAAGAGGATTTATCGAGGTTCTACGGTAGAGATTGTTTGTCATAAAAAATTTGTAGACGTGATAGGGCTAGAGATGCTTGACTTTGTTATTGATATGGACATGGATTGGTGGAAACCTTATTATGTCGATGTCGACTACCAAGAGAGGACTGTTAGATTTCTGTTCCCAGGGGAAGTAGTATGAGAATGGAAGGCTAATGGTGCAATGCCAAAATGCCAATTTATTTGCAGTCTTTAGGTAAGGAAATGTTTGCCAATGGCTGTACTTATCATATTTTATGAGCGAGTTTAAGATATTGATGTTGAGAACTCGACTCTTCAGTTATGTAGTGGGCAATGAGTTTCTAGATGTATTTCTAGGTGAGCTTCTTGTTATTTCCCTGGAATAGGTGAGAAATTTTTCTACTGGTACATTACGAGATGCTCTGCCGATATCAATTCCCCCATTTAGAATTGCACCAGCAAAATTGAAGGATATATTAGATAAGAGCTTTAACAGGACTAGTGCATCACCAAGCGGTGCACCAATGTTATTTGTTCGGAAGAAAGATGAATCATTGTAGAAGTGTATAGACTACAATTTTTTTTTGAATAAGTTGACTATAAAGAAAAAATATCCACTACAAAGGATTGATGGGTTTTTTTCGACAAACTATGTGATGTCGGATGCTTCCCAAAGGTTGATTTACATTTAGGCTACCACTAGGTACTTGTTCGAGAGAGTAATGTTTCAAAGACGACTTTCAGGATTAGATATGGCCAATTAGAGTTTCTTGTAATGTCTTTTAGATTGGCGAATCACCCAACAATATTTATGAACCTGATGAATAGTATATCCATGTCATTCTATACTTGTTCGTGATTGTATTAGTTAACGATATTCTGGTACATTCTCATTCAGAGTAAAATCATAGAGATTATCACTAAGTAGTGCTTGAGTTACCCTAATGGGCCATATCGTATTAGATGTTGGTATTCAGGTATACTTACAGAAGACTGAGGTCGTGAAGACTTGGCCTAGACCTATGAACCTGGTGGAAGTTCGAATCTTTCTGAGGGTTAGTGGAGTATTATATAAGTTTTGTGGAAGGATTTTTTTTTTCCACTTTGAGCACCCCTAACAAAGTTGACTTTAAAAGAAGTTAAGTTTCAGTGGACAATAGCCTACGAGGGGAGTTTCTAAAAGCTGAGATATAAAATTACTTCAACACCAGTTCTGACCCTACAAGACGGTCAAGAGGGCAATGTAATGTATTATTATGCTTCAAGAATTAGGCTAGTTTATGTTCTGAAACATTAAAGAAAGGTAATTGCTTATGCTTCATGATAGTTAATGAAGAATGAAAAGAACTACTCAACCTACGATTTAGGGTTGACTGCAATTATTCATTCCTTGAGGATTTTGAGGCATTACTTGAATGTCTTTAATGTTGATATTTATAAAGATCCTAAGATCCCCCAATATATTTTTAGACTGAAAAAGGTAATTCTACAATAGCGCAGATGGAATGAATTGCTGAAAGTTATTGATGTGGATATCTTATATCATCCAAGGAAAGTAATATATAGTAGCGGATGCCCTCAGTCTGATTCTATGGGTAGTTTATCACCTTTGGGAACTGAGAAGCAGGAGATGGCCTAAGAGCTTCATCAGCTAGCTAGTTTGGGGTTAGATTATAAAACTCCAATGATACTAGAGTCACAGTTCAGGACTGGGTAATATCATCTCTATTTGTGGAGGTGAAGACTTGAAAAAGTGAAGATCCTAGCTTAGATCAGCTAAGAGGCAAGGCTTATCAGCAAAACAAAATTCACCTTCGATAGAGTAGGAGATACAATCTTCAGATTCAGAGATCAGTTATATGTTCTGAATGCCACATGGCTTTTATTGAAAAATATGGGACATGCGAACCATTCTCACTTCTCTTTTCACATAGGAACCCTGAAAATGTGTCATGGTAGTAAGGAGATATGTTGTCAATAGGGAGAGGTAGAGCATCAGAAGCTTAGTTTGCTAACTTAGGAGATAATTATTCCATTGTGGAAGTGGAAGGAGATAAATGTGAATTTTGTCACATGTTTTCCGCATTCGCGAGGGAAGATCAAATTCCATTTGGGTGATTATTCTTAGGTTGACAAAATCAGCCCATTTATATCTAGTCAGGACTACCTTCTAGTGGAATATGTTGGGATGTACATTAGAGAGTTATTTATACTCAATTATGTCTCAATATAGATTACTTCAATAGATGGACACATTTTATAGCCCACAACACAGAGACCCTTGTTGAAGGGTTTGGGACTTAAGTTAATCTTAGTACGGATTTTCATCTTCAGATTGATGGCCAAGCTGAACGTATAATCTAAATGCTCAAGGACATGTTATGGGTATGTGTGCTAGATTTTCGTGGAAACAGGTATGATCACGTGTTACTAGTTGAGTTTTCTTATAATAACAACTTCCAAGCAAGTATTCAAATAGCTCCTTATGAAGCATTATATGTAAGAAGTGTAGGTCACCAATTTATTGGTTCAAGATCAGGGAAGTAGAGTTCCTAGGTCATGATCTAATCTAACAAGTTATGGAGAAGGTAAAGCTTAGTAGAGATCGATTGTAGATATCATAGAGAAGTCAGAAGTCTTATGCAGATGTTTGACTACGAGACTTAGAGTTTGATGTAGAAGATTGGTTTTTCTTTAAAGTATGACATATGAAGGGTTTCATGTGATTAGTCAAGAAAGGAAATTTGAGTCCAAGGACTGTAGGGCCATATAATATTATTCGGAGGATTGGTAGGGTGGCTTACGAGATTGATTTCCCTTTAGAATTTAAAGCAGTTCATCAGTTGTTTCCTGTATCTAGTGTATAAAAGTGCATAAAAAATGCTTTGAATTATGCCCGTTGAGGATATTCTTGTCTCTACAGACATTTTTTATGCTACGGTGTTAGTGGCTATTTTGGTTTGGTAGGTAAGAAAGATTTGGACTGAAGAAATGGTTTGGATGAAAGTGTTATGCTGGAATAACAACGTTGAGGAAATAACTTGAGAAGCCGAGGAGGAAATAGGGAAGAATTACCCCCAATTATGGACGACTTAAGCTTAGTTGTTTTTCAATAATTGACAATTATTTGTGTACACCAACTTAATTGGATTTTAAATACCAAAAAATGCAACTTATATGCCTTGTCACGACCTAGATATACGAAGCCTTATAAGTGGATTTTCAAAACTAGATTCAAGATTTGCGGATGTAGCAAATATAGCCTTGCAAACAACACAATAGCAACAAGGAATACAACCAAGAGATTGTTCAAATCCATTCGCAGACGAATGTTCTTAAGGAGGGGAGAATGTGAGCCCCTGTGGTTCTTTCGCATAGTATGTGTATCATTGCTTGAGTGTATGAGGTTTATATGACTTGGTGTATCATTTTAGAAGAATAAGTTTGCATAGGGGTGGTTAAAAAAAAAGAATTAACTAATGTTATGGGTCAAGGATATCCTTAAACATGATCGAGTTAAAAAATGTCTCTTCTTCCACCCCGCCCGTTAGGAAGGTTTAAGTTAACCAATACCTTTAGGGTAAGACAATGAGATTCTTCTATGCTAATAAGGATGCTTTTTAAGGTGATATAGTCGACCAATGATCGTATGTTAAGTTTTGAAGTCAAGCAAGTTGGGAAATAAAAGTTGACAAAGGTTAGAGTAAGTTTCTTTAATAAACCATCTAAAATTTGGGTTAAATGTCTTGTAGATTTTCTCCCAATATATAAATATTTATAAGAACCCTAATATATGAAATTGAAGGTCTACGAGTCTACTTTCCAACGCAATAAATCATTTACCCATACGACTTCAGAATTGAGAGATATTCAGATTTTAGTGAGACTGCACAAGTAGGCACGTGAAGGTGTGTCCCTCGCCCGTATGTCGGTTTAGCTCTATAAGATTTGGTTTCCCTTTGTACTAACTCATTTTTTTGAATAAAATAAGAAAAAAACAGTCATAAATCCTCTCTAAAGGTTCCCCCGTCATCCAAGCAAAGATTTACAAGAATTCACCGTGGTTTCACCCTAGGAACGTTCATAGAGATTGTGTTACTTCTTTCGTCCTTGTTGGTTGTGATTTGAACGATTCTTCATGGTGAAGGAGTCTCGTTTTTATGTGGTGTTGTTGCTGTTTGGAGGTACTAATTTTCATCCTTTATTTTATTGAGTGATTCCAAGTTATAACTATGCTGTATAAGCAAGAACAAGAATAGACGACTGGAAAATCGTATTTTGATAGTTATGTGATGTTGGGCTGTTTTTGAAGTATTTTATGATGTTGTTGTAGCTGGAATTTTTGGAAATGACTTGGTTGTGTGTGGTTGTTGTTGATATGAGTTTGGAAGGGAAGAAGAAGTATAGATGGGTAATTAATTATAAGAAAAATAACTTGACCGTTGGTTCTATTATTGCATTGCATTATTCAAATGACTTCTTCTTGGTTCAACGTCTTGTGTTTGAGGAGACTCTTTGCAATTGAGGAGACATGCTAAAATAATATAAGCTTTATCAATTTTAAGTTAAGGTTCTGCCCTTTTATTCTCGTATTGCATATGAAGATAAAGACGTGATTCCAAACGTAATTATTAGACGAACTCACATGATGGTGATTGGAAGCCGTAAGTTCGAGTTATTATTGTTATATTGAACAATTATAGGACTGTATTACATATATTTTTC
Source organism: Solanum verrucosum (assembly GCF_900185275.1). NCBI lineage: Eukaryota > Viridiplantae > Streptophyta > Magnoliopsida > Solanales > Solanaceae > Solanum > Solanum verrucosum. The sequence continues at coordinate 5,917,257 of NW_026020063.1, read as the reverse complement.
TAGCTATAATGGTTTTAAGACTCGTGGTTTGGATTTGATTGTGGTTATTTTGTGGTTGGAGAGAAGGGTTGTGGCGATACGCCGAGTTTTTATTATTGTGCATACATACTCTATTTGGTTGTTGTTGATTATTGTGTAGGCCTCCACTTGTTAATAGCTGCTGCAAAAATGTATGTTACGTCATTAATTTGGGGTTGTAATTTGGAGAAGAAAAGGTAATGAAGCATAGATTTAAAAATGGTTTGGCGAGCTAATTACTCTGCTAGTAAGATCTAAATTGCTATTTTGACCCTGCCGTGTTAATATTCTACCTGTAATGGTTGTGTGGCATGATTTTATGTAGATTTCATACTATGACATGATTTTCTGTAGATTACATATTGTAAGGAAGGGGTACAATCCATATTGATACAACAAGATTCATAATTGAGGTATGTTAAGGCTAAGTACTGTACTTCCTTTGAGCACGAATTTTGGAATCCTAAATCGTCAAATATTGTTTTACTACTCTATTACTAGAAAGACCTTTTGTGAAAGGGATTGATATTGCAGCTGGTGTATTTTTCTGACTCCATTATGTTGCTATTCCACTCGTTTGGTTAGATAGGGTGTTTGGCGTCTTTATTTAATTTTGTTGATTCTCTTGACTATAGGTCCATGTGTACGAATTCTTATTCTTCTTTAGGTGTAGTAACTTAAAAAGATTAGGGATGAACAATATGAATTTTGAATCAGTCCTCCTTCCTCGCTAATTTATATTTTTGAAAACTTTAAAATAAAACGTCGATCTCAAAAGCTCTTAAATGTAAATCATAAGTTTAAACTACTAAAGTACGGGTTTTTCTGAAATACTTTCTTTTACAAACTAATAAGGAAACATATATAGATACTAAGTGAAGAACTTTAAGCTCTTTATGAACATCCTCAAGTTTATGTTGTCTTTCTAAATCCAAGTTAAGTGTTCCAGTTTAATGTACAAGTATATAAGTTTCACGAGATATTTACATGTGATAAGACAGTGATTACGAGATTATGAGGATAAGATTACCAATGAGCCAAGATTGGCAACATGATTCAGGTAACAAATGCATTACGAATCCATGACATTACGTGCTATGAATTCTACTTCTGAGCTATAATCGGAAGGTATGGGGCCTATTGCCTAAATTTATACGTATGAGACACAGATGGCCACAAGTTGGCGAATATGATCCCGGTTCGCTATCGGAAGGCACCACTATTCCTAGCACTTGGTTAGGTATGAAATGCATTTGCATCTATATATATATATGTATTAACGGCATACGATTATGCGAGCATACCATGCATATTTAATTTATATAAGGTTTGATGTCAGCCATGGTGGCTACTAGAGTTTCTGTTTTAGGTGGTATCTTTATTCCCCTTTTTACAGTAACTATTTATTATTTTATTTTCTGCCTTACATACCAGTACATTTTTATTCGTTTTGACATCCCGTTGCCTGGGGACGCATTTTTATTTCATGCGTGCAAGTCCAGGTAGGGATTATGATTGACCCCTCTGCTAGGATTCGGGGTTCAACTGTGAGTTGGTAAGCTCCACTTCTTCCTGGAACTCTCATAGGATGTTACTTTTATTCTACTGTTTTGATATAATCGGGGACTTGTCCCGACCAGTGCTTATGTCACTCATAGAGGCTATTGTCGACACAGTATTCTGGGTTTCTTTCTGTAGCTTCCAGTTTCCAGCCACATAGGCTTGATATGTATAGATATGTATGTATGTCTGTATATCTTCATTGTAGCTATGTCGTCTAGCTAGTACCTTATTATCTTTGGCTTGTCTACCTTCGTCTATTTGACTTACCGATATTCAGGTTATGACCTTAAGGGTCCAGTCATAGTATTTTAGATGTTATGCTGCCCGACCTTCAAGGCCCTCAGTTGAGTCAGTTGGTATGTTTATGTAGCTTACTCGATTGCATAAGGTGTCGAGTACCAGTCACGCCTTCTCTAGTTTGGGGCGTGACAATATTATTATAATAAAATTATTTAACCATATGCTACTATCAGGATATCACCAACCAATTAGATATTCAAAGTCCCTCTGCTTATGATGATGATTTCTAGAAGTTATAAATTAAAAAGAGAATTAGAAACAGAAGTATGAATATAAACATGAGTTGATTCATAGACGAGAGCAACAAAAGAAAGAAATGGAACTAATACTTACCCAAATGCAATAAATGACCCTTCCGGACTCCAAGCATAGACAAAAACCTGGAATGAGTTTAGGAACAAGAGAAAATTGTAATGTTAATATAGAAGACATAAAAGATATAAGATTTATCATTTTTCCTATTAAGGATCATGGTGGACTAGAAGAACTTTATAGAGATATGGTCAAACCTCAAATGTATGCCCTTCCAAAGCCATTACATCCTAATTAGGAATTTCACACGACAAAGAGCTAAATGGCCCCAAAGTCACACTAAAAACCTCAAGACTCATGTCAACCATGCTACTGGCCTAATTTGGCCGCTCCGAAGCTGATGTAACCGTCAGAATTCTCATATGAGATATTTTACCTTGGGGTTATGACTGAAATCAACTTTTCATGTTCCAAAAGCTCTAAAAGAAGAAAACGGGCAAAAATCCAAACGAACAACTAGGCAACCGAATAGTCAGTTCCAGCAAGTCATAAATGACTTATAGTCGCTATATGAATGGTCTAAACAATGGAAAGAAGGCTTATAAACACATAAATGACATGGAGGGTCATTACATCTTTCCAGAAAACTATGGGCTCGAAGTAAATCTGAGTACTGCTTTTCATCCTTAGACTGATGATCAAGTAGAGTGCATAATCCAGACCCTAGAGGATATTTAAAGGGCATGTGTCATAGACTTCAAATATATTTGGGATGACCACTTTCCTATCATAGGTTTTTCTTACAATAATAACTATCACTCCGTTATCAAATGGCTCCTTATGAGGTTCTTTATCAGTGAAGATGTGATCGCCTATTGGTTGGTTTGCGGTTGGTGAAGCTGAAGTAATAAGACTATAATTGGTTCATCAAGCCATGGAGAAAGTTAAGGTTATTCAAGAGAGGTTGAAAACAACGCAGAGTCATCAGAAATCCTATAACAATGTTAGAAGTTGAGATTTATAATTTGAGGTTGATGATTAAGTCTACTCGAAGGTTTCACCCATGAAGGGTATCATGAGATTTTGTAAGAAGGGGAAACTCATTCCTCGGTACATTAGTCCTTTACAGGTATCCAAGATATTTGGCAGTGTATCTTATGAGTTGGAGCTACCGTAAGAGTTAGCAGCAGTTCATCCGGTATTCCACATTTCAATGATGAATAAGTATATGGGCGATCCTTCACTTATTGTACCTATCGAGATTATTGGTATCGAGAACAATTTATCTTATGAAGAGGTGCCCATTCAGATTCTTGATCATCAGGTTCACAAGTTGAGGACCAAGGAGGTTACATCAGTCAAGGTCTTATGGAGAAATCAATTTTTTGAGGAAGCTAATTGGGAGGCGGAAGAGGATATGAAGAAGAGATATCCACATCTCTTTCCTTCCATAAAAATTTCAAACAAATGTACTAACTCTTTGTAAAGTACTCTTTTAAGATGATACTCTGAGTTTTGTTAATTGCATCTTGTGTGGTTGAGTTGAGGTTGTTAGATGCTTCCCACCCATGCTTTTTTTAGAGTGATCTCTTCGAGGATGAATGTTCCCAAGAGGGAGATATTGTAAAACCTCATACTTTGATTAGTTTTTTATTTTGGGTCAACTTTAAACGACCATATCTTTTATCACATAATAAGTTATGTGGCCCATGTTTTATTAAATCGAAGGTCTTTGAGTCCTCTTTCTAATGCCGCCAAGTTTACGAAATTTTGAGCTCGGAGTAAAAAGTTATAACCATTGGAGTGAAGCTTCTCTAATTAAGGTTTTTCCATTGGTTTAAGGAAAATGTATTTTGGTCTTTTCCTTACTCCACTTTGCCTAAAAAGTTTTTCTCACCCAAATAAGGGTCCAATGTAATTTCAACGACTTTTTCACGTTCCTAAATGCTTAGAGTTTGAGAGAATGGTTTCAAGAAGTGAAAAAGGGGATTTTCAAGCGTTCATTCAAGAGTTGAGGAATTTCGCTAAAAACAAGTATTCTTTTGAGGTATGTAATTTTCTCAAAGTGTTTGGTTTGTTCGACCTCACACCATATATGTAATTTCATTTACGAATTCATCCATAAGATCATTATTTATGAGATTCTTGAGATATTCTTGAGTTTTATCCACATTCTTTAACAATGGAGGTTTTGAGTTCTTGAGGTGAGGGTCTTGCGAATGAGTGGTATATCTTAATAGAACCTGGATGATATTTCAATGAATTTGTGTTGGGTTTGTGAATCAAATATAATTTTGAAGAAACCAATTGATTCTAGATGACTTAAGACACGTAATTGAGCAAGAAAATTTGTCGAATATCTGGGTTCGGGGTGGGGCAACATGCCAGGAGAGCTGGATCCCTGTGATTGTAGTGCGCCCCAAAACAACCCCAGTACTCTTGGGGCTGGTGCGACCGCCACTTATTCGCCAGGGTCGCCTGACCCTTTTCTTCTCCGTCCATCATTTTGTATGCATTCTTTCGAATCGTTTCTTTGTTCTCTTCCTGATATTAAATCTTAAAGACTTCATTAATCCTTGAGAGACCCTACATATCCTTATCAAATATCTTAATTCACATTTCAAAGTAAAGTAAAGTAAAGAGGAAAGTTCAAGACATCCTTTTGAGTAAAAATTTGAGAATCCTTTTGCAATTAACTAAAGATTTGAGCTAAGTCTTGAGTAAATGAGTATGAGAATGAGGAGAGTTGTGTTTCATATTTAAAAAATGTGTATAAGGGAACTAAGTATTCCCAAATGTAACACTTTTACATTTTCAAAGAGAGAAACATTGATTTCTTAATGAATTTACAAGTTCAGAGAAGTTTCAGAGTATTACCTCTTTTAAGAGGGTCTTTAGAGTAATTACCTCAAATTGAGAAAGATTTATGCTTTACACATTTGAACATGAGTTATCTATTATTGGGAGTAGTATTGAGCACTAATATGAGTATGACTTCAGACAACTCAAAATCCTCACAAACCATGTATGCTAACATAGGTAAAAGATCATACTTTTTAGATGATTCCTTATTTCTTTAAAGCATAGTTTAGTGGATCCTCTTAGTTGAGTTGTTCTATACCCTGACAAGGTATAGGAGAGTTCTGGTAGTGTGGACGAGACATTGTATCATCACGTAGCTCGTACTGATGGTTGTCAGTTATAAAATCTGCCAAATAACAATGAAGAGTATGTTGTTGTATTTTTATACATCATTGAGTTTTATCTCCTGTCTTATAATGTTTTAAATATTGCATCTATCATTTTTTCTTTGTATTGAGTTGAGTTAAGGTGACAGTTCCTTCCAGCCTTGTATGTTCAGTTAGTTATTGCTTTCAGTTTTCCCCCTTAAATGCTCGTATATTTAATGTATTGACGTCATTTAACCTACATCTTAAAAAAATGTAGATACATGTGTTCAGGGTCATCAACAGTTTCTTGGTTGATACCATTTGCAAATCAGTTAGCTTTGGTGAACCTCTTTGCTTTCCGTAGGGTTCCCCATTTATATTTTAGTTTTGTTAAGATGTTGTGGGTCTTGTCCCAACATCTATTGTAGTATTTAGAGGATTCATAGATAGTAGTAGTGAAGAAGTCTTTCACAATTCCCTTGTGATGTTTTGGGACTTGGAGTAAATCGTTTATGTTTAATTAAGCATTTCCAAACATGTATGAGTTTGTCTATTGTTGAGACTTTTGAGTTGATCATTACAATTGAATCTCTTACTTTGTTGAGTAAGTCTTCCGTTGAGTATTATATAAGTGCAGAGTTGAAGTATCTATACTAGATTCAGGAAATAAGTTGTTTACTATCATAAAGAGTAAATCGGTCAAACCTTTGACATTTTAGAATTGAAATTAATATGTTTCATAGTCATATTCAAAACTAGTCTTAAAAGGAAAAAATAATCATCACAAATATAATTCAATTTTAAAGCAATTTTCTCTTTAGGCGTGTATAAAACTCTATTTTCAATCTAGTAATATTTGTTCAATGTGTCGTCAGACAAATATAAACGGTATTAGGTATCACATATAATGTAAGTGCAGAGTTTAAGTATCTAAATTGATTCAAGAAATAATTTTTTTATAACTCATAAAGAGTAAATGACAGTCAAACCCTTGGCCTTTTGGAATTGAAATTAATATGCTTCATGGTCATATTCAAAACTCGTCTTACAAAGGAAAAAATCATCACAAATATAATTCAATTTTTAAGCAATTTTCTCTTTAAGCATGTATAAAATTTTATATTCAATCTAGTAATAATTTTTTAATCTGTCGTCAGACAAATATAAATGATATTAGGTAGAACATATGATATATATAAGTGCAGATTTTAAGTATCTATACTAGATTCAGAGTATAAATGTTTACTATCATAGAGAGTAAATGTCGGTCAAACCCTTAACCTTTTGGAAAAGAAATTAATATGTCTCATGGTCATATTCAAAACTCGTCTTAAATAAAAAAAATCATCAAAAATATAATCCAAATTTTAAGCAATTTTCTATTTAGGCTTGTATAAAACTCTATTTGCAATCCAGTAATATTTTTTCAATGTGTTGTCAGACAAATAGAAAGGGTATTAGGTATTACATATAATATAAGTGCAGAGTTTAAGTATCTATAATAGATTCAGGAAATGATTTTTTTAAAACTATTTATAACTCATAAAGAGTAAATGGCTCTCAAGCCCTTGACCTTTTGGAATTGAAATTAATATGCTTCATGGTCATATGAAAAACTCGACTTAAAAAGGAAAAAAATCATCACAAATGTAATTCATATTTTTAAAAACTTTATCTTTAAGGCTTGTATAAAATTTTATTTTCATTCTAGTAATATTTATTCAATGTGTCGTCAGATATATATAAAGGGTATTAGGTAGCACATATAATAAAAATGCAGAGTGTACGCATTTACAATAGATTCATGAAATTTTACTATTTATTATTAATAAAGAGTAAATGTCGGTCAAATCCTTGACCCTTTGGAATTGAAATTTATATGTTTCATGGACATATTCCAAACTCGTCTTAAGAAGGAAAAAAAAATCATTACCAATATAATTCAATTCTTAAGTCTAGAACTGATCCCACATAAAAACAATTTTAGTCACTCTTTTGTGTCAGAAAAAAACATCAATACAATCAACTTTTTTGATTTAAAATATTTTAAATTTATTCTGTAAACAATGAAAATTAAATAATAAAAACAACAAATAATTCAAGTAAAATAATGTCAAGTTATTTCAATAATTAAAAAGATAATGATTTCCCTAATCTATATATCTTCTATCTATATCTATATCTATCTACCTATATCTATCTATCTATCTATCTATCTATCTACATCTATCTATATCTATCTATTTATATCTATCTATCTAGATCTATCTATCTATATCTTCTATCTACTATCTATATCTATGTATCTAAACTATCTTAAAAGCATGAACTCTCAAACTTGAATGTTGAATTACTATAATACCCCAATTAAAAATATTCAATTTATTTTATTTATCAATTTAATTAATTTTATTATATTAGAAATAAATGTCTTTTCACAATAAAAGGTTGTTACTTTTTGGATGAGTTGTGACTTTTTACGAAGGGCTGTGATTTTTTCAAAGCTTTGTGACTTATCCAAAGGGTTGTGCCTTTTCCGATGAGTTATGACTTTTCAATTACTAGTGATTTTTTCGAAAGGTTGTGACTTTTGTGATAGGGCACAATAAGCACCTATTCATACTACAATTTGTTAGATATAAATAAAGGTGTTTCATCTCACTTTTAAACTACAAAACTGTATCACTTATTTTCATAAAGTTTTCTACTCTTATTCTTCTTAAAATATCTCAAGTGTTGTTTGCAATACTTGATTAAATTTGAAAATCAATGAAATACCACATAAAAAAAAGAGTTGGTGAACACATTGTAGCAAATCATTCGTAAATTCACACTCGTATTTTCCTCTTACAATTTTTATCACATACATACTTCAATTATTTGTATCATTTTAGAACTTTAATACTCTTCTAATTGACTTAAATATTTTATTTATTAAAAAAATACTTATTGCTACGAATAGTCACAACAATTTCAACCTTCGTGTTTCTTCGGTCATAAATCACAACCATTCACTCATTATAAATTCTTGGGGATCTCATTTCTGTGAAGATTCCGATGAGTTGTGACTTTTCTGAAGGGTTGTGATTTTTACAAAAAATGTGACATTTTGAAGGGTTGTGCCTTTTCCGGTGAGTTGTGACTTTTTCAAAGGATTGTGACTTTTCTAATGAGCAGTGACATATTCGAAAGGATGTGACTTTCTAATAAGGCATAATTAACACTTATTCATACTACTATTTGTTACCTATAAATGGAGGGGTTTCCTCTAACTTCTAAAGTATGATTTTTTTTAAAGTTTTCTCCAATTCTTCTTCTTAAAAAATCTCAAGTGTTATTTGCTACAGTGAATTGAGTTCGAAATTCAAAAAAAATTGACATACCACATAAGAAAGAGTTGGTGAACAAATTGTAGCAAATCATTCATCAACTCACACTCGTATTTTCCTCTTACAATTTTCATCACATACATTCTTCAATATTATTTGTATCATTTTAAAACATTAATATCCTTCTAATAAACCGACATATTTTATTTATTAAAAAAAGACTTATTTCCTACCCATAGTCACACCAATTTCAACCTCCATGTTTCTTAGGTCATAAATCACAACAATTCACTCATTTTAAAATCTTGGGGATTTCTTTTCTGTGATGATTTGAGATCATTTAAAATTTTCATAAATGATTCATTCTCAATTAAAACATCGGTCATCAACGTAGTCCATTGAATTATTAGTTTTGATGTTAACTCTACTATTTCAATTATAGATTTTCACTTTTACATATAATATGATAACATAGTCAATGATAATAATTATATTATAGCACGACCATATATTTTCATCTTCTTTCTTCATTGGCTATGTGTCACGACCCGAGTCTACACCTTGGACATGGCCGACACTCGAGAACCATTGCTGGTCCCCAAGTGAACCCTTATCCTGGCTGACTACAAGCGGAAGACTAACTCAATCATACAAAAGCTTAAAACTGAATCAAATTCAATAAACTCAATTACAAAGCTTTAACTCAAATGATAAACTCTGAATAAAATAGTAACTCGCCAGAAATAGGTAACTCAAGTCTTTAAAATATTTAACAAAATAAATGAAACAGACTTCTCAAACTTTATTGTCTATCTATGAAGCCTCTAAATAACAAATATGGAAGTCGAGACAAGACCCACGACATCCTGACGAAACTAAAAGGTAAATGAAATTCTTCGGAAGTAAGGAGGCTCACCATAGCTAACTCGAACTGCAAGTGGTATCAACGAAATGCCTATTGATGATCCTTAATACTTGTATGTGCAGCATGAAACGATGCAGACCAAATGGCTAAGTACATGGAATGTACGAGCATGTAAGGACAATTCTAAAGCATAAACATAAGCTTGAACTTAATAAAAAAGGAAGCATACTTACCTCTTCTCAACTCACTCAACTCAAGAACAAGATACTCAACTCAACTAAAATATTAGATACTCAACTCAACTAAAATATTAGATATTCAACTCAACTCAAAGATTAGATACTCAACTCAACTAAAATATTAGATACTCAACTCAACTCAAAGATTAGATACTCAACTCAACTCAAATATTAGGTACTCAACTCAAAGATATGATACTCAAACCAAAGGTACTCAATTCAAGATACTCAACTTAAGATACTCAAGAATAAAGCAACACTAAAAGATGCAATATGTATGCAAAGTTGTAAAACTGTAGAATGCAAAGTTGTAAAACTGTAGATAGCAAATCAATGTATTAAAGAATACAATAACAACTCAATTTGTATATAAAAATACAATATAAATATGTGGGATATTGTCTAACCGACAAGCATCACTATGAGCTATGTGATGATACACAATGTCTCACCCATGTTGCCAAAACTGTCCTATACTTTGTCAGGGTATAGAACCTCTCAACTAACTGGATCCACTAGTCTATTCGAAAAAGCATTAAAGAATCATCTAAAAAGTATGACCCTTTCTACCCATGTTGGCTACATGGTTTATGGAGACTTAAGTTATCTGAACTCGTCCCCATATCGGTGCTCAATACTACTCCTAAAAATATACTAAGCTCACATGTTTAAAAACATAACTCTTTCTGTGATTTGAGATTATTACTCAAAATCTTTCTCTTAAAAGAGATTGCACTCAAACTTGTAACACCTCGGAAATCAAACTTAGATCATTCAGCAGAAAAACCAGTAGAAGAAAGTGAACCATGACAGGGTTCACGGACTTTGAAAGGAACCACGGTCCATCGACCTGTCCGTAGGTTCATACCAAACTTGAAGAGGTGGACCACGAGACCCTTCATGAGCCGTGGACCACCTCACGAGCCGTGCGGAGGCTCGCGTAAGCCAAGCAGAACCCACCAAGATCAGGCGTAAGGCCACAGAGACCTCCACGGACCATGGTCTTTAAGATGGGCCGTGGTAGGGTCCGTTGACCTGAGCCAGTAGAACACCAGCCCAAGTGAAGAGCCACGTCGACCTTCATGGTACATGGTCCTTCATACGAGATATGGTAGGGCTCGTGGTCGAACCACCCAAAACCAGCATCTATTAGCCAAGGACCACGACTCACTTGATGGTCCGTGGACCCTGTGACGGTCCATCATAGGGCCCTTGGTTAACGCCTCGTCATATTTTAAGTGAGGTCGTTTTGGTCTTTTCCCCTATGTGTTGGACACTTAAACTATATCGTTTAACCCCTAAACTACATAGTTTTGGTCAGTTTGAGACTAGTAACTTAATCAGAACTTGCCCTAATCGATCATTCACCTAATTTCACAAAAAACTAGATAAAAAAGAAGAAAATTCAGGCGCTAGCATCGTCAAGAACAACAAAAGGTTTTCTTCAGTTCTAGCCTTGAAATTGAAAATTTCTCTGTGAAATTCGTCACCAGGTATGTGGGATTTCACTAGTGGGTTCCTTTTACCCATTAGGTCCCTAGAATTCAGTCAGATTTTTGTTTCCCTTCATATTATCTAGACCTTGGATTTCTAGAATTTTAGATAATTATTATGATTTAGTTATTATAACATTCTTAATCACATTATCATGTCTTAGTATTGTTGTTGCGTAGATTCTTGCATGAAACTCAGAACCCTAGTTGTGTAGTTCTTTTAATTCATAAACTACACTATCTAGGACAGATAAACAAATATACATGCCTTAGTTTTCAAATGTATCATTATCAATACTTAATGTTGCATTTTCAGTTAGCATGTCAGAACATTAAGCTATTCAATTCGCTTCACGTATGTTATAGTTTACATATTTTCATTGGGAGTAGGCTTAACACCGAGTTGGACTAGGGTCAGTCACCCTCATAGTCCCAGAACTACATGCCTCATAGGTTTATAAGTCCCTTCTGTGGGCATCATTTTAGTGATCACACCAGTCATGCCTCTCTACCTCTAGCAAGGTATATTGGGTCCTCTCGATGGGGCGTATGCATTGGACTCCACGTTTAGCTCACGTGGTTTTATGTCGGTTATTAGTAGCTCCCACAGTCAGATTCTATTGCATTGACCAGGTTATCAGTTACAATTCAATATCTAGTTCCAGCTTGTTATGAATTTGGTCATTGCATTCAGTTTAGTTCATTTTTAGTATGTTCAATATATTAATCATGCTCATCTTATTCCATTGCGTAGTATGATTTGTTTAGTTATGTATATTTTTCACCTTATTCTATCCTGCATGCTCAATACCTTTAAAGTACTGACGCATACTTTGCGCTACATCTGCTCGTGATGTAGGTTCAGGTCCTTAGCATTCAGATCACGCATAGATCGGTTCCCGATATCCAGTTCAGCAGCATTAGTGGTGAGTCCTCATTCTCCGAGGACGATATACATGTTTTCTTTTACCTTCAGTCTCTCAATTTCAGTTTTATAGAGTTAGCTAGGGCATGTCTTAACATCTCTAGGTGGTGAGAGGCTTTTATTCAGACATAGTTAGATTCAGTTTTAGATTTGATTTTGATACAATAATTCTCATTTTATTTTATCTTAGTATACTATGATATACCATCTCAGGGTTAGCTTTGGGTCATTCGTTATCCTAGATCCCGTGTTTACATCAAGAGGGTAGCCTCGGGGTGTGAAAAAATTGCTCAAAACTCTTTTGGAAATCTTAGTTTCCTATCATCATAAATGTAAAATCATTTTCTCTTGGGAATATTTAGTTCCTCTATATCATTTTAAAGAAATTGAACTCAATTCTACTCTTCCTCAAACTCATATGATCAAATCTTAAAACAAGTTTTAAAACAATTTGTAAAAAGACTTCTTAAAATAGGGTTCATGCTGAATTATGGATGTGAACGACCCAATTCAACTTTTTCAATAATTATGCATAAAACTCATTACTTTGAACTAAAAAAATCCAGAAGTGAAGGAGTCAATGATAATTCTGCATGAGTAGTTCATGCAGAATTATGGCATGAACTATGCAACTCAAGGACTCAAAGATACTTCTCATCTCTAGACTACTCGACTTACAGTGTTCATGCAGAATTATGGGCATGAACTACTCAACCCAAACAATCAAAGATACTTCTTATCTCTAGACTGCTCGACTTATAAGGTTCATGTGGAATTATGGGCATGAACTATTCAACTGAAGGACTTCAAGGGTAACATGTAATAGTCCCATGATCAGTAATATTATCTCAAAAGGATTAGGAACTTGATACTCAAGACTTAGAACTTGAAGAGACTACTCCTCTCAAAGATGCTTAGTTTAGAAAGTTCATGCAGAATTTATGGGCATGAACGATTCGACTCGGGGGTCTACATAACAATATGGAACTCATATATATGACTTTTCTCATTCTCATACTTACTTCCTTAAAACTTAGCTCAAATCGATAGTTGATCTCAAAGGATTCACAATTGAACTCAAAGACTTTCTTGAGCTCTACTCAAACTCTTTCTTGAGTTTGCATTATGAATTCAAGAGTATGATTCATGATATGAAGGATCTTGATGATAGTGTAGACTCATGAAAAAATTCTCCTCGCTCTCATGCTCACTTACTTGAGTCTTGAAACAAGTTAATAGCATTTTTAGAGGACTCCTCAAAAGACTCAAAAGGACTTTCTCAGAAGATTCGAAAGACCTCTCAAGACTTGTCTCTTAACTCTACCTTGAATTTGAATTTATGCATTCAAGGTTATAATTCCATTTTATGGATGATTTATAGATGTTTAGAAGTCATTTAGAGTAGTTAGAATCAATAGGAAGTGGTAGTACACTTTAGAAGGGCTCAGATGGGCTAAACGACAGAAAACGGGTTGGGGCAGGTGACCCAGGCACATTGCTAGCGCGGGGCTCCAACCCCTGAAGTTCAGAGATTGGGTTCTGGTGCACTGCTGGCGCGCCTCCTCAGACCTTCTGGCACATCGGGGGAGTGTCGCCCCTAACCCTCCCCAAATCATTTCGATGAATTTTTATTCTTGTTTTTCTGACCTTATTTCGGCTAGAATCGAATAATTTCTTCCCCAATCATTTAGATTAGAATACCTAACCTAAGTACACAAGAATCAACTAAAAAAAGTTGTTGAAATCCATATGATTATCTCAAAAACTCATCAAAATCCCAACAAAACAAGATTTAGAATGAAACTTCAAGAACACTTATCAAGAACTCATCAACAACTTAAATCCTTAAATTTCAAGAACGAAATTATGCTGAATAAATCATGATTTGCGTGTGAGTGAACTAACCCAATACTATGGAAGCTTACATACCTCTTAGGGATCAAACCTTTGGCGAAATCTGCAACAAAACCTCAAGATCTTGACAAAACCTTGACTTTTCTCCTCTTTTCTCTTCTTGAACTCTTTTATAAAATCCTAGCATGTATAGTAATTGTGTAAATTGAACCAAATCAGTTAAGACTCCTAATTAATTACTAAAAATAAAATAATTATGATAGGGTAAGGAAATGACCAAAATACCCCTCTTAAATCCGAGTAACTTTCCTTAAATGGATAGCCTGACTTTATTGGGCTTATCGCCCTTATACGAGCTCGATAATTAGTAAACTCGGTGGCTTTGGAAAGAGGACTCTGAGATATTTCATTTGATATCTTATGGGCCACCTAACACATTTTGTGCTAAAAGTTATGATCGTTTGAAGTTTACCCAAAACTCATAACTTAAGAATAACTTGCAAAATTTCATATTTTGCTATTTTCAATCTAGTTCTCTTTGGAACTCAAGGTGCTATATCTATTGAATTAACCTTAATACTTCATAAATTTTAATTTCCTTGGTAAAATCCTACTCACAACGAAAGATAGTTCGAGTATTAGCTCAAAAATTTTCTGGGGTGTTACACTATGTACTATTCCATATATTATTTTTTAAAATATTAATATTGAGTATGAAATCTTTTGAAGTATAGATTTACTGTTATTGTGTGTTCATATTTATCTGAGGAAATAGTGATTGATCATAAAATGATATTAGATCAAATTAAAGATCCTATAAGTAATACTTTAAATTTTATTCATCTATTAACTTTTTTTATTGAAAAGGTTTAATGTTTTATATCACGATACAATTTCTTTAAGATATTAGATAATTTTATTAGAAAACAAATATATGATATGTATGCGGCAGAAAAAAAGAGAAGACTATATTTCCACAAATATAACGTAGAAATTTAGACAAATGAGATATTTTTTCCCATATATACTGTTTTTCATATATTAAAATTAAATTATGCTACTGAAATACATATATCTAAAACCAAGATCCAATACCCAACACCTAGAACACAAAAACTAAAATGAAAACAAAGAAAGACACCTAAGGAAAGAGAAAACGGAAAGTAGAGAATCACTCCTCGACGCCAAGAAATTTTCAGCAAACCACCGATGCTGTTCACAATAGACCAAGTCCCGGTCAGCTCAGACAACAACACCAGACAGAGGTTTCCTTGGAACCAATGTGAGCTTCAATTTGTTGAACTTAAGCATCTTCCATCATCGTTTGAAATTTATCAAAGTTGTACTAACACAAATTTGCTTTATCCATCAGTTTCTTGGTTAGTTTCACTAAGGCATCCCCAACACTCTCACCAGACGCAGTGTAAATTAGATCCAAGAGGAAATAATCTTCTAAATCTGAGGTAAGCTTTTTCATGATATGAACAAAGCGATAAAAGTAAGCTAGAATTCAAATCTATGATTCAATAGACCAATAAAACACCTAATCCATGCGTATTCATCCTTTCAACATATTGAAGTTCTAAAGAACTTGATACCACTGTCCAAAAGAAACAAAACTAATCGGCAGGTGTTAAATCTTTTAAAAATTCATGATACGAAACTTGGGCATTATACTTTGGTAGAATAATTATTGAAAGAAATTTTTTGATGATGTTTATCTTATCTTGATGGTCACTGATTCAGTCTGGCTATTGTATTACGGACCATATATCTTAAAGTAGGGTATTTGGACTTGTCTGCATTAATGATTATGCCTCAAAAGGAGCCTCGTGATAGTTTTTAATTCAATTGTATCCGAAAAACTAAAAACCAAATTAGCAAAAAAGTCTTCAAGTTGATTCCCCTCTTAACATATGTATGGTCTTGTTCTGCCCCTTATGTTTCCACTTCTTTATTCTGTCCACCTCCACACAAATGCTCCATGGAGTATCCCAATCACAATGGAAACAGATTGTTGTTCACATTGAATTTCAGTCCATTATGAAAAGCGGTAGCTTCAACACACAAGCTAGTGGAATCTGGGATAGTTTTAGCTCTAGCATAAATCAAATCTCCCATGCTAGCTCTTATACAGAAGGCCATCAAACTTTTTCCAGGATTCCCTTTAGAAGTACAATCACTATTACATTTGAACCGCCCTTCTTGATGAAAGTTCCATTTGACAAACTTGTAAATTAGTTTTGGTACATATCCTTCATAACACTGCATCATATGACTAAATTAGTGGAAATATCTTTTATCCATGGATAAAAGACCCTTAGCCATCATATGAATATTCTGATTTATATCATGAATAACCTTGTATCTGGACATCATTTCCCCATTAATAATGGAATTTCTCCATTTCCAAATTTCCCAGCATATGATGGCAGGGACAACTTGGACAATAGGTTTGATTTTTGGTGGTCCATTGGTTGACCACCACGATTAACCCGACCAAATGGACCTTGCAAACCCATTGCTAAGGAGAAAATTAACCAGATACTTTTTGCAAAAGATTCAGTTAGAAAAAGAAGATATGTAGTCTCTTTTGATGGATAATTCCCATGCGCTCTTAACTGAAAACTTCCCACTACCAGTTGCCATCGACCAAGGCCTATTCTATATGTTAGAGTTTGCATAAATGACAATATTAGAAGTTGCATGTTCCACAATCTCTTCAGGTAATTTTTGATGTATCAACTCAACATTCCACCTGTCATCGTCCATGAAATAATTAATATTTTCTATGCCTTCATCTATGGGAAAATCCTTAGGTACAATGTGTATAAGTGGACCAAGTCCAGTTCAATTATCAAACCAACCACTAGAACATCCATTTCGAGGCTCCCACCAAATCTCTTGTTCTATAATGTTTCCTTCTTCTAACATTTTTTTCCATAATTAAGAACCTCCTTTCCATTTCACTAAAGGTGGACTAAACTTCTTCCAATAGTTATTCTACCTGAAATTAGGCCACATAAACCTAGTAGTTCCAAATTTCCGCCATAACTTTGCGAATAAAGCCTTTGAAACATCAAATAAATCTCTGAAGCCTAAATTCTTTCCTCCTTAGGCAAGCATAAGTACTTCCAAGAAGGCCAATGTCTTCTTCTGCCTTCTTCTTTGTTACTTCAAAAGAATCTCGCAAAACTTTATGAATCTCCACAATCGTATATTTTGTGGGAAAGAGAGCTGACAGTAAATATATCGGCATGCTTTGAAGGACACTATTAATTAGTACTGACTTTCCCCCATATGATAACAATCTACCCTTCAAATTATGTAACTTATCCTTCACCCGTTTTATCAATTCATTATAGTACACCTTTTTGTTTCTGGAGTGAAAAATGGGACAACCTTAATATTTGAAAGCAAAAGTTCCTTTCCCCACTCCCGCGATCTCTTCAACCTCCTATAATTGAGCTTTTGCTACCATGTTAAACTTATAAACGAAACTCTTTTCCTTATTTATGAGCTGCCTCGAAACCTATTCATACTCATGTAGCACTGCCATAATCATTTCCAATGAGGATCTATCAAAGGATGCAAATATTATAGTATCATCTGCATAAGTAAGATGATTAATTTTGGCGTTCAATTTTTGCTTCCATACCCTGTATACTCCAAGTTTTTGAATAATGAATTCGAAGCCTTAGAGAGAACTTCAGCAGATAAAATGAATAAAGCAGGAGATAGAGGACCTCCTTGCTTTACACCCCTGGTGGAATGAAAAAAATAATGTATCTGTCAATTAATAAGAATTGAATACCAGTTATTAGTACTCAACCTCCAAATCATGTTAATAAACATTTTTAAGAACCCCATCTTCCTCAAAACTTTACTCAGATACAGCCATGACACTGTGTCATTACCCTTTGACATGTCTAACTTTAAGACTGCATTAGCAGGTTTACCTCTTTTTGTGATGTTACTATCTCCTGAGTTAACAAGATATTTCTAATGATACATCTTGCCTTGAGAAAACATGATTGGTTAGAAGAGATTATATTGACCAACAAACAATCTAATCTATCATGAATAACCTTGGAAATCACCTTATTAATGAAATTACTTAAACTAATTGGTCTTAAATCTGCAAAAGTCTTAATGATTCACTTTTTAGGGATTAAAACAAAATTAGTATGAGTAAAAGATTTAGGAAGTGTATCACCTTTGGAAAAGGCTTGGACTACATCAAAAATTTCAGATTGCACGATCCTCCAACATGTTTGAAAAAAATCTCCAGTGAGACCATCAGGTCCACTAGAAGTAGACCCATCCAGAGAGAAAACAAATTATTTATCTTCTTCGAGATCAGGCAAAGTATTGATTCTAATATTATCTTCTTTATTCACTATTTGAGGAACATGCTTTAAGATGTTAAAATTAGAACCTTCCTCCCCTTGAGTAAATTGAGATTGATAAAAATGTATAGACACCTCTGCAATCTTGTGTTCCTCTTCCAACAACTCCCCATTTGCATTGCCAATTTTTCTAATCTGTAATCTTTTTTTTCTACCATTAACTGGACTATGAAAAAATTTGGTATTCTTGTCCCCTTCAATATACCAGGTACTCCTATATTTTTGTTTCCAGATTTCTTCTTCATAATGCAAATACTTTTTTAACTTGTCCTGGGCATGCTGCAAAACAGTTATATTGATGGCTGATGGATCTTCTTCAAAAATTGTCTCATTTATCTTGACAATATCTTCATGAATGGACAATTGTTTAAAATTTCTCCATATGTCTTTTTATTCCATAAAAACAAAGCCTTTTTAACTTGCTTAATTTTATGCTTAAACAATTAGATATGATGACTAGAAAAATCAGCTTTCCAATGTGTTTCCACAATATTCTGAAAATCCTTATGTTCCAATCAAAATTTCAGAAATCTGAATATTTGATTGTGAAGTTTCCATATTAATAAACAAAGTAGCATGGTCGGAACCTGTCACGACCCGAGCCTACACTCCGGACGTAACATGGCGTACAATATTCCGAAGATCCTCATACAAGCTTCATATCATTCATAACATAAGACATAAAAATATGGTACAAAATTTTAAAACTTTTATCCATACAATCGAAGTCTTTATTTAAAACAAACAGCGAAAGTCTAACTTTGTTTCATATGTCCATCTAATACAACTTGAATCAAAGATAGTGTCACGACCCTTCAACATAGTCCGAAACGTAAAATGACATAAAATAAACTAGAAATGAGCAACTCTCATCCTCGAACCATGAGGACTAACCACTAGCTTTGGAGAATAGTCAATCAAAGATTTGAACCTTAGAAATCACCTTAAGATCCGGAACCTTAGATCCAACTTTGAAATTGAAGGTTTGAGGGCTTCATGGATGAAAGCATTCCATGAATCAAGACGACCATACCTCAGATGAAGAAATCCTAGAAAAAATCATGACAGAAAGCTCCCTTCTTCAAACTCTAACTTGACCTTCTTCAATGGAGTTTTTGAGAGAAAATTTTGGGGTAAAGGTGGTTATGATTTGGGTGGTTGTGATTTATGAAGTATAAGGGTTAATTAATAGCTTAAAAACCCATACAAAGGTCTAAATAAATAATATAAACCTACTTTACTTCAATACAACTAACCTAGGAATTTACTAACTTAGCCTCAACTTGGCCGAACTTGGGATAGATTGCAGGCATGACTCACGCCCCATGACCCACGGACTGTAGATGCACTACGTCCTGTCCTGCAGGTCGTGGGTGGGTGGTCTGCAACTTGTTTTTTCAAGCCTTGACCCACGAGCTAGACCCACGTGGTGTGGATTGACCTATGCCTCATAGGTCCCATCTATAGCTCACACATTTGGGCAGCTTTGGGAAGGTTTGGGGAGTCTTGGGGGTTAGGCTTTAGGGTCCTCCTCAAAGACCCTTGGTTTGTCCTTGGGGGTTGTACCTTGAAGTTTAACCCCTAAACCCCTCATCCTAAGCTTGGGAAACCATTTTACCATACTAAACCACACACGAAACTCAACAACTCCCACAAAAGGTTCTAGTTTCACTTACTAGCTTTTCCGAGACGTAACATTATCTCCTCCTTGGGAACATTCATCCTCGAATGACACTTTAAACACCTTACGGAATTAAAGACTCTAGACTAGAAGATCATCATGCATGAAACATATTAAAAATGCACAAAACAAGGAGGAAACATCTACTCCATCTGAAACATACTCAATGCAACACAAGGAAGTAGGAACTACATCTACAAACCCATTATCCATGAAAAATTCAATATTTATCATTTCATTGGAGGAATTACCTTCTCCAACCCAAAACATGCTCATCATAATATCATGAAGTAAAATATGCAATTATTCTCAAAAACACATTTAAGCGTGTTAAACAATTCATATCATGAAGCATATAGGCAACTCATACTAAATGCACATCAACATGAGGAATACAGATCATGAAAATTCATTTTCTCATTAAACATGAATTCATCAAGAAAATGCATAACATAAGGAGACCATGGAAACACATAATCACACATGACTCCAAAACATAAAACAAGCCACAAGGAACTCTTTATCTTAAGCTTGAATAGGAATAGAAGAAAGAGATAAGGATATCAGAACTCTCAACAACCTTTCTTTCTAAACGCACCATCTCCCCCTTGGGAATAAACCCATACTAAGGCTAACATGAAAATAACATAGGGACCTTAATAAAACACTCAAAACTATAAGGAACTATCAACATACCGGTGCCTTCATCCAGAAGGCTCCTTTGTCCTCTCTAGACCAGAGTGCATAGAAATGACCATAATTTGGAGGAATGCGAATCGTGCCATTAAGAGAAGCTTGTTTGGCCTCCCTTCATTTGGTCATGAGTCTAGGGCAATCTTACACTTGATGGTCACTCTTTCCACAACCATAACACCCATTTGTACCGGCTAGGCATTTCCCATGATGCTTCTTTCCACAATTGGTGCAAGTAGGTTTAGGAAATGGAGGTCCACTACCTTTCTCTTGATTAACCCTAGGAGTGTTGGAAGAGTCTTGGTTGGAAGATCACTTTTTGAAGCTTGGTTGACCTTGCTCATTGGACCTAGCTCTCTTCATCTCTCTATTCTTTCTCTTAAGTTTAGACTCCTCAATTTGTTGAGCAAACACTATAAACCTAGAGATATTCATGTCATCATGGAGAATTGTCGTACGACATTCTTCCTCAACTAAGTCAAACACACCCATCACAAATCTACTCATCTCATTCCTCAGATTCTACACCAAAGGTGGAACATACTTAGACAATAGGGTAAATTTCAAAGAATACTCTTGAACACTCATGTTGCCTTGCCTAAGGTTGATAAATTATTCCACCTTAGCTTCCCTTATCTCACGGGGAAAGAACCTATCAAGGAATGCTTTCTTAAACACTTCCCAATCTATGGGACCCGCTCCTACTGGCCTATTACTCTTCCATTGAGTAAACCAAACTTGAGTAACATCCTTTAATTGGTAAGCGGCTAGCTGTGATTTTTATACCGAAGTCACCCCCATAGCATCAACTACCTTATACACCTCATCCACAAATTCTTGGGGATCCTCTCCCACCTTGGAACCAAGAAACATCGGGGGGGGGGGGGGGGTTCATTCTAACAAAATTCCTCAATCTAGAAGTTGTAGTGTGAGGGGTTCACACGAGTCCTAACATCCTTATTGGCTTGTGCCGTCATAGATTGGGCTTGAGTTGTTATGCTTGAGCCATGATTAGAAGAGCCAACCTAACTTCCTCATCCAACATGTCTAAATGATCAACCAGAGCTTGATTGCCTTAAGGAACTCGTTGATTCAAATTCTCTTCTTCCACCCTTCTAGCATTTACCCTTCGCGTATTCATTTTCGGAAGACACCAGGGAAGGGTTAGGAAAGGGACTTTTATAGAGTTAAACTCTATGGCACAACTTAAAGAGTAATGAAAGAAGTGTAGTTTCCTAACACTTTATAGCCTGTCTTTCATAAATGTGGCGCGCTTCACACTCATGAAGAAGAATCTACTAGACGTGGCTTGTGAGACATATTCTTAAAAACCATCCCAACATCTTGTGCTCTAATACATGTTTGTCATGACCCGAGCATATACCTCTGACGTAATATGTCGTACAAAATTCATAGCATTCATAACATAAGACATAAGAAAAAGTACGGAATTTAAAAACTTTTATCCATACAATCAAAGTCTTTTTTTAAAAATAAACAACAAAACTCTAACTTTGTCTCACATGGCCATCTAATACAACTTGAATCAAAGATAAGGCCACAACCCTTCAACATAGTCCGAAACGTAGAATGACATAAAAGAAACTAGAAATGAGCAATTCTCATCCTCGAACCATGAGGACTCACCACTAGCTTTGGAGAATAGTCAATCCAAGCTTTGAACCTTAGAAATCACCTTAAGATCCGGAACCTACACTTTATAAAAATGTTGAAGAAATATGGGTTGGCACAAAAATGTACCAAGTATGATAGACATGCAAAAATCATGCTAAGAAAGACATTTTGGTTGAAAACCATACTATATGCCAAGTTTGAGAATCATCATGAACTATAGTATAAAAGGCATAAGTTACAAGCATAATCATCATGTAAGCCATTATAACACATTAGAACCATTGTCTTAAGTAACCCTAAGTTATACTTGTGCAATGTAGGAATGACTTCCCATAATACCATTCATACTAAGTACCACTTTGAGGCCACCATAGACATACTTACCATTCTTCATTCTCATCTTTAGGTAATACACATGGATAAAGAACATTCACATTTAATAATTCATGACAAGGAAATCAACTAATAATAACATTCCAAGTTATGCATTCATCATTACATTAAGCCTTTATGTCAACATTCTCATTATCTTTAGTATGAGCACATTCATTCCATTAGACATTAAGACATTAGAGAAACACACCATAGCCACTCTCAAAGCCTACGTGTGCAATGCATGGATGGCATCTCATAATACTACCCACACTTCATAGAACTTCATGAATTACCATAGCACATAACTCACATGATAGGAATACACCCTAACTGACATAGACCATGTGAGCAAATCATGGAATCCGTTATCTGTCCCACATTGTAAAGGGTTGGTCTACTTGCTTAACGTAGGACTAGTTACATTTTAGCTTAGGTGGATCTACTAGCTAATAAGCTATGCGGGCACATAGTTATGGGATAAGGAAGGTGCTCATAGAAACCCAGCCTAACATGGGAGAGCTTCCACCTTAGAATATCCACTCGGTGCTAAGCTTTAAATTCCCATAGAGTAGTTCATTCTCATTAACATTATTACACTTGAGAGGGCTACCGCCATTAGGTCTACCGACCCAAAGTATATTATTACACACATGAAAGGGCTCCCACCATTAGGTTTACCGATTCAAGGTACATTATTAGGATAGCTCATTAAATCCTCCAGAAAAGGCTACCACCATTAGGTCTACCGATTCAAGTTTCATCATCATAGTAGTTCATAGACTCATCATAAAAGAGCTACCACCATTAGGTTTACCGGTTCAAGACAAAGCCTTAGAATACTTCAATAATCATTTAAGAAAGGCCTATCACCATTAGGTCTACCGATTCAAGGTATATTATTAAACATATGAAAGGGCTACCACCATTAGGTCTACCGATTCAATGTTCGTTATGTCAAAATAATTTAGTTACACAAGACGAGGATGCCCTAAGCCTACAAATTCAAGATACATCAATCAAGATCACTTTCAATTACACAAGAAGAGGATGCGCTAAGCCTACAAATTCAAGGTACATCAATCAAGATCACTTTCAATTACACAAGAACAAGATGTTGGATGTTTGCGTAATCAATACACAATTTCCAATTCAAGTGCCTATGATCGTACAATAGTAATATAACCCAACCTAATGGGTTGGGGTCGAGTCCCAAAGGAGCGGTTAACAGTCGAGAATCAAATAGAAAAGTGAAATTTCGTTCTAATCAATCATAGCTATAAACATATACGAACAAAGACATGCCAAATCAAAAACTGACACGAATATCAATTATCAATTATCAATGGGGGTTTTGTAAGCAAGTAACAACTAAAAATAGCTAAAATAGAGATGCGAGATAGGGAGACGAGATTCTTGGGATGTGATAGGAATGCGGGATAAACTAGACTATCGGGTGCATGCTTTTGATAGTAAATTGTTGAACATTTGTGACTAGGCTAGACTACAGTGGGGGTAAATTCTCTCTCGAGCGACTTACCCCGAATCAACCCGGTTTCCCTCGAACACCGAGTCGCCGCTTTAAGTACATCCTCTACCTTAGCCCATTAACTCTCTTGAGCCGAATTTGTAGGAGAAGGACAAGGATTCACTCTTGAGCTGAACCCAAGTCGACCCAATACCACAAGCAATCGATTTAGTAGTCTTAGTTTAACGACCTCTCTCTCGAGCAAGCCAAAAACACTAAGATGAAATCATATTTGCAACTACAATCTCATTAAGTTCATACACACCTACTAAATTAAATCACATTTAAACAAAAAATAAACCATCAACAAGCAAGAATCAACAGATAATTTAACCCATATTCACAAAATCAGACCCCAGGAATTAGGGTTTTAGCTAGACATGTAAAAGATATAACAATTTATACCAGTCTCAATTTTCATCAATGGGTAAGCATAAATAAGTCTTATAACACGTCAATAGTGAAGAATCTTCGAGACCCACGTCCAATTTCTTAGAGTTGAAACCCTTTGAATAGTCAAAGTTCAAGAACAAAGTCTCCAAAATTCTATGAACTATAAAATAAAGTATTCTAAATCTGATAATGAAACTTGACAGCTGAAAAGTTTGATAATAAAGTAAAAACTTCAACTAGTATTTATAGTTTTCAGAAAGTGTGATGCGAAGGATCCATTCGACGCACTTAGTCGGGATCATCGATGCACCCGGCGATTCTCCCTTTGGTCTACTTCATCGCCTTTCAGCTCTTGCCTTCAGCATCTTCGCATCCTGGATCATTGGGCGGTATAGTACTCCTTCGCGTACCTACTCGGCGACAAGTTGACTGCTCCATTTCATCGTCAACTTGATCTTTCCCTTCATGGCTAGAAAACTGGAACAAAAGGCGAGATTGTAGTCCTTTCGGTGACTCGCCTAACGGATTAGGTGATCGTCAGACTGGTTTTCCTTCCTTCTTTCAGCCACTTTGTTCCTTTTTGCTCGATAGCATCCATGCTTTGTCTCTAAGTTTAAATACTTGAAATTCAAACATTTACATCAGATATTGAGAAAAAATATGCATTTGAGGACACTGAATCTATAAAAAAGAAGCCCTAAATAAGTCCAAATATTGGATTCATCAACACCCCAACTTAAACTTTTGTTTTTCCTCAAGCAAACTCAAGTTCAACCGTTCAAAAAGGGTGTCTCAAACAGTGCTACACAAGACTCAATCATTAATGCACATAACAAGACTCAATTTACTCATGCAAAGATCAATTGTACACTCAAAGATTCAAGTTGTGACTCACTAATATCAAAGAATCTCGTGTTCACAATACTTGCTTCAAATGAAAGTTCAAGCTCAACCAAAGTGTTCAAATGCCCTCGCACAAAGAATAATTTCATATTCATACAATGGTCCATAATTTAAAAGATTCGGAATCAAATGCAACACTGACACTCACAAAGATGAATACAATTTATAACTTCAACCATAGGTTTGCCCGTATTTTCCAATCAACACTTGTTTCAGCTCACTCAAGATCAGAAAGGTCTTTTCAAGGCTTCTAATGGGGCTGAGTGCAAATGTATGGTCATTTAGGCTCAGTGGCTATAGTCCTCATGATATGTGGTATGAACAACAGTTCCTTTCCTTCTCTTCTCCATTCTCATTCGTGCTCACAAGCAGTCTTATTATTCACTTCCCATGGATAGTTGGGAACCCCATTTTCTTTTTGCATTTTCATAACTTTATTCCATATCTTTTTCATTCATTTTCTTTTTTTTTCTTTTTTTTTGTGTATGGAGGGGTTCCATTTTTCTAAAAAAAACATGGGTAAAAGGGACTTTCTTGCACTTCTTGATTTACCTTCTCTTTTCACCACACCCCCAACTTAGGCTTTTGGCCTAAGTTCGCTATTCAAACTAACCACAACTTCATGATGATTATGGGTAATGGATAAGGAAGGGTCATGTTTTCATCAAGTGTCTTCCAAAGAAGAGTAAGGCTTAAGGGGTGTTCAAAAGAGGTTCACACATGCTCACAAGGTAGGCCACAAAGAGGTATATGTAGAATTGGCTCACACTCTTTAAAGTAGCCTAAGATCATATCAAGAGATAGCCTTACTTAGTCGACCGGACCAACGGGGCAAATTCTAGGATCTATCATGCATGTTTCATAGTAAGCTCATCACACTAGGCATTGACACTATAGTCAAACAAGGCTCCAAACTTTTGTTAGTGTGCAATAATCGTCACAAGAGACTCAATTCGATACTAGGCTAGTCAAAACGAGATGCAAAGAGTTCACATATTGTCTATGCAACGTTATTTGGCCTCATCGTAGCCGCACATTCATGTTCGTTCGATTGAGAGCACTATTCAATTCATCGATATTGATCGGAACTAAGACTCAAATTTTGTAAAAGAACAGCCATATTCAACATATAAGAGGTGGCAAATTTTTTTGGAAAGGTCAAAATCATTTTATAATTTAAAACACGGAGCCACAAGCTCAAACATCCACAAAAAGTAGTGTAATAACACAATTTAAGCACAAAAACCCAAATATAAAAAAAATACGAACATCAATAACACCCAAATGTGGGCCTCAACTCACCACAATTAAAAACATTTGTCCTCAAATGCAAATAATCAAATATCCAAAATGTCAATTAAAGAAAGACAGAGAGGGAGGTAAAGAGGGGATCCTGTCTAAGTAGTCACTTTATCTGACTGGGCATCAGTGCCCAGAGTATTATCATTTTGACTCTGGATTTTAATGTTTGGATCTACTTCAGCTGCTGCAGCGATATTAGCCTTAGTCATATTGTCCAAATCATGATATGCTCCAAAGGCATGTATCACATTAATGAACCCTCAAGCCCACGAAGAGACATTAGGGTCAATGGGAATCCTCTTACTGGAATCAACTTTCTTGTTCTCACTCCTTGCTTTGGGGTGATCTGTCTTCCCTGCATCTTTCTTGGGATTTTGTGCCCTTATATATCGGGGTGGCATATTTCTTCATGCAACTTTTGGTCTAGCCATGTTTGCAAAGCCTTGAGATAAAGTTAGAAAATATTCGACAAACAAAACAAAAACAATTAGCTGCAGGCCGACTTGCCAATCCATTCGGCGAGTCGTCGAATACCTTTGGTGAGTAAAGGGTTGCTCGCCGAAGGTTAAAGTGCAGTAACGGTTCAAGTGTGTGAACAAAGGGCGAACAAGAAGACTTTTCGATGAGTTACCGAGTGCTTTTGGCGACCTCATGCTTCTCGCTGAAAGGTACAAAAACTAACAACACATAAAACATGATATCAAAGGCAACGTAGGAAAATTAGCAAACAACCGAGTGATTCAGCAAGCTCGACCCAGCTCACCAAAATGTTTCGTCGTGCCTATTATCAACCCAACTTCTTGAAATATGCCCCACAACCCTTTGAAACACAATTTAAGTGTATACATCACAAGTTCGACTAAGACCCACAACATATACACATTTCCCAATGTAAATTAACTCAACTTGATCCACTAGAAAGAGGGATTTCAACATTCAAGACATACATGCAAGATTTAACGAATACGAAACAACCAATTAAGCGATCCAATCCAACTTGAGAGGTGCAACAACAATTCAACAAGATTAAAATATTGCAAATGAGTACAATTTTGACAAAATAATCTCGGGGTTCGGGAAAACCAACGTTATGTGCTAATCAATTGATATTGAGATACTAGGAAGGAATGTAATCCACTCCTAGCACAGATCGATACTAACAATACACCAAAGTGAGGAAAGGGAAAAAATTTGAAACTTAAAACTTTGGCCTGAAAAACCGTCCAGTTTTCGCGCATTTGGCGACATTAGTCAGGATCGCCAAATCACTCGACATTTCACCAATTAGCCACTTGCCTCGCCGAATTTTACAGAACCTCTAGTTATTGAGGGAGACCAAACGACGATGTACGTCGGGATTGCCAACATGTTCGACGATTCCCAATAATTTCCTATGGTCGCCGAGTTTTACAGACTCCAATGTAAATGGGTTGTGAGTCTAACGACGGTTTGGTTCGGGGTCGCCGAACCTTTCGACGATTCGCTGATTGGAGTTGTAGCTCGCCTATCTGCACCTTTCTTTCACTTTCCACACTTCTATATGCACAATCAACACACCATTATTTTATAAAGTAAAATATAGCACTAAAGGGTTTTGGGTTGCCTCCCAAACAACACCGTGGTTAACGTCATGGCACGACGTAAGTTGGCACCTAGTCCTCATTTTCGGAGTCGGCCATGGGGTAACTAGGTGACTCCTCGGCAAATGGTGGAAAGCGACTTGATATTAATTGGTTTATATGGGCATCTTGCACTTGAACTGTCATGGAATTAGAGGTTGTCGCTTGATTTAGCATGTCGATGTTCTCTTTTATCTCATTTAACATCTTGTCTTGTTCTTCTATTTTTTATTGAATGAATGAGAGAACTTCGTCATTTTGTACGCCCTCCTGCTTCTTCCCCATAATGATCCTTCATATTCATTTTTCTGCTTCAATACACGAACAAGCAACACAACGGAAAAAAAACAAAACTAAAAATTAAGTAAGTAAACTTCAACTAAGTAGAACAAAATTTTACTAAACTAAAGATTCTCAACCGATACCACTCCCCGGTAGCGGTGCCATTTTGATGTATGTGTAATCAAGACACAACTTCCAATTCAAGTGTCTACGATCGTACAATAGTAGCATAACCCAACCGAATGGGTTGGGGTCGAGTCCCAAGGGAGTGGTTAACAGTCGAGAATCAAATAGAAAAGTGAATTTTTGTTCTAATCAATCATATCTATAAATATTTATGAACAAATACATGCCAAATCAAAAAGTGACACAAATGTCAATTATCAATGGGGGGTTTGTAAGCAAGAAACCACTAAAAGTAGCTAAAATAAAGATGCGAGATAGGGAGACGGGATTCTTGGGAAGTGATAGGAATGCGGGATAAACTAGACTATCGGGTACATGCTTTTGATAGTAAATTGTTGAACATTTGTGACTAGGCTAGACTATAGTGGGGGTAAATTCTCTCTCGAGCAACTTACCCCGAATCAACCCAATTTCCCTCGAACACCGAGTTGCCGCTTTAAGCACAACCTCTGCTTTAGAACATTCACTATCTCGAGAGGAATGTGTGGGAGAAGAACTAGGATTCACTCTCTCGATCTGAACCCATATCGACCCAATTTCACCGGCTATCAGTTTAGTAGTCTTAGTTTTACGACCTTTCTTTCGAGCAAGCCAAAAACACTAAGATGAAATCGTATTTGCAACTACAATCTCATTAAGTTCAGACACAACTACTAAATTAAATCACATTTAAACAATAAATAAACCATCAACAAGAAAGACCCAACAGATAATTTAAACCATATTCACAAAATCAGACCCCAAAAATTGGGGTTTTGGCTAGACATGTAAAAGAGATAAAAATTTATACCAATCTCAGTTTCCATAAATGGGTATGTAGAATTAAGTCTTAAAACACATCAATAATGAACAATCTTCAAGACCCACGTCCAATTTCTTGGAGTTGAAACCATTTGAATCTTAAAGGTTCAAGAACAAAGTCTCCAAAATCTATGAACTCTAAAGTAAAATATTCTAAATCTGATAATAAAACTTGATGTATCAAAAGTTTGATACTAAAGTAAAAACTTCAACTAATATTTATAGTTTTGTGAAAGCGTGCTGCGAAGGATCCATTCGGCGCATTTAGTCGGGATCGCCGATGCACTTGACGATCCGCCCTTTGGTCTGCTTCATCGCCTTTCAAGTCTTGCCTTCAGCTTCTTCGTGTGCTGGATCATTGGGTGGTATAGTACTGTTTCACGAAACTACTCGGTGACACGTCGACTGCCCCATTTCATCACCAACTTGATCTTTCCCTTCATGGCTCAGGACACTGGAACAAAAGTTGAGATTTTAGGCCTTTCGGTGATTCGCCTTATAGATTAGGCGATAGTCAGGCCGTCTTTTCTTTCTTCTTTCAGCCACTTTGTTCATTTTTGCTCGATAGCATCTATGCTTTGTCTCTATGTTTAAATACCTGAAATTCAAGCATTTACATTAGATATTGAGCCAAAATATGCATTTGAGGACACCGAATCTATCAAAAACAAGTCCTAAATGAGTCCAAATCGTGGACTCATCAATGGGCTAAGCCTACCAATTCAAGGTGTAATCTTTCAGAACATGTCATCATCATTCACAAAGGTATAATTGATAATATACTTTCAACAACATCATGATTGCATTATAGTCATAATCACATTACTTTCATTGAAATCACAAAGCATATACCTAAGCATCATGATTATACATCAATCTTCATAATTTGCCCTTCAAAGCCATTAATCATAATTCACCAACACACCTATAATTACTACAATTTAGGCATGAGTATTGGTATAATTCAACTAACTAAACCATTACAAGATCAATTGCATAGTATTCATCTTACTACAATTCACCCACATCACATAGTCATAATAGGGTTATGGGGAAATCATGGATTCATGGGAGATTTTATCTTAAGATCACCATAAAACAGAAACTAAATCATAATATATGATAATCAAACCATTGAAAATGTTTGGAGAAAGAATCCATGACCTAGAATGAAAACCCTTAGTTTTGGAGAATTTCCAACTTTGAAATTGAAGGTTTGAGGGCTTCATGGATGAAATCATTCCATGAATCAAGACTACCATACCTTAGATGAAGAAATCCTAGCAAAAATCATAAGAGAAATCTCCCTTCTTCAAGCTCTAACTTGACCTTCTTCAATGGAGTTTTTGGGAGAAAACTTTGGGGGTAAAGGTGGTTATGATTTGGGTAGTTGTGATTTATGAAAAACTTTAGGGGTAAAGGTGGTTATGATTTGGGTAGTTGTGATTTATGAAGCGTAAAGGTTATCTAATAGCTTAAAACCCCTTTATAGGTCAAAATAAACAATATAAACTGACTTTACTACAATATAACTAACCTAGGAATTTACCAACTTACCCTCTGCTTGGTCGAACCTGTGACAAATTATAGGCATGGCTCATGCCCTATGACCCATGGATCGTGGGTGCATCTACGCCCCGTCCTGCAAGTCGTGGGTGGGTGGTCTGCAACTCATTTTTTCAGGCCTTGACCCACGAGTTAGACCCACGTGGCATGGATGGACCTACTCCCCGTAAGTCCCATCCGTAGCTCACACATTTGGGCAGCTTTGGGCAGATTTGGAGATTCTTGTGGGTTAGGATTTAGGGTCCTCCTCAAGGACCCTTGGTTGGTCCTTGGGGGTCGTACCTTGATGTTTAATCCCTAAACCCCTCAACCTAAGCTTGGGAAACCATTTTACCATACTAAAGCACACACCAAACTCAACAACTCCGACACAAGGTTCTAGTTTCACTTACTAGATTTTCCGAGTCGTAACAGAACCTGTTCTTGGTAGATGTTCCACTTAAACCTAAGAAATCTGTCAAAGATTGATTATCTACAACCCTATCCAATATTTCAAATATACAATCTTCTGTATTTCTTCCATTCCATCCAGTAAATGGACTACCTTTAAATCCCACTTCATATAATTCTGATAAACTGATGCAGAGAGCAAATTCTTTAGTGTCTTGGGGTAAAATAGTATCTCCTCAAATTTTCTCTTCTTCATTCAACTTGTTAAAATCTTCAACTACCAACGAAGGATGAATCATGTTGTTGCCCATCTGATAAATTTTGCCCCACAGCTGTCTCATTTCTCCTGCATTACATATAGCATATACTAGAGTAGTCATTAAATGAAACTTAAAATCATGAACAAATAGTTTAAGATATATTTGTTGTTATTTATCCTGCATCACTTCAACATCCACATTATCTTAAATGAAGTACCAAATTTTTCCATTACAATTGTGCCCTGCTTTAGCCATGCTCAAACGTTTTTTATATTTTTGAATGTGTCTTTGCTATTGAAATGGTTCCAACAGTGCTATAAAAATAAAATAATGGTGTCTATTCAACATTTGTAACATGTGGAAGGCATTTTGGGTCCTAACAGACCTAATTTTTCAAATAAAGGCTTTCAACTTCAGAATGAACAATTATAGTTAGAACCATTTGATGTACTCCTTGTAACCATTTTTTACTTTGACATGCTTGTGATTTCTCATTTCTCTTCCCCTTTCTTATTCTGTTTGTGCTTCTGGGAGGTAAATCTATAGATCCTCATGTTGTCTTTATTTACTCCATCAACCAGTTCCCTGACATTGTGAGAGATTAAATCATGGAGCACTCTATTAGGAAATTTCTCTGTGATTACACTTTTTTGTATAGTGAAAGGAGACACCTTTGTTTGTTCTTCGACAACCTTTACTTCCCCATTATATTTAACCAAACAATGAATTCCTAGAGGTAGTTCATCCTCTATATTTAACCTTGCAATTGGAATAATAGCACCATGATATTTACTATCGTTGGAAGACCAACCACAAAATCCATTGCAATTCTTTCCCACTTTCATTTAGGAATGAGCATTCTCTTAGGTGTCTCTCCACGCCTATGATGTTCATACTTTACCTATTGACAATTCGGACATTGGGAAAAAAAATCAACAATGCCATGCTTCATTTTACTCCACCAAAAATATTGTCTCAGCTTACGATACATCTTGGTTGCACTAGGATGTATAGAATACCTCGAACTATGAGCCTCTACAAGAATAGTATGAGTCAAATCATCAACACGGGGCGCACATTCCCACCCCTTAATTCTTAAGACGCCTTCCTCATTAATCACAACCTCTTTAACCTCTCCTCACAACACCATATCTCGAATTTGACTCATCTTCTCATCATCAAACTACTTTCCTATAATCTTGTCAAGAAAAGAAGATATTTTCTCCACACAGGCCAAAAATCCTTCTGTCTCAATTAATTTCATCCTCATAAAGTCATTAGCCAGAGTTTGAACCTGTTTAGTTAATGGGCGTCTAGAAACCTGTAAGTGGGCTAAACTTCCCATGCACCATCCTTTTCTACTTAGGGCATCATCTACAATATTGGCTTTTCCAAGGTGATATAAAATAGTAATATCATTGACTTTCAATAAATCTATCAATATCCTCTACATTAAATTTAAGTCCTCGTGAGTGAACATATATTGTAAATTGTGACAATCTGTATAGACTTCACACTTTACCCCATATAGATATTGCCTCCATTGCTTCAATGCAAATGCACATGCATTCAACTCCAAAACATGGGTCGGACAGTTACGTTCATGCATTTTCAATTGCCTTGAAGCATAGAAAATTACATTCCTCTCCTACATTAGCAATGCACCTAAACCAGAATAAGATGTGTTACAGTAAACAATGAAACTCTTACCTCCACATCCAAGGCAAGAAATGGTGCAGTAGTCAACAAGGTCTTGAGTTTCATAAATCTCTTTTCACACTCATCCGAACATACAGATGGAATATTCTGCTTGGTCAAATTGGCCAGCTGGGAAGCAATGGAAGAGAATACCTTAACGAACCTGCGGTAGTAGCTAGCTAAACCAACGAAGCTCCTTATCTTAGAAACATTAGTGGGCCTTGCCCAACTCTTCACTGCTTCAATCTTCTGGGTATCCACCATCACTGCATCCTTAGAAATGATGTTCCCCAAGAAGGACAATGAATCGAGCTAGAACGAACATTTGGAGAATTTCGCATAAATCCTTTTGTCACCTAACAATCCCAACACAATTCTCAAATGCTCCTCATGTTCCTTCCTACTCTTTGAGTATATCAATATATCATCAATAAATAAAATAACAAAGAGGTTCGGATATGGGTTCAAAATTCTTTTCATTAGGATCATGAAAGCAACAGGGGAATTCGTAAGTTCAGAAGACATTACTAAGAATTTGTAATGTCCATACCTAGTTCCTAAAGCAGACTTTGTCACATCTATTGCCCACATTTTCAATTGATGATAGCCGGACCTCAAATCAATTTTAGAGAAAACACAAGCACCCTGTAGATGATCGAACAAGTCATTAATGGGAGAAATGGGGTACCTGTTCTTAATAGTTACCTTATTCAACTACATGTAGTTTATGTACATCTGTAAACTACCACCCTTCTTCTTCACAAATAAAACTGGTGCACCCCAAGGAGAGGTACTCGGTCTAATAAAACCTTCACCTAACAACTCCTGAAGTTGGGCTTTCAACTCCCTTAACTCAGTTGGGGCAATTCTGTAAGTTGGAATGGAAATGAGGCGAGTCCCTGGCTCAAGGTCAATACAAAAATCATTATCCCTATCTAGTGGCATACACAACATGTCTGCAGGAAAAACATCCACAAACTCACGATCTATCAAAACAAACTCAATCGAAGGAACTTTGTAAGTATCATCCCTAAGATGTGACAAGAAAGCTAAAATACCCCTTACTCGCAACCTCTTAGCACGAAGAAAAAAAATAATATGAACTGGGGCGGGAATACAATCACCTACACTAGCGGATCTATCCCAGGTTTGGCCAAGGTCACAGTCTCAACATTACAATCTAAGATAGAAAATTTTGGAGAAAGCCCCAACATGTCCTCAAATAAATAAATAAATATCCCTAAATAGGATCAGAATCCTATGTTTTTTAATGGGGAAAACGCTTCTGATTATTTTTTTTGGTGTTTCTAACTTATATTGATGATTCATTTTATTTTTTGGTATCGTTTGTTAATAAGTAATAAAATTATGGGTTTAAGCAAAACACATAATTTTTCATTTGTTTCAAATTAATTTATAAAAGATCATTTTCAAATTTTAATATATACTGCGTGAAGTGCAGTTAAGTTTACTAGTCGTTAAAAGAAAACTGCAATGCATTGATTATAATATCATTGAACTATTTTTCATCAATATGGAGTCTTAACTTATCACAGTTATCTTTCGACCAATTATTGTAAGTTATTGTGTTCTTCTCTCGAACTAAATGTCACAACCCAAAATTGTATGTGATGACACTCATCTTATTCCACCAAGACAAGTCGGCCTAAGATCTAACCATTTTGATAAAGTGTGGAAATAAAATAAAAATAAAAGTTTAATAACAATTACTAATGTGGATAACAAGTCAACTTAACTAAATCTCCGAAACCTAGTTGTGACGTGTAGAAACCTCTAATATATTATGAAGATTTGAAAGAAAAATATAAGTCTCAAATGATGTTGTCTCTAAAGAAGAAAAAAATCATAAATAAGAGTAAGATGGTCCGCTGAGATGACAAACAACTACCTCACAAATCTCCATCGGAAGCCTCAGACAAAAAGAGAAAAAAGACTATCACAAATATCCGGGATCGTAACATACACAAATGTAGAAGGAAGAGGTGAGTACCAAACCACACGGTACCCAACAAATAAACTCCTAAACACATGTTAAGGGTGTAGCATACAAGTAGTCCTTACACATCAACCGAGCCTCCAAAACTAAAACCTGTATAAAAATATGTCCAACCTAATAGTTTACAATATACATATCTCAATTCAACAACATCACTTCAACAATACAATGTAGATACACATAAGATCAGGTTCACCAATCACAAGTACCACATAAAGGCACTCACAAGTTCACAAATGATAAAGATATGCAATGGAAGGAAATGCAATGTCAAGTATAGTGATGCATGTCTGGCTTAATGATACACACCCGCTGTCTCTCAGTTCGGGACCCATGAGGGACATATCTGTCCATGCATCCACCACGGCGTGTGATAGTCCGGACTCCTTCACCTTTTATTCAGTTCAGCAATCTAGGTGGAAGGGAAATAGCCAGTGCAGGAGTTACTGAGGGTGCTTGAGCTGACACTGATTCAGTAGTAGGTGGGGTTGCAACTGAGAGAGATCCGGTGTGCGTAGGCTGAGATTTGGCCCATAGCGCATCCCTTCGGTTAATCAGAGGCTGTTCATCCCCCGGTTTAGAGAAATCTGGCTTAATAGCTTCTCCTTTTCTAGCTATATGCTTTTTCCTCTTGTCTTTTTCTCCCGGTGGTAGATTTTGCTTTCGTTTATGTGGAGGATGTGATCCTCCTTCATTTATCATAATGCCCTTTGCCTTTTTCTGAGGTTGCTTTGCTATATTGGTGCGTACCATATCTGCAAAAGATCGATATGAAACTCAAATGCAAGCACAGAAAATTATTGTAGACAGACTCGCCGATCCAGTCCGCAGGTCACCGAACCTCTTTGGCGAGCTAAGTCGAGCTAACCGAAGGGATTGGCTCAACAGTTAAGGCAAGTCAGCTATATGGAGGGCCCTTTGGCGAATCGCCAACTACTTTTAGTGAGCAAGCTTTTTCCGCTGAAAGTTACAGTGCAGAAGGATTCTAGGGATGTAGATAAAGTGCGATAACGAGTACTTTTGGTGAGCCGCCAAGTTCCTTCGGTGAACTAAGGCCTCTCGCCGAAAGTTACTGACTCAAATCACAAAGTTGACATGCAATTAGAAAGCGAGATAAGGAAAATAGGTAAACCGCAGAATGGTTCGGCGATCTCGACCCAACTCGCCGAATGATCCAAAGTTCCCATTTGAAATTCATCTTCTCGAATTCAATCCTACAACCTCCGAAAATAAAATCAAATCATGCACTAATGAAATTCAAACAAGTCGCATACTACCCATCAACCCAGGATACTCAAATTTTTCCCAGTTTTGCCAAAATTGGCCATTTGGCGATATTTGCTGTTAAAAGTGGTGTCACCCACTCTCTTACTGAGAAATTTTTTATATTTAGCACAAACGTAGGCTACTCAGACTTCACCCAATCAATTTAACAACACTGAATCACAATCTAACTCATTAAAAATCACAAATGCTACGGGTATTTGGCAATCAAACATTACGGGCAAGATTTTCAAGTTGAAGTAGGCATTTCATTATTCTAATCCTATCAGAGAGGCCCATCACACATCACTAAGAGACAACTATTGCAAATGAGTAAACAATTTCCGAATGTACACTCGGGATTCGGAAACCAACCTTTGATACCAATTAAAATGTTACTGAAAAGCTAGGCGGCAAAGTACTCCAACTCCGAGCACAAATAAACAAACTAAAATGCTAGAAAAGTTCTAAAATAAAGAAAACACTAACTTAGTGTGAGTTTAGGAGATTTAAGAACGAGGGAATGTGAAGAATTTCAAATTTGAAGTCTTTTGGCCATTATAAACCATCGAGTTCGCGCTTGTTCGGTGACGTTAATCACACTCGCCGATTCACTCGTCGATTCACCGAGTGATCACTTGCCTGCCGATTCACTCGTGGATTCGCCGACTGATCACTTGCCCGCTGATTGTTAAAGTTCTTTCAGTTTCTTGGGGTCAAGACAACGATCTGCATCGAGGTTGCCGACACACCGAATTGCTTCGTAAGTCCGTCGAGTTTTATAGGCTCTGACTCAACTTTGAATTGAGTGAGTCGAGTCGGGCACCCCGACCTCTTCGGTGATACGCTGACTGACTTTTTTCTTGCTATTATATATTTTTCACCACTTTCCTCATAACTGCACCACTAACACACCATGCTACCCATCACCTTGGGATACTCAGATTTTTCCCGATTTTGCCAAAATTGGCCATTAGGCGATATTTACTCTTTAAAGTGGTGTCAACCACTCTATTAGTGAGAAATTTTTTATATTTAGCACAAACGTGGGCTACTCAAACTTCACCCAATCAATTTAACAGTACTGAATCACAATCCAACTCATTAAAAAGCACAAAAGTTATGGGCATTTGGCAATCAAACATTACGGGCAAGATTTTCAAGTTGAAGTAGGCATTTCATCATTCTAATCCTATCAGAGAGGCCCATCACACATCACTAAGAGACGATTATTGCAAATGAGTAAACAATTTTTGAATGTACACTCGGGATTCGAAAACTAACCTTTGATACCGATTAAAATGCTACTCAAAAGCTAGGTGGCAAAGTATCCCAACTCCGAGCACAAATCAACAAACTAAAATGCTAGAAAAGTGTTAAAATAAAGAAAATACTACCGTACTGTGAGTGTAGGAGATTTAAGAGCGAGGGAATGTGAAGAATTTCAAATTTGAAGTCTTTTGGCCATTATAAACCATCGAGTTCGCGCTTGTTCAGGGACGTTAATAACACTTGCCGATTCACTCATCGATTCGCTTTGAAAAACATTGAAATCACTTTGATTTGACTCTTTGATTGAAAGGAGAATCAAAGATAAAATCCTCATACCTTTGTGATTAATTTCCTTAGGAATTTGAAGGAGAAATCAGTAGTAACCCATCCCCTATCTTGAACCTTTATCAATGTCTTCCATGGAGTTCTAGAGAGAATTTATTTGAGAGGGAAGGTTCAATTTGGATAATGAGGTCTTATTCTAGGTTTTGGGGTTTTAACCAACTTAAAATACCCTAAAATAGGTAGAATAACCGTTTATAATAACTCCCCAAAGTACCCAAACTACCCCACACTTAGTTGGACCTTTTAAACAAGTCAAACTTGAGTTTTATTTTCGCAGATTTCATCGGGAAACAAGTCCGCGATGCGGGGGTGTTCCCACAAGTTTCTGGAAATTAAATTTCGAGACGGAAGAGTCTGCAGTGTCTCTGCGACGCAGAGCCACTTCTTGGCCATTGGTGGAGCAGGTCCGCGACGCGGAGCCACTTTCTCAATGAACAACTACAAGCTACCTTGGCAGCTTGTTTGGCCAAGGGTTGGGGTCCTCCTCGGGAACTCTTAGAGTGGTCCCGGGGAGTAATACCCAAATGTTTTGACCCTAAAAACATTTTTAAGACACTAGGGTCACCTCCATTAATTTTAGACTTCATACGACACATAAAAACATGAACAACATACTAGAACATACCAACAAGTAACAGACTAGTTTCCGAACGTCCTAGTCGTCTCTTTGACATTTGACTTCAAACTCAAATAAACTGACCTATAAACTCATTTTCAAACATTTATACAATTTTATCAACTACTAACAGGCATGTGAGGCTCTAATTATCCTTTTTCATTTTGAGTGGTGTTACAGCCGACATGGTCAGCAACACGCCGAACTGCTTTGTAAGTCCGCTGAGTTTTACAGGCTCTGACTCAACTTCGAATTCAGCCAAACGGCGGGTCGAGTCAGGCTCGTCGACCTCTTTGGTGATACGCTGACTGACCATTTTTTCGCCAATCTACATTTTTCACCATTTTCCTCATTCAAAACTTCACCACAAACACACCATTATTTTAAAAGAAAAATAAAGCAATTAAAATCTTGGGTTGCCTCCCAAGAAGCGCCTTATTTATCGTTGTGGCACGACGTGAGTCTTTACTTACTCCCCATTTGTTGGGTTGGCCTTAGTTCTAGTAGGTAACCCCAATAGTTCGTTTGAGTGAATAGGATGCACCAAATAGTTGAGGAGTGTCCTGATCAGCTCAATGATCTAGAGTGAGAGCCAACCATTTGATTCAATACTTCAATAGTCTCCTTCATCTCTTCCAACATTTTATCTTGTTCGGTGATCTTTTGGAAAATGATTTGAAGTGTGTCCTCGACATGATTGTTCTCCCTGTCTCTAGACAACTTCCTCTCATAAGGAGGTATGTACCTCCCTTGTCTCTTGCACTGGTTTTCCACCTCTGTTATTTTGGTACACAACTCGTTCTACTAGTGCGGTCAACTCGAAGTCTCTCTCGACTTCTTGGCTTGCCTCAACCGAGTTATCACCATTTCCCCCAGTCATTCTTAAGGTACCTACCTACATTAACAAATTCAAAGGAAAACTAAACTAAAAAGAAGATTAGTAAACTACGATTATTGAAAGCAAAATTCGACTTAAACAAAAAACTTTCACGTAACACCACTCCCCGACAGCGGTGCCATTTTGATGTTTAGCGTAATCAATGACACGTCTTACAGTTTGGGTGTCTACGATTGTTCAATAGTATAGTAACCCAACCAAGGGTTGGGGTCGAGTCCCAAGGGAGGGGTGGTGAAAATTAATAGAAATTTAGAATTTCATTCTAACTAGTCGTAGCTAAAGACATTAACGATTAAAAACATTATAAATTAAAGGGGGACACAAGAGTGTCAAATATCAATTTGGGGGTTTATCAAAATAAGTAAACTAGTAAGATTAACAAGAAAATGTAATAATGAGAGGGGGATTCTTGGGATGTGACCGGAATACAAATTATTCTATATTATTGGGTACATGCTTTCGATTGAAGATTTATAGAACAATAGTGGGAATAAGTTCTCTCTCGAGCAACTTACCCCGTTTCCAATGTGTTCCTCTCGGACACTGACTTGCCGCATGAAGACCAGCCTACGCCTTACCCCACTCACCCTCTCGAGCTGAGTGTTATGATATGGGACTAGGGCTCACCCTCTTGGACTAAGCCTCATGTTGACCCACCTCTTAGGCCATCAATCTAGTGGTTTTGGTTTCGCAACTTCTCTCTCTCGAAAACCAAAAACACATGAGTGAACTTGTATTTGCAACTACAAACCCATTAGATTCAAGCACAACTACTAGACAAAATCACCATTAAACTACATTTAATCTATTAGCAAACAAGACCCAACAATTATCTTAACTCATATTCGCTAAATCACACCCCAAGAATTGGGGTTTTAGCCACACACTAAGAGATAAAAATTTATACCTAAATGAGATTGCATTCAAATGGGTATAAAGATCTAAGTCTTGTTACAGGCCAAGAATGAAG
The DNA here is from genome assembly GCF_900185275.1 of Solanum verrucosum. Taxonomy (NCBI): domain Eukaryota; kingdom Viridiplantae; phylum Streptophyta; class Magnoliopsida; order Solanales; family Solanaceae; genus Solanum; species Solanum verrucosum. Next base: position 5,876,150 of record NW_026020063.1, on the reverse strand, counting down.
AATCCAAGAGACCCAAGTCCAAATCCTTGGAGATGAAACCCTCTTCTTCTTCAATTCTTCAAAACCCTCTCAAACTCAGAACAAAAATATGAAAAGCTAATATTATCAATTGAAAATTATAATAATGTTTGATTCTTAGTGAAAATTATAATAATTGTTCCACACCTAAAACTACAACTTTAACTAATATTTATATTTTTCACAGATTTGTGATATAGCGGATCATTCGGCAATTCACCCTTTTCTGTAGTTTATCGCCGTCTTGCACCATCTCTCAACATCATCGTGCTCTGGGTCATTGGACGACATGGTACAGCTTCGTGGAACTTCTCGACGATAAACCGACTATTCCATTTTTCCGCTGATTTGCTCCTTACCTTCCGAGCTCAGCACACTACAATAAAAGGCGATTATGAGATCTATTGGCAATTCACTAAATGAGTTTGGCGATTTGCAGATCTTCATTTCTTTGTTCTTTTAGCTTCTTTTTCTCCTTTTTGCTTGATAGTGTCTGTGGTTTCCCTCAAACTTCAAATACCTGAAACTCAAAGGTTTTCATCAGATATCGAGATAAAACATGCATTTGAGGACACTAATTTCATCAAAATATACCCCTAAATGAGTCCAAATTGTGGACTCATCAGCGATCTGAACTTCATGTTTGGCTAAGAAAGTAGGCTATTCAGCGATGGGAAACTCATTTTATGACCCTTTCTAATCTCAGGTTCTAATTGTTAGTTTTCTTTTCTTTTGATTCTAGTTCGTAGTCAATAATCCTAAACTGATTTTCAACTTGTACTTACCTACTTATTGACTATTGGTTCTTGAATTCACTTCTTTGTTAGTTCTTTAATTTTAAGCTTTTATTCATTTTACTTCGTAGTAATTTTTTGATTCAAGTCCGATTGAGTGTGTAACACCCCGAAAATTCTATGACTTAAGTTAGAGCCTCCTTTTGTGAATAATGACTTAAAAATACTTAAATGGTATTTCTAAACCTAAATTAATGCAATTGACTTGGTTTGGAAGAGTAAAAGTTTAAACGTCAAGAAACGACCACGACTTCCGGAAACTAGAGAAGAATGTGTTCTAGTGTGTCCTTAGGTTTTCGGCAGGTTTGGGAGTGTCGTATGATGGTCTAATCTTGTAAAAAGGTTTAAATTAGGTAAATATATGTTTATAGGGTCAAAACGTTCGAATACGACGCCCCGAAGCCACCCTGACGGGCCCCCCGAGGAGGACCCTAGCCTTGGCCAAGCAAGCTGCCAAGGCAGCTTGCAAATTGCACTTGGATGGAGTAGCTCCGCGTTGCAGACTAGCTCCCCCAAGGAGCAAAAAGTTAGTTCGCGACGCAGTCAGGTCGCGGACTCTACTGTCTCGAAATTTTATTCCTAATATCTTCAGGGATGAGCTCCGCGTCACGGACTGGTTCCGCGACAAAAATGCAGAGATTCAGAAATCAATTTTTATTTCATTAAAGAGTCCAACTAAGTAAGGGGTATTTAGGGTACTTTAGGGGATGTGTTTATAATAATTTTTAAGTCAATATACCGCACTTTTACCACTCAAACACAAAACCCCAAAGATCAAATCTAAAGTTCCTCCTTCTCTCTACTGTCTCTCTCTCTTCTAAAGAACTCCATTGAAGAAGATTGGAACTTCAAGAAGAAGACCAACTCTCCAAGGTTTTAACTCAGATTTTCGTGGTTAATTCGTCCATAAGGTATGGTTTCTTATCACTCTTGGGATTCCTTTCTCCAAGAGGCCCCTTAAAGATGAATTTCAAAACCTCCAATTTCTAGATTTTTAATCCAAAAATGTGGGTCTTCTTTCTAGAGTGAAATTGATGTTTTAAACTGACTTTGATTGATGTTATATGAACAATTATGGATGAATTTATGTTTTGTTGGTGGTTTCTTGAAGAATTCCCCATGAGACCTATGCTTCTCCTTCTTTTCCTAATTCTAACCCTAGTTTGTGTTGAATATTGATTGAAGGCTATTAATTGAATGTGATGTTATGTAATTCATGTTTGTATGATGATTCTACCCTAAGTTATGTATAATTTCTATGAAATTAGGGTATAATCTTTGAATGAAGCCTTGAAGTCTATGAAGGGACTATGTCAATTGTTTATATTAATGTTGATTATGTTACTACTTTATGAATTACCTTATATTATGTATTGGTTATGAATTGTTGGGTAATTGAAGTATGAATGTTCCATGAAGGGCAAGAAGGTATGAAGGTTGGTTCTTCTTTGAACTCAAGTATGAAAGGTGAATTACTTAAATTGTAATGATGCTATATTCCTAATGTGTTTTTGTGGTGTTGATGACCTTGTTTCCTCATCCTTAACCCTCTATAATTGAATTAGCTATGAAATATGTATATATGTTATGGTATGATTGCTACATGTTTGAAAGGTAGTCCTCATGATTATAGTGTAATGTAAAGTGAAAGGTTTACTCACTTGCTAAGTGTTTCTAAAGTGAAAGGATTGTTATTCACTTATGAACAGATATGAGCTATTATGATAAGATGTCTAAATAAGAGTCTAGTAAAGGCTAATGTGAACTTATGTGATTACGAAAGATAATTACAAAAGGGAATTAAATGGTTAGCACCGAATGGGCATGTAAATGAGATGGGGTCTCACGTTTAGTAAGTACAGCTCCCCACATGGGTTTCCTCACGTTTAGCAAGTCCGGATTACCCACGGTATGTGTTGTCTCATGAGATGGAAACCCCCATGTTTAGTAAGTTAGGGTTAGTTGGAGCAATCTCCTTGACCCTTAACTATGTGACCACATAGAACTCTAGCTTAGTGTATCCACCTAGATAGCTATGTACGAATGGTTACAATGTAGGCAAGTGTTAACCCTCTCTTTTCGGTGTGGGAGTAGAACACCAAATTTCATGTAGCTCTCATGGTCTATGTCGGTTATTACAATATTTTCCTAATGTAAAAGTAAATGGAGGTTTGAAAGGTGTGAACTCTTACTAGGACTTTCTTAAGGGTTTCTACATAGTGTAAGGTAGAGTTTGGGACTTCTTTTGCTCATTGCACTTGTGGGATCCTAAAAGATGGTTGTAGTAATGTTCTCTCATGATTATGATGATTATGACTTATGTATGTTGAAGCTATGTTATGTATGATCATTATGAATATGGTAAGTTATGATGAAATATGATCTTATGAATGTATGCATGAAGTAGGTTGCTTAATGTGATATTTGGCTTTGAATAGAGTTATGGGGTTCTATTCTTTGCAATGCACTAGTATTGCTTGGGTTGTCTACATGTTGGGATGATATTATATTGGTTTGGACTATGATGCTTACTTTGTGTACATATTGGATTTACTTGGTAAAAAACATGTTTTGACTAAATATCCTTTTATGCATGTTTCAATGGTTTTTATGCATAGTAGCCATACTTAGTACGTGTGTTGTACTAACCCATATTTTCTCCCTTTCCCCAAACATTTAGGTTCAGGCCATTGAGGATTTAGGCTTACTTCTCAAGACACTTGGAGTTGTTTCCCCAAGTTGATGAGTCCTCAAGTCCGAGGACAAGACCCTATGATCTAGCTTCTATGTTTAGTTCTTTGCTTATTTTGAAATACATTGTTGTACTTCTCTATTTCAAGACTTCTTATTGATGTAATGGCTAAGTCCCATTTTTTATACTTCCATGTCTAGATGGTACATTGTGACGAAGTTAGATTCTGTTTTTCATATATGAAGTGAAGTTGAACTTCCAAAGTAAAAGTTTTAAATTTTCCATGATTTTATTCTATGATACATGCTATGACGAATGCTAAGGGCTTTTATAAGACCTCTTCGAGGTCGAATACTCCGGTAATGACTAGGGGTTGCTCTCGGGTCATTACAAACTTGGTATCAGAGCATAAGGTTGAGAATAATGTAGGATTTATGTCACAAGATACCACGTCGATTAGAGTCTTGTTCATGGGTGTGAAGTGCGCCACACTTATGAATGAGAGGCTAAGAGATGCTTAGGAACTTTCACTCTTTTTTTATTCCATAGTCGTTCCTAAGAGTCTTAACTCTATTTAGTCCTTTTCTTCTAATCCTTCTCTTGTGCTTATAGGCAATGAATACAAGAAGGAACAATGCAAGGAGGGCTGGTGAGGAGGATCTGAATGAGGCAGGTCCCCCTCAAGCTCCTCAAAACCCTCAAGTTTCTATTGAAAAATGGGTTATGTCTAATGTGGAAATAAGGTCGGCTATTTATAATTTGACTCAAGTGTTGGCTACTCAAGTTTCTGGGAATGCTAGGGTGCAAGTGAACCCCAATGCTAGCACTACCGCTTCTAGGATAAGGGAATTCACAAGGATGAATCACCATTCATTCTTTGGCTCCAAAGTGGAAGAAGATCCACAAGGATTTATTGATGAAATGTTTAAGGTTGTAGAGGCTATGGGTGTGTCTTCTCAGGAAAAGGTGGAGTTAGCCAGCTATCAACTCAAAGATGTGGCACAAGTGTGGTATGAACAATGGAAGGAGGGGAGACCTATTAGAGAGGGTCCGATAAGTTGGACTACATTCAAAATGGCTTTTCTTGATAGGTTTTTCCCCTTGGAACTAAGGAAGAGTAAAATGCAAGAATTCATCAACCTCCGTCAAGGGGGTATGAGTGTGAAGGAGTATGGCCTCAAGTTCACTCAATTGTCTAAGCATGCTCCTACTTTGGTGTCGGACTCTAGAGTTACAATGAACAAATTTGTTATGGGGGTATCCGATCTTGTGGTGAATGAATATAGGTCGGCTATGATAATCCCAAGCATGGACATTCCTCATCATATGGTTCAAGCCGAACAAATTGAGGGGCAAAAGCTTAAGCAAGTTGGTAGAGAATTGAAGAGGTCAAGGGCCAATGATGGAAATTCTTCTAAGGTTAGGTTTGAAATTCAAGATAAGCCAAAGTTCAAAAAAGGGTTTTCCAACCAAGGTCCTCCTAACACTCCAAGGGTCAACAAAGGTAAATTGTCTACCCCCAAGCCTCAAGAAGCAAGAGGTGGTGGTTCTTATGTTGAGAAGCCTATTTATTCAAAGTGTGGTCGAAAACATTAAGGCAAGTGCTTAGTTGGCACGGGTAATTGCTATGGTTGTTGTAAGAGCGGCCACATGAGGAGGGACTGCCCTATGCTAAAGGCTCAAGGAAGGGAAAATGCTCAAACACAAGCAAGTGGCCCAAATCCCGATGCTCCTAAGAAAAATCGCTTCTATGCTCTTTAATCCCGAGGTGATCAAGAGAGCTCTCCAAATGTTGTGACCGGTATGCTATTAGTATTTTCAATTAATGTTTATGCATTGTTGGATCTTGGTGCCACTTTGTCTTTTGTAACCCCTTTAGTGGCTATGAAGTTTGATTTGCTTCTCGATGTCTTAGATGAACCCTTTTCGATTTCTACCCCGGTGGGTGATTCCATAGTTGCAAAAAGAATTTGTAGGGGTTGTCCCATATCATTACCCAATAGAATCACTTTGGTTGATTTGGTGGAACTTGATATGTTAGATTTTGATGTTATATTGGGGATGGATTCGCTTCATGCTTGTTTTGCGTCCATAGATTGTAGAACCCGAATTGTGAAGTTTCAATTTCCAAATGAACCCATTTTACAATGGAAGGGAGGAAATTCCATTCCTAGGGGAAGGATCATTTCATGTGTAAATTGTAAGTTGATTTCTAAGGGTTGTCTCTATCATATTGTAAGGGTCAAGGATCTTGAGTCCGAGATTCATCCTTTCGAGTCGGTCCCCGTAGTGAAGGATTTTCCATGAGTATTTCCCGATGACTTACCTGGAATCCCTCGCGAATGGTAAATAGATTTCGGTATAGATTTATTGACGGATACACAACCCATTTCAATCCCTCCTTACCGGATGGCCCTAGTGGAGTTGAAGGAATTAAAATCGTAACCCAAAGATTTGTTGGATAAGGGTTTCATCCAACCTATTATATCTCCTTGGGGTGCACCGGTGTTATTTGTGAAGAAGAAGGATGAATCTCTTCGTATGTGTATTGATTACCGACAATTAAATAAGGAGACCATTAAGAACAAGTATCCACTCCCTAGGATTGACGAGTTATTTGATCAACTTCAAGGAGCGAGTTACTTTTCAAAAATTGATTTGAGGTCAGGTTATCACCAACTTAGGGTGAGAGGCGTCGATGTTCCGAAAACATCCTTCCGAACAAGATATGGTCATTTTGAGTTCTTAGTGATGTCCTTTGGTTTTACAAATGCCCCGACAGCTTTCATGGACCTTATGAATCGTGTGTTTATAAATTATCTAGACTTATTTTTTTATTGTCTTTATTGATGACATCTTGATATACTCTAAAAGTGAGGATGATCACATGAATCATTTGAGGATAGTATTGCAAGTCCTCAAAGATCACCAACTCTATGCTAAGTTTAGCAAGTGCGAGTTTTGGCTAAGATCGGTTGCTTTCCTTTGTCACATTGTTTCTACTGAGGGGATAGAAGTTGATCCAAAGAAAACCGATGTGGTCAAAAGTTGGCCTAGACCTTTGAGTCCTTCCGACATCCGAAGCTTTTTGGGTTTCGCCGGTTACTACCGGAGGTTTGTTGAGGGATTTTCATCTATTGCATCCCCATTAACGGCCTTAACTCAAAATAAGTCCAAGTTCGAATGGTCGGAATCTTGTGAAAAGAGCTTCCAATTGTTGAAAGGTAAGCTCACCTGCGCTCCGGTTTTGACCTTACCGGAGGGCACCGAAGGGTTTGTAGTATATTGTGATGCTTCCCGAGTGGGTTTGGGTTGTGTCCTCATGCAGCATTGTAAGGTATAGATTATGCCTCGAGACAACTCAAGGTGCATGAGAAGAATTATCCAACTCATGACCTTGATCTATCGGCCGTAGTCTTTACTTTAAATATTTGGAGACACTATCTCTATGGGGTACATGTGGATGTGTTTACCGACCACAAGATTCTTCAATATGTTTTTAGCCAAAAAGAATTGAATCTCCGACAAAGGAGGTGGTTGGAACTCTTAAAAAATTATGATATGAGTGTCTTTTACCACCCCGGAAAAGTAAATGTGGTTGCGGATACTTTGAGTCGTATATCTATGGGTAGTGTATCACATATGGAAGAAGAGAAAAGGGAGTTAGCCCGTGATGTACATAGGCTAGCCCGGTTGGGTGTCCGACTTGAAGATTCCCTAGAAGGAGATGTCATGGTCCGTCATAATTCCAAGTCATCGGTTGTTGTTGACGTGAAGTCTAAGCAACATCTTGACCCTATTTTGATGGAACTAAAAGGGTCGGTTCTCAACAAAGCAATAGAAACTTTCTCTCAAGGAGAAGATGTGGTGCTTAGGCACCAAGGGAGGTTATATGTGCCGGATGTGGATGGCCTAAAAGAGACAATCTTAGAGGAGGCCCATGGGTCCCGATACTCTATCCATCAGGGATCTACCAAAATGTATCGTGACTTACGTGAGATTTATTAGTGGAACGAAATGAAAAGAGACAAAGAAAATTTTGTGGCTGGGTGCTCAAATTGCTAACAAGTCAAAGACGAGCACCAAGGATCGGGAGGTCTGACTCAAGATATTGATACCCCCACTTGGAAGTGGGAAGAGGTCAATATGGACTTCGTGGTAGGTTTTCCTCGAACCCATAGGCAACATGACTCCATTTGTGTCATTGTGGATAGATTGACTAAATCAACCCATTTCCTTCCCGTCAAGGTTTCTTATTCGGTGGAAGATTATGCTAAGTTGTACATTAAGGAGATTGTAAAGTTGCATGGGGCCCCGTTGTCGATTATTTCGGATAGAGGTGCCCAATTTACTTCCCAGTTTTGAAAATCTTTCCAAAGCGGGCTTGGTACTCAAGTGAAATTTAGTACTGCATTTCACCCTCAAATGGATGGTCAAGCGGAACGCACCATCAAAACCCTAGAGGACATATTGAGAGCGTGTGTCATTGACTTCAAAGGTAATTGGGATGACCAACTATCTTTCATAGAATTTTCCTACAACAATGTCTACAACTAGAGTATTGTTATGGCACCCTTTGAAGCACTTTATGGTAGAAGGTGTCGATCTTCGGTTGGGTGGTTTGAAGTTGGTGAATTTTCTCTTCTTTGTCCCGAGGTAGTCTATGAGGCTACGGAAAAGGTTTGACTTATAAGGGATAGGTTGAAAATGGCTCATAGACGGCAAAAGTCTTATGCCAATAATAGAAAGAGGGATCTTGAATTTGAAGTAGGTGAATGGGTATACTTGAAGATCTCACCCATGAAAGGGGTGATGAGGTTTGGTAGGAAGGAGAAGCTTAGCCCTCAGTATGTTGGGTCTTATGAGATCTTGAAGCGTGTTGGAAAGGTCACTTATGAGTTGAAATTGCCCATCAAATTAGCCCCGGTTCACCCGGTGTTCCATATTTCTATGTGAAAGAAGTGTATAGGTGACCCGGTGTCCATTCTCCCTCTAGAAGGTTTAGGGGTGAATGAGAACCTTTCTTATGAAGAGGTTCCAGTCGAAATCTTAGATCGTCAAGTTAAGAAGTTGAGTAATAAAGAGGTTACCTCCGTAAAAGTCCTATGGGGAAACGTCCTAGTTGAGTGTGCAACATGGGGGGCCGAGGCCGACATGAAGTCCCACTACCCTCATCTTTTTCCTCCTACTCCTAGCTAAAGTTGAGGTTAGTAGTCTCTCTTAATTTGGTGTAAATTAAAAATCACGTGTGTTGATGATTATGACATGATTTCCTTGTATGTGCATATTTTTTTGAAAATTCATGCTTAAGTTGTATTTTGAGTTTGCATGAATTTTTATTCTCATGGTTGTAATTGCACCCATAGATGTTCTGTGATGTTGTCTTCATGAGAGTTGTAATGAGCATGCTTGATATTGTCTTGTTTAAGAAATGTCTTGTTGATTGCTTAATATATATGTTGATGCTCATTGAATATGGAGAAGGTAGTTCCTCCTATACTTATGTGAAGTAAAGAGTTTTAAGCATAGTGATGTGGTGGATTAAATTCCTACATGACCTGATGATATGATGTTGTTGATATGACTGGTTGTTGTGCTGCTAGTTTGAGTCATTGTCACTTAAAAATAGTTAAAATGATGTTTCTAAACCTAAATTAATGCAACTGACTTGGTTTGGAAGAGTAAAATTCTAAACGTCAAGAAACGACCACGACGTCTGGAAACTAGAGAAGAATGTGTTCTACTGTGTCCTTAGGTTTTGGGCAGGTTTGGGAGTGTCGTATGATTGTATAATCTTGTAAAAAGGTTTAAATTAGGTAAATATATGTTTATAGGGTCAAAACATTCGAATACGACGCCCCGGGGCCACCCTAAAGGGTCCCCAAGGAGGACCCCAGCCTCGGCCAAGCAAATTGCCAACGCAACTTGCAAATTGCACTTGGATGGAGTAGCTCCACGTCGTGGACTGGCTCTCCCAAGGAGTAAAAAGTTATTTTGCGACGCGGTCGTGTCGCAGACTCTACTTTCTCAAAAGTTTATTCCAAATTTCTTCAGGGAACAACTCTGCGTCGCGGACTGGTTCCGCGACGAAAATGCATAAATTCAGCAATCAATTTTTATTTCATTAAAGAGTCCAACTAAGTGAGGGGTATTTAGGGTACTTTAGGGGACGTGTATATAATGGTTTTTAAGTCAATTTACCTCACCTTTATCACTCAAACATAAAACCCCAAAGATCAAACCTAATGATCCTCCTTCTCTCTACTCTCTCTCTCTTCTCAAGAACTCCATTGAAGAAGATTGGAGGTTCAAGAAGAAGACCAACTCTACAAGGCTTCAACTCGGATTTTCGTGGTTAATTCGTCAATAAGGTATGGATGCTTATCACTCTTGGGATACCTTTCCCCAAGAGGCCCATTCAAGATGAATTTCAAAACTTCCAATTTCTAGGTTTTCAATCCAAAAACGTGGGTCTTCTTTCTAAAGTGAAGTTGATGTTATAAACTGACTTTGATTGATGTTATATGAACAATTATGGATGAATGTATTTTTTATTGGTGTTTTCTTGAGAATTCCCCATGAAACCCATGTTTCTCCTTATTTTCCTAATTCTAACCCTAGTTTGTGTTGGATATTGATTGAAGGCTATTAATTGAATGTGTTGTTATGTAATTAATGTTTGTATGATGATTCTACCCCAGGTTATGTATAATTTCTATGAAATTAGGGTTGAGTCTTTGAATGAAGCCTTGAAGGCTATGAAGGGAATATGTTAATTGCCTATATTTATGTTGAATTACCTTATATTATGTATTGGTTATGAATTGTTGGGTAATTGAAGTATGAATGTCCCATAAAGGGCAAAAAAGTATGAAGGTTGGTTCTTCTTTGAACTCATGTATGAAAGGTGAATAACTTAGATTGTAATGATGCTATACCTAATGTGTTGTTGTGGTGTTGATGACCTAGTTTCCTCATCGTTAACCCTCTACACTTGAATTAGCTATGCACTATGTATGTATGTTATGGTATGATTGCTATATGATTGAAAGGTAGTCCTCATGATTATACTGTAACGTAAAGTGAAATACTTACTCACTTGCTAAGTGTTTCTAAAGTGAAAGGATTGTCACTCACTTATGAACACATATGAGCTATTATGATAAGATATCTACATAAGAGTTTAGTAAAGGCTAATGTGAACTTATGTGATGACTAGAGATGGTTACAAAAGGGAATTAGATGCTTAGCACCGAAAGGGCATGTAAATGAGATGGGGTTCTCACGTTTAGTAAGTTGGACTCCCCACATGGGTTTCCTCACATTTAGCAGGTCTGGATTACCCACGGTATGTGTTGTCTCATGAAATAGAAACCCCAACGTTTAGTAAGTTAGGGTTTCTAGAAGCAATCTCCTTGACCCTTAACTATGTACCCACATAGGACTCTAGCTTAGTGGATCCACCTAGATAGCTATGTATGAATGGTTACACCTTAGGCAAGTGTTAACCCTCTCTTTTAGGTGTAGGATTAGAACACCGAATTCCATGTAGCTCTCATGGTTTATGTCGGTTATTGCAATATTTCCCTAATGTAAAAGTAAATGGAGGTATGAAAGGTGTGATCTCTTACTAGGGTTTTCATAATGGTCTCTACGTAGTGTAAGGGAGGGTATGGGACTTCTCTTACACATTGCACTTGTGGGATCCTAAAGATGGTTGTAGTATTGTTCTCTTATGATGATGATGATTATGACTTATGTATGTTAAACCTATGTTATGTATGATCATTATGAATATGGTAAGTTATGATAAAATATGATCTTATGAATGTATGCATGAAGTAGGTTGATTAATGTGATACTTGGCTTTGAATAGAGTTATGGTGTTCTATTCTTTACATAGCACTAGTATTGCTTGGGTTGTCTACATGTTGGGATGAATTAAAAACTTTCTTTACAACGAAGACATTTCAAAAAAAAAAAAACAATAGCAAGCGGAAGACTTTCTAGACTTTATACATGATTGTCTCAAAACCATCTAATACTTTAGAGTACAAAATTCGGGACCAATCCCATACACAACTTAAACAATACTAAAAAGACATAAAAGAACATATGGGGTACTGTCCTCGAATATATGAGGACTCACCAAGTCTTCATCTTCAACACTTAGAAACCTATCAAATAGGCATGACATGTCATTATCTCCAAATCCCTACACTTTAGTCCAAAAAGGGAAAGAAAGGGGTTAGCACAATTAAGTACTAAGTATGGAGACCATGCAAAAACATGCCAAAAAGGACATTTTCAAGGAAGTAAATGCTTTCATATCATTTGATAAAACCTTTCGTTTACAAGTATAAGAGACATAATACAAGTCAACATTAACATATAAGACCATAGCCAACCATACATATACTCAACATATGTCCATATACAACCCATGCTTAAATTTAAAAGAACACATGTCATTTCATTACCATAGGACCTCTACCTAATATATTCTTAAGACACACTTGAGTGAGACAAGAAGTGACCGCCCATACAACCTCTTCAAGCACACTTAAGTGTTCCCCAAGATTACCTCAGATAAGGACATTTCCTTTACAACATAACATCAATAGACCAACATTCTTTAAAAAACCATTTTGGAGACATTCAAGCACATAAGGGGACTTTCACGTAATAGTCGTTAGACTTAGGGAACTCACTTTAGTATCTTCAAAGCCTACTCGTGCCATGTGTAGATAGCATCCCATACTACTACCTACACGTTGTAGAACCTATCCAATAGCTAGAGTGCACATCCCACATGATGGGAATAGGCATTAACCGACATAGACCATGCGAGCTAGAGATGGCATCCGGTGTCATAAAACCCTACACCGTGGAAGGTGTTCTACTTGGCAAGGGTAGAACTAGGACACATCCCATGTAGGCACATGGTTTAGGGAATATCCAAAGATGTTCATTGTACTCTTGCCTCATACTCGGGAGAGCTACCATCTTAACTATATCCACTCGGTGCTTAGCCTTAGTTCCCATAAAGTAATTTCATTCACATGTATGTGCTAGAGAGGGCACCATCATTAGGTCTACCGACCCATAGCACATCTACCAAGAAGGGCACCACAAGGATCTACCGATCAAGGTTCATTAAGGATAGCTCATTAAATCCCCCTGGAAGGGTGCCTTAGGCCTACCGATTTTTCATTAAGGGTGCCTTAAGCCTACCGGTCCAAGGTTCATCATTTCACACATGAGAAGGGCTACCACCATTAGGTCTACCGATTTCATGGTTTTACATTTACTTAGGAAAGCTAGACTTATGAAAGGGCACCATTTCTTAGTTTTTCCGATTCAAGTCTTGGCCTAGAATTCCTCTTTTAACATTTATAGAAAGGGCACCATTTCTTAGTTCTAGCCCACTTCACACATTCATGCATTCAAGACTTTAAGTAACAAAGAGAGACACTTTAGTCTATCAACCAAGTCACATCATTATCATCTAAGGATACTTCATAATCCAACATCATTTCATATATACATCATGAGAAGTCATACTTTAACTCACAATGCTATCCACTTTACATAGGATCATCACAAGATCACATAAAACTCATTCACACCATACCTTCACATATAGCTCCACATAAAATTCATTCACATCATACCTTCACATATAGCTTCACATATAGATTCACATAAAACTCATTCACATCATACCTTCACATATAGCTTCATATAAAACTCATTCACATCATACCTTCACATATAACTTCATATAGGACTTTACATATAGCCTCATATAGGACTTTACATATAGCCTCATATGTGTATAATAATACAACAATATAATAACATTCACATAATGCCCTTCATGGCCTCCATTCACAATAATACAACAAATAACCACCTCCACCAAAGGTGGATCAAACCAACAAATAACAATTATATTAATAGTAAGAGATCAAGCCATCTTACCACCCTTTTCAAAGGCCATAAGCCACAATACTCAATTCCATGCCAATTATACAATATTTATCAAGTTTGATCAACTTACCCTCTTTCCATGGCTATCTTCATCATCCTCATATTCCAACAATTAACAATACAATAACAATGATAATAACAACATTCAACTATACAAGCTAAGCTAAGCATAAGCCAATAATCAACATGAAGACCAATTCACAATTTTGTCCATTCAAGGCTAACATCCCACATCCTTCAATTCACTAACAATTCTTAACAATTCCACATAGATAAATACATATATGAACAGTCCACAACAATCTACACAATAATCGTCCATGAATTACACAAAATCAATACACCCACTTTAGGCCAAATTTAGAGAATTTGAGAAGACATGGGTTCATGGGAATTTCTTTCTAAAAACCATTAACAATCATTAATAACCATATAAATCATCATTTAAAACCTTTTTATGCAAGAACCCATGCTAGAATCGAAATAGGTTTTTGTGTGTATTTGAAAAACCTTGAAAACCTTTTGATTGGGTTCCTTAAAAGAAAGAATAATCAAGGATAAAGATCCCCATACCTCTAAGTTGAAAGCCCACGAAAATTGGAGAAGAAGCACTCGAAATCTTCAACCCTAGCTCCAACTCCTCTTCTTCCTTGAGTTAGAGATAAATATTTGAGAGAGGGAATGATTTTTGGAAATTCTAAGAGGAGTGACTTAAATGAAAGGAATTAAGTCATAAAAAGGTCTTATAGTTGCTAGGAAAAGAATAAAATAACATAGGGTCAATTTTGAAAAAGGACTAAGGACCCATAAAGTCTTAACTTAAAAATTCTACCCCTTCCCGTCTTAGTTCGCCCTTTTTTTTCAGCCTGACAGTGCTTCAATATTTCGGGCATAAGTTTTTACTCCAAGGTCAGAATTGGGAAAAATCGGTGGCGTTGGAAAGAGGACTCAAAGACCTTTAATTAGATAGGTAAAAGTTCACCTAATTCATTTTGAACTAAAAGATATGACCATTTAAAGTTGACCCTTACAACTCACTAGTTCAAATGACTAGTTTCCAGACGTCATGGTCATTTCTCATCATTTCATCAAGTTCTCAACTCCAAACTCACATGTGAGGCTCTAGTTTCACTAGTTCATTTTTAGGGTCGTTACATGAATGCTATGGCCTTGTATGAAACCTCTTCGAGGTCGAATATGTCGGTAACGACTAGGGGGTACTCTCGGGTTGTTACAAACTTGGTAGCAGAGCATAAAGTTGAGAATAATGTAGGATTTATGTCACAAGATACCACTTCGAGTAGAGTTTTGTTCATGGGTGTGAGCACGCCACACTTATGAATGAGAGGCTACGAGATGCTTAGGAACTTTCACTCTTTTTTTATTCCATAGTCGTGCCTAAGAGTCTTAACTCTATTTAGTCCTTCTCTTCTAATTCTTCTCTTGTGCTTATAGGCAATGAATACAAGAAGGAACATTGCAAGGAGGGCCGATGAAGAGGATGTAAATGAGGCGGTTCCCCCTCAAGCTCCTCAAAACCCTCAACTTCCTACTGAAGAAGGGGCTATGTCTAATGTTAAGATAAGGTCGACTATTCATAAGCCCTCAAATCCCTGTTCACCTAATCCACTCGGTGCATCATCAAACTTCCACCCAGATCGCTGAGTTACCTTGGCAGATTGTCAAGTTTGGCATGCCGATCGTCAAGTTGGTGAGCTGAACTTCATGTTTGGCGAAGAAAATAGGCTATTTGGAGATGGGAAACTCATGTTATGACTATACTATCTATAGCAACCCATTATGGTGTGAAGTCTTCCCTCCCAAAGATGGAAATCTCTTCTTGGAACATGACAGTACTATTGTGGAGAAGGAATGTGTTCAGGAGGGTGGTGTCTATTTTCCCATTACCTCTTCTTATTAGTGTGTTCCAAATCTTAATGGTATGGCCACTGATTTTGAGTCTATTCGCAGTCATACCCATGAACACACCCTACAGGAATTTGACTTAAGAGACACCATTCTCTATTACTTGTTTACATATGATGATGTTCATGTTGTTGAGTGTAGTATGTTGTTGGGAGGAACGAGTTCCCAACTAATAAATGGAGGGGAACTTGATCCATTTATGTGGGCCTTCTATCCTTTTGGTCCCGATGGATTCTTGAAGGCATTTGAACTGGTGAGGGTATCATCTTTTGGGTGGTATTCCCATGTTTTTTTAAAAGAATGACCATTGTCCTTGTTCTCCATTTGTGGGCTTAAATAGCCATGAAATAGATGATGTTTGATTGTTCCTTGAGTTTGCGTCTCCTTAGTTAAATGTTTTCAGTGCTAACCTTTGTACTACCCATCATGCTAAGAGGATAAGCTTCTTGTTGCTTGTGACCTATATGGTTTTACAAGGTTGGGATTCGAGGACTCAATTTTATCTACTTGCATATGATTATAATCATGCTTGTGTGGGTAGCTATCTTATGTTAGCAATAGGGCAAATGAGAGTCTCCTTCACTCGATGCTATGCAATCCTTTTCCATTTGACCCCGGTGTCGATTTTAAGTGTGTTGAATATAGTAATAACACTGTTTGTTATTCTAAAGATTCTTCTTCGGTATTATTACTTGATCCTATGTGCTTGAACAAGGTATGTTTACCAATTTTGGTGGGGAACACTTATTTACTTGAACCTGCTCATGAATTGGGAATAATTACTCTCTTGAAGTTATCTAGTGAATTGGATGGGGTCTTAATTTGGGTCAACACTAATTGTGCCTTCACACTTAAGTATGAGACTGTTCATGTGCTACTTGTAAGGGAGGCCTTGTGCTTATTTAGATGTGGAACCAATGAGGGCTTACATATTAGGTTGTTTAAGTGTATTGGTTCCTACCTTCTACCCTTTTGTCTATGTTTCTTGAGTAGCCAAGTATCTATTACTTTGATGGGTTACATACCCTTTTTTGCTATTTGCAATGCTTGGTTATATGTTAAATATGTGCATCCTTGGCATGGTGAGGAAATTGTTATTGCTAATGCTAACCCTTATGCCATGAGGTTCTTTGTACTATTTTCTTCCCCTATGATTTCTCAAGGTATGGATTCGAGGACGAATCATTTTGAAGCGAGGGAGAATGATGCACTCCAGATTGTCTCAAGGCTAACCTTTCACGAACTTCAAATCTTTGATGGAGTGTTCACAAAGATTGAGGTTGTTGAGCATGTATGGATGATGAGGATGAAGTTGGGAACATATGATGTAATATAGATTACCTCAAGGCTATCCAATCATGAACTTCACTGTATTGATGGATTGTTCACAAGGATGGAGGCTGTTGAGCATGTATGGATGATGTGGATGGAGTTCCATACCTTGCATGGGAATATATGAACGTTGAATGAGCTTCCTGTTGGGCAACACCATGCTTGGATGATAGCTTGGAGCGTGGGAGGCCTAACGAACCAAGGAGGATCAAGTGAAGAATCTTCTCCATTCGGCGAGCTGAAGGACACTTCGGTGACTCGCCAAAGCCCGTTGGCGAGGGTTCCTGGATCGCCAACTAATCCAATGAGCTGCAGGAGAAGGCTGCCAATGGCGCATCATCCATTGACCCCCAGACCGCCGAAAGTTATAGCAAACCATCCAAGAAAAATCCTAGGATCAGGGTTCTCACCGAACCCATTGGGTGTATTGTCGATCCATTAGGCGATCCCAATTTGGCTCTCCCATTAGGCCATTTCAGGTCACTTTTGGGCCCATTTATGTAATAATGTCTAAAACTATAATTAGGTCTTTAGGGGTTCATTTTAGGTCAAACTAATTTTGAATATTGTGGTTGTAAACCTAAACTCCTTGTGTTAGTGATTGAAAGCTTGGTATAAGATTTTGTTGAACCTTGTTTAGAAATGGGGGTTGCTTGGGATATTGATTCCCTTGAGGTCTTTGTAAGAATTAGGTGCTTCTTGTTAAATTAACGAGGTGAGGTCTTTGGGTTTAATATACCCTTAGGTTGCTCTTTGTTTCCTCTTTTCTGTGTCTATCTATTTATCCTTTATTTCTTGTATTTTTTTGCTGCTGTTTCTTGTGAGAATTACGTCATTTGGTATCAGAGCAAGGCTTACTTTTCGTCCCTATGAATCTAGTCTTGCGTTTGTTACAAAAAAAAGTGTCAAAACATTTTTGTGAATTTTCTGAAAATGGGTTTGATAATTTGTGCCTTGTTTGAAATTTCTAAGGTTTGATTAGTGTTCCCTAACCTTATTTGACTCTAGGATTGAGATTTGAAAGGGTTTGGATCACTATTGAACAATCCACTATTGTTGGTTGAAGTTGAACAAGACAAAGTGGGTTTTGAAATCTGGAAGTTTTGGCAAGGAATTGAGTGCTAAAAAGTATTGGGCTTTGTTCCCTATATCTACGAGAGCTTGTATTTCGAATTTCGTAAAATTCAGAGCTAAAAATCTAAAGGGTTTTATTTTTCAGTCTTCATAGTTGTTCTTGAAGTTCTTGAAGAATATTCAAATCTTCAAGAAAGAAATATTTGAAAGAAAAAGAGTTTGATTCTAAAAAGAATGAAAGAGAAGGTATAAAGGTGTTTGTACAAAAGGAATTTACCTAAAAAGGGTAAAAACTAAAGGACAAAGGAAGGGGGGGACCACAACAGGTCAAATTTTAGAGCTGTACAGTTGCACATTGAGCACATTGGGTGAGCCCTGACTTAGCTCACCTAGTCCACTTGGCGCCTCGCCCTTTGGGTAGGTTGGTCGCTGAGTTTGCCACTCATTTTGGTGGAGATACTAGAAAATTCGGCGAGCTAAACCTTGGCCGTCGAATCCACTCAGTGCATCACCGAACTTCCACCCAGATCGCCGAGTTGCCGTGGCAGATTGTCGTGTTTGGCGAGTCAATCTTCAAGTTGGTGAGCTGAACTTCACGTTAAGGGAAGAAAACAATGCATTTGGCGGTCGAAAGCTCATCTTATGACCCTTTCTTCTTAGGTCCTAATTCTAGTTTCTTTTCTTTTGTTTCTAGGTCGTTGTTCAGAATCCTAAACTAATTTTCAACTCGTAACTACTCTACTTGTTGACTATTTGTTATTGAATTCACTTATTTGTTCGTGCATTTTCTTTGTGTGCTTTTATTCGTTTTTACTCCGTAGTTAACTTCTTGATTCAAGTCTGTTTGCTTAAATCGAGTCGTTCGTTCTTCTTGAAATAAAAATCTATTCTGACCAAGAGTAGAAATCCAAACCTTGTGATAAACTGAGTATAAGTAATCTTCATCATTAGCCGCGCCAATTTGAAAGGCAATTAAATGTGTGTAAACATGCGGTTGTGAGTTCATTTTTTTAAAGCTAATATTGTTTGTTGTTTTTGTGAGTTGTCACTTTGTAGGTACACGAAGTTATAAGGAAGCATGACCTTGATAGCCTCGTACCCATGTGGCTATGATATAAGAGATTATGATTGTGATGATGAGGGCTTTGGATTTGAGGATAATGGTGATCATGGCGGCTATGATAATAACCATGATCAAGAACCGAACGGAAATGAGAGCTACTATTCTGGAGGAGAATATGGGGAAAATGGTGAACATAGATCTTATGGTGAGGATGGAGAAGAAACATCTTGTTGAAGCTCTTATGGTGCTAAGAGAGCATGTGAGAGATCTTACTCTCACTCCGAGAGTGAAGATGGTTCCTATGATGATGCCGGAACATGTTGCACTTCCCACTCCTAAGATAAGGTTAACGTAAGGTATAATACTCTATTATATATGAAGTATGCGGAGAATGCCCCTAAGGCTTGTGAAGATTCGTATTCTTACTCTTGTGCTAATACTTACCCTAGTCGAAGTAGTGTGTGGCTATGCTAGCTCAAGTTAAAGTCATCTGAGGGGAAGGAAAGAGTGTGCAACTCTAAAGTCTAAGGATACTTTATCCTATTCTTCTCATGAAAATGCACACTATTCAGATTTGGGAACCAAGGCAGGTATGAAGGATGTGTCAAGGGAATCGGTACCAAAAAGATTGATTTTCCTATCTTTCAGGGATGGGGTGATCCCGAGGCATATCTTGATTGGGAGTGGTAATGTGAGCAGATTTTCCAATGCCCTGATTTGAGAGGTCCATAGCGACCCTTGTATGCCCTTTTGTCATATTAAAGGTCTTGCATTGTGTTGGTGGACTCAAGAGGGAAGGCTCCGAACACTCCAAGGAAATACCCACCCATTGACATGGGAAGAATTGAAGAGGCTGATGAGGTTCAAGTATGTGCCAAAGGGGTACACAAAACTTTTCAATGTCGATCCGAGAAGACCAATTCTTAGGACAAAGGTTGGAATTTGTGGGGCTTTGGGACTTGACCTTGTCAGTGATGATGGGTAATATCTAAACTACATCACTCTAGAGGTGGTAGCCTACTTGGGACTACCTCAACTACAAAGGACTTATCCATACACAATGGAGGGATGTAAGGTTACCGAAGGTCTAAGAGTCTCTTTCACATGCGGCAAATACTATGAGGAGGTTTGGTGTGATATAATGCCCATGACTTCTTGTCACTTAAGTTTGGGGGCCAATTGGTTTACTGAACATAGGGTCCCAAATGAGCAGAATGGGTACAAGTATGTTGTAGATCATTGGGGAACACCTATATTTCCTCTTTCTAAGGTGAAAAGTGAGAGGCAAAATATTGAGAGGAGTATGGAAATGTAAGGTGACAACCTCAAAGTGGAAAAAAGAGAGGTTGAGAGGAGTGAAGTGAGAGGTTTGCCACAATCTCAATCTAATGGTGTTGTTCATCCTTTACTTGTTAAGGATTCTTATGTAGGTACAAGCATGATGAATGGAGGAACACAAGTTCCAGCTAAAGAGCCTACAATCAAAGGTATGATGGATGCACTTATGGGATGACCCAACATCCAAGGTAAAAAAGATCTTCCTTGTGGGTGTCAAGGTGCAATAGCTAATCTTAACACTTTTACCATTGCAAATGAACAAAGTGTGAATGTTAGCTTGTCTTTATGTGAGCCTATTGAATATTTACCATGTGTTGATAATGTGCTTGTAGAGAATGTGGATACATTAGTAGATCCAATTGATGACAAAATTGATTATTCTAGTAAGATTGATTTGTGCCCACCTAGTGTTGACACCTATGCTTTGAATGCTAGCTCATTATTTTGTAATGATTGTGTTGATCAACCTCTTTGTACGTGTAGTTCACTGGTTGAGGATCCTTATATTGTGATTAAGGAACCTCAAGTTGGTGGTATTAACGATAACGTTGATCAATTGATTAGGAGTGACTCTTTGACCATGTCTATTGTGGGGGATCCGATTGCTTGCTTTGCTCATAGAGATCATGTGCGTGAACATGCTTCAAAAATTGATATGCGTCTTTTTGAGGGTGACCTTGAATGTTTTAATTCTTCACTAGTCGTTGATCATTCCATCTCTAAGTACAATATCCTATTTGAAGATGATAAAATCACTCCTAGTGATGTACCTAGTGGTGTGAGTCATGAGAGTAGTATAGTTGTTGATAACTATACTTGCTATAATAACGCACTATGGTGTGAAGCTTTTCCTCCCAAAGATGGAAATATCTTCTCAGAAGATGAGAGTACTCTTGTAGGGAAGGAATGTGTTGAGGAGGAAGGTGGTGTTTGCTTTCCCATTCCATTTTCTTCTTGGTGTGTCCCAATTGTCAATGGTATGACCCATGAGTTTGAATCTATTAGTAGTCATACCCATGAAAATACCTTGGAGGAAGTTCAATTGCGGGACACCTTTCTCTATTGCTTATTTACATATGATGATGCTCATGCGGTTGAGAGGAGTATGTTGTTGGGAAGAACAAGTGGCCACCTGATAAATTGAGGTGCACTTGATCTATGTTCTTGGAAGACCTTTCCATTTGACCCCGGTGGTGAGCTGAGTTGTGGAAATCATATGGGAATGCCCGGTCAAAAATGGAAGGCAAACGGTGGGCGACATTGTTTATTCCTTTTAGTATACAGGAAAGCTCTTCTTGAGGTTTTACCATCCACTGGAAGGGCCTTCATTGTGTGTGGGGAAGGATAGCTTCCTAGACCCCTTTTCTATTTCTTACCCTGAGCATAATCTTGTTGACTGTGCATCTTATAGGAGTAGGAGATATTTACCTATAGAAGGTGAAGTTTGTACCTTCCTTTACTATCTCTTTGCCTATGATGAAATACCTAGTTGGATTAAATGTGCATTTCATATGGATCAGGGTATCCTTGAAGTCTACACTTGTCGGTATGACCCTGTTCTTTGGTGTAACGACCCTAAAAATGAACTCGTGAAACTAGAGCCTCGTTTGTTGGTAATCTTGTATAAATGCTTAAAATAGTGTTAGAGGTCAGTTTGGTTGTGTTGGAGGTCAAACATCAAGGGACGTCCACGACGTCCGGAAACTAGTCTTGAGTGTGTTGTGCTTGATTTGGTGAGTTGTTTGGAGTTAAAGAGTAGTGGAAGTGATCCTAGTGTCTAGATGAGCATGTTTAGGGTAAAAACGCCTGGGTACGACTCCCCAAGGACCACCCTAAGGGCCCTTGAAGAGGACCCAAACGCTGACCTAAAAGCTGTCAAAACCAGCAGCCATCCACGAGCCCCATTGACGAGCCGTCGATGGATTGACGGGGCATGGATTGGCTTCGTGAGTTGAGACTTAGTCTCCTCACCAAAGCCTCCCCAACACCCTCTCTGAACCTTTTGACGAGCAGCCAGGACGGGCCGTCAATTGGCATTGAGTTGCTGTCCAAAAATCTGCCAAGCCAAGGGTGTTTTGGTAAATTTCACCCTTGGCCAATTAAATGCATGGACGGTTGTTTTAACTTATTTTAGGTATTTTAAAGCTATTAAAACAATTAAAAGGTATTTTTGAATTAATTCTTCAAATTAAAACTCCCAAAGACTTTCTCTATCTAAACTTCTCTCAAGTTCAAGGAAGAAGAAGGTGGAGAGCTAGGGTTTCAAATTGAAGGTTTCTTCCACCAAATTTCGTTGGGATTTCATCAATTGATGTATGGTGGCTCTTTATCTAGGACTCATCTTCATCCTAGAGTCAATTTCAAAGGATTTTACAATGTTTTCAAAAAGTGACTAAATTCTTGTTTTTTAATTCTATCAAGGGTTCTTGCATGAAAATGATTTGAAATGTTTGGATATGGATTAATTGATGTTTGTTTGTGGTTTTTGAATCAAATACTCCATGAACCCTTGTCTTCTACAAAACCCTAAAATTTGCTATGAAGTGGGTCGATTTCTATAAATTCAAAGTTGATGGAATCATGTGTAAAGTGAATTGTATTGAT
Source organism: Solanum verrucosum (assembly GCF_900185275.1). Lineage (NCBI taxonomy): Eukaryota > Viridiplantae > Streptophyta > Magnoliopsida > Solanales > Solanaceae > Solanum > Solanum verrucosum. The sequence goes on along the minus strand of NW_026020063.1, from coordinate 5,853,316 downwards.
ATCTCTTGTGTTGTTTAATGTTTATTCATGTTTAATTGATGATAATGGGTGAATTAAGGATGGTAAGCCTTATGGGTGAAGTATTGGTGATTGCTTAGATTTTGGTGATTATGGCTATGACTTTGGATTATGGTAAGAAATCTTGAACTCTCTTTATTGAATTGATTGTTGTTGGTAGGTTGAATCCACCTTTAGTGGAAGTGTTATATCTTATTCTTGTGTGGTATTATTGTGAATTGTAGCCATGAAGGCATTGGTGAAGTTGTATAATGTTGGAATATTGTATTATTGTGAATTGAGGGCATGAAAGGCATTATCTGAGTGTTATTATATTGTTGTATTATTATACACATATGAGGCTATATGTAAAGTCCTATATGAAGCTATATGTAAAGTTTGTGTGAAGCTATAATGCGAAGATGTTCTAATGGTATTAATGTGATATTGTATAAAGTGTTATTATGCTAATGTGAAAGCCTGTTTCTCTTGAAATGGTGATATGTGGTGATGATAGACTATGATGAGTCTTTATAAGATGATGTTGTAGCTCATATGCTAGACTTAAGTATCTTGTCTTGTGTCATGAAAGCTTGATTATATATATGAATGTTTGGTTGGGCTATGACTTAGTAATGGAGCTCTTCCTATAAATGCTAAATAAGGAATTGTAGGCCAAGACTTGAATTGGTAGACTTAAGCGTAGTGCCTTTTTAATGAGTCTAGCTTTCCTAAGTAAATGTATAAACTTGAAGGATGGGCCTTAGGGTGATGTTCCCTTCTTGAGTGAAATGATAGACATAGAGATGGATGGAGCCAGAACGGCATGAGAATCCTTATCTAAGAAAGTCAAATGAGCTATCCTTATGAACCTAGATTGGCTATGACTAAGAAATAGGGCCTTTCTTGGGAAGAGGTACTATGAGTTGGTTGAACTAGAAATGGAACCATCTCTAGTACATATGTGATTGAATACTCTATGGAAACCAAGGCTAAGCACCGAGTGGATGTGGTTAGGATGGTGGCCTAGTTGAGCATGAGATTAGGCACAATGAACATCCTTGGACATCTCTTAAACCATTTGCCAACATGCATTGCTTTTAGTTCTACCCTTGGCAAGTAGAACAACCTCCACGGAGTAGGATAGACTTCAGATTTCATACCTTGCTAGTGTGGTCTATGTCGGTTAAGGCCTATTTCCGTCATATGGGATGTGCACTCTAGTATTGGTTAGGTTCTACAATGTGTAGGTAGTAGTATGGGATGCTATCTACACATGGCACAAGTAAGCTTAGAAGATGCTAAAGTGAGTTCCCTAAGCCTTAGGGCTATTATGTGATTGTCCCTTATATGTTTGTGTGTCTCTTAAATCGTTTTATAAAGAATGTTGACTTAGTATGTTATAATGTAATGATAAAACCCTTGTTTTATGTTGATTTATGCTTATGGTTGTAAAGGTTTGTTAAAGAAGGTCTTAAAAGCATACATTCCTTGTAAATGTCCGTTGTGCATGCTTTTTTTTGCATAGTCATCATACTTAGTACTAAATTGTGCTAATTCCATATTTTCTCTATTTTATACAAGTGTAGGTTCCGATAAGTGAGCGGGTTCTATAGTAAGCTTGGGATTTGAAGTTCTTCCAAGATCTTGTGGTATGTCATCATATGTCGAGAACAAGGCTTTTGTATTCTAGTTTTATGATAAAGTTCTTGTAATACACTTAATAGACTTCTTTTGATTGTAAAGGGTCATGTCCCTAGTATATTTTCAGGTTTATGTCTAAGATGGCTAAGAGACTTAGTATTCCGCATTGTGTACTTTTGAAAGATGTTTTTTTTAAAGTGACCTTTGAGTCTTATGTTTTTAGATTAAAAGGATTTTAATTTTGCACCATTTTACATATTTAATGTGATGAATGCCAAGGGCTTGTAAAAGACCTCCGAGAGGTCGAATACGAATGTTACGACTTGGGCGTGCTCTCGGGTCGTGACATGTGGACCCTTTATCCTTTTGATCCAGGTGAATTCTTGAAGGTATTTGAACTGGTGGAAGTACCAACTGAAGGGTGGTATTGCTATGATGTCGAGAAGAATAACCATTGTCCTTGTTCTCCATTTGTGGACTTAATAGCCATGAGAATAGAGGATGTTTGGTTGTTCCTTGAGTTTGAATCTCCTCGATTAAATGTTTTAAGAGTTAACCTTTGTACTACCTATCATGCTAAGAGGATAAGCTTCTTGCTTGTGATCTATATGGTTTTACAAGGTTTGGATTCGAGGACTCAATTTTATATACTTGACATGAGGGATATCTTGTGCTTGTTTGGATGTGGAACCAATGAGGGCTTACATATGAGATTGTTTAAGAGTATTGGTTCCTTGGCTCTACCCCTTTGTCAATAATTCTTGATTAGCCAAGTATATATTGCTTTAATGGGTTATAGACCCTTTGTTGATATTTATGATGCTTGGTTATATGTTAAATTTGTGCATCCTAGGCATGGTGATGAAATTGTTATTGCTAACTCTAACCGTCTTGCCATAAGGATCTTTGTATTGTTTGCTTCCCCAATGGTTTTGCAAGGTATGGATTCGAGTACAAATCTTTTTCAAGAAAGGGAGAATGATGTAATACAGATTACCTCAAGGCTATCCATTCACAAACTCCAACGTATTGATGGATCGTTCATAATGATGAAGGTTGTTCAACATGTATGGATGACGTGGATGGAGTTCCATGCCTTGCATGGGAATATATGCACCTTGAAGGAGATCCTAGTGGGGCAACACCATGCTTGGATGATCGCTTAGAGCGAGGGAGGCCTAACTAAAAGTGGAGGACCAAGTGAAGAATGTTCTCCATTCGTCGAGCTGAAGGACACTCTGGCGACTCGCCACAACACTTTGCCGAGGGTTCTTGCATCGCCAACTGATCTAATGAGCTGCAAGAGAAGGCTACCGAAAGTTACAGCAGGCCATCCAAGGAAAAGTCTAGGAGTAGGGTTTTCGCCGAACACATTGGGTGCATCGTTGATCCATTAGATGAGCCCGACGTGGCTCGCCCATTAGGCCATTTCAAGTCACATTTGGGTCCATTTATGTACTAATGTCTAAAACTATAAATAGGACTTTAGGGGTTCATTTTGGGGCAAATTGATTTTGAATATTGTGGTTGTAAACCTAAACTCCTTGTGTGAGTGTTTGAAAGTTTGGTATAAGCTTTTGTTGAACCTTGTTTAGAAATGGGGGTTGCATGGGATATTGATTCCCTTAAGGTCTTCGAAAGAGTTAGGTGCTTCTTTTTGGATTAACGAGGTGAGGTCTTTGGGTTTAATAGACCCTTAGGTTGCTCTTTCTTTCCTCTTTTTGTGTCTATCTATTTATCTTTTATTTCTTTTATTTGTTTTCCGCTGTTTATTGTGATTCTTCTTGGGAGAATTACATCAACATATGCACCTTGAAGGAGCTCCCAGTTGGGAAACACCATTCTTGGATGATATCTTGGAGAGTGGGAGGCCTAACGAAGCAAGGAGGAGCAAGTGAAGAACTGCTCCATCCGGTGAGCTGGAGATCACTTTAGCGCATTGCCAAAGCCTTTTGGCGAGGATTCCAGGATCACCCAATGGCCCTATGAGTTGGAAAAGAAGGCTGCCCATTCGGCGAGCATGGAGGACATTCAAGCCATCCAAGGAGTAGCCAAGTGAGCATGCATATCGCCAACCAGTCGACGACTTGCCAAGAGGATTGGGCAATCCCGACTTAGCTCACTGTTTTGGGTCACTTTTGGGCCCATCAATGTAATAATGCCTAAACTATAAATAGGCCTTCAGGGTTTCATTTTAGAGTTAGACTATTTTGAATATTGATGAATGATGAATTGGATCTTCTTGAGAGACTTGAGAGCTTGGTAAAACATTTGTTGAACTTTTCTTAGAAACGAGGGTTGCTCGGAGATTCAATTTCCTTGTGGTCTTCATAAGAGATTCGGTGCTTGATTGTGGATTAATCGATTGAGGTCTTTAGGTTTAATATACCTTTAGGTTTCCTTTTATTTCCTTTTCTTGTGTCAATCTATTTATCCGGATTAGGTGTTGTTTAGGATCTAAATTTGAGGTTATTGGATTTAATACATCCTTTAGTTGCCAATTGTTTCTTATCTTGTATCTCTTCTTCTATCTTTCTTTTGTTTCCTTATCTGATTGTAGTTCTTCTTGTGAGAACTACATCAGTAAACACGAGTGATTGTGAGTTCATTTTACTAACGCTAAAGTTGTTTGTTGTTTTGTTGAGTATTTCTTATTGCTAGGTACCATGGAAATCGGAAGCCAAACCTACCCACCAAAGAAAGGTTTCCTTAGAATCTTCCATGAGGACTCCTACTGAAGATAGTCGGATGATGGGAATGTTGGATGGAAGCTTGGATGAATCGAGAGGTCATCTATCCATGATGAATTCTAGACTGACCAATGTGGAGGATGAGATTTGGGCCAAAGAAAGAGAGTTCACACTACCATCATATGTGGTAAGGCGGACTATACCTTGGAAGGCCATGATCAATCAAGAGCAAAGAGAGAATATCTTCTACTCCAAGTGCCTCATCCAAAACCAAGTATGTATCTTGATCATTGACAGTGGAAGTTTTGCCAACCTTGCTAGCACTGTTGTGGTGGACTACTTGAACCTTCCTACCACTAAGATGGCTAAGCCATACACACTTTAATGGTTTAATGAGGGTAAGGGATTGAGGGTACATGAAAAGGTGTTGATAAAGTTCCAAATTAGGAAATATCAAGATGTTGTCCTTTGTGACATGATTCCCATACAAGCTAGACATGTACTACTCGGGAAGCCATGGCAACACAGCCATGCGACAACATATGATGGGAGGCACAACTACCTATGCCATCATTCGATAGGTCGTAAATATGTCCTTAAGCTAATGTTTTCATCCCAAGTCATAGAGATGTACCGAAAGATGGATGAGTTGACTGATAAAAGAAAGAAGGATGAGGGACATGTGGAGGATGCGGCCCAAGCAAAAGAAGAAAAGAGGAAGTTGAAAGGAAAGGACAAGTTGTTGTTGGCTGAGCATAATGAGATAAGGCCTTAGGTGGGAGTCGAAAGTGCATTGATCCTTACCTCACATAAGGACTATGAGTTCCAAGCTAACCCATCTAACTCTTCCCTTCCCCATTCTATTTATTTCCTTTTGTAGGATCCTCCTGAAGCCCTTGTGATGGATACATTTCTGGATTGTCCCAACATTCCTACGGGAGTGTCATTTAATGGTAACAAAGATCTTTCTTGCCGGCGTTAAGGTACAATAGAAAAACTTAACACTTTTACCATTGCAAATGAACAAAGTGTAAATGTTAGCTTGTTTTTATGTGAGCCTATTGTTTCTTTACCACGTGTTGATAATGTACTTGTTGAGAGTGTGAATACACTAGTTGATTCTATTGATGATCGAGTTGATTCTTCTAGTTAGATCGATTTGTGTCCACCTAGTGTTGACAACTGTACTTTGAATGCTAGTTCATTATCTTGTAATGGCTGTGTTGATCAACCTATTTATGAGTGTAGTTAACTGGATGAGTGCTCTTGTAATGTGATTAAGAAACCTCAATTTGTGGTACTAATGATAATGTTGATCATTTGAATAGGAGTGACTCTTTGAGCATATCTTGTGTGGATGATCCGATTGCTTGCTTTGCTCATAGAGATCGTGTGTGATAACGTCATGGACAACATAGATCAAATGAAAGCTTTAGAGGAGCTTAATGGACACCAAATAACGACATATAATGTGTTAAAGGTCCCTCAAAGAAAAGAGAACGAAGAAACTGGCCATGTGTGCAAATGACCATCTCATGAATTCAAGAATTGACAAAATAAGACAACCAAACAAGGCCCTTATTTCATTAAAGGTAAAATTGTCAAAGAAGTGTCTTCTTTATTTCCTTATTAGTATAAATATTAGTCTTTTTCATTTTTGAAGACTCAAGTATGTTGAATGTTGAAATTGAATGCTCTCAAATTGTAGTTGCTAATTTAGTGTTAATTTAATTCCCTCAAGAAATTAGTGAGTACTTAGTGTTTTACTCTTAGAAGTGATAGTTAACTTTTTCTAGCTTAGTCGATCATCGAGTTACCCTCTTTGTGGATTCAATTTGGTTTTCTCGTTTCGTTTAAGTTTGGGTTATTGTTGTTTGATCGGATTGAATTGAGAGGTGAAGGTATAAAGTCCTTTGTTTCTCATAAATTGGATTAGATTTTAATAATTCCACATATGTTTTCTTTTTTCTTTCAATTGCGTCTTCCATCCATATCATTTGGTATCAAGAGCCTAGGTTTAGATTTGTTCTTTCAAATCTAGTCTTGGTTTGAAAAAAAAAAGTCCAAAAATTGTCCAAAATAAATCTGTTTATTTTTTGTTTTGATTTGTTGTTTTTGACACTAGATCCTTGTTCCTTAATAATTTTTGAATCTAGGTTTCAAATTTTGGTCAATTTGAAGTTTTAGAAGTGAACTTAACATTAAAGAGTTTCAAGCTTTTCAAACTTTTCAAATTTTGAAAGTGGGTCTTTTGATTGGGGAGAAATTGGAGGTTAACAATTATTGGGTTTTGTTGTCTATGTTGAAGGGAAGAGAATCCTAAATTTTGAGTCAATTCCGAGTTGATTTGAGTGTGTTGGGATTTTGTGTGTGTTCTTGTTGTTCTTGATAATCTTGAAGTTGTTCTTGAAGAAGAAGAAGAAAGAGAGTACATTTGATCCAATATTCTCAAGTCAAAGTGTTTATTGGTCCACTTGTGGAAATTTGAAAAATAAAATTCATAAAAAAATGATTTGAATTTTAAAAAATAAATATCATTTCCACATGGACAGACACGTCAATAGTCAACAGAGTCAACTGCTAATGCAGTACACATGCCACTGCCATGTCAGCACCATCTAAGCTGACTGCCACACAGCGAGGTACCACTCTCTGATGCGCGCATGAGGTACAACTTTAGAGAGCAGAGTTTTGATTTCAGCGTTAAATTTTGGGTAACTATGGGAGTCTTTTGGCCCTAAAAACTTTTCTATGTGTCCAAATTCACTTCTTCTTCTTCTCAACTCATTCTTCTTCTATTTTTCAACTAGTTAAAAATTAATTAACATATTTTATTACTTGTTAACTAGTTTCTAATCATCAAATAATTTATTTGATCCTTCAAATTAAGTAACAACAAGTTATTTCTTCTACTTTTGTTACTTAGTTAGTTTTGAATCTGAATCTTTTGGTGCTTCTTTCTTCTACTTTTCTCATCTTAATTCGTTAATAACCTTCTTGATTCAACTCCATTAGTTTTTATTTGGGTTGTCCTTATTTCAAGAGTCAAAAGAATCCACTCCACCACAAAGGATAGGTGACCTTGAATTGGTTGGCAAAGCTAGTTCACTATTAATTTTGAGACGACAACATAGTAGATGAGTTGAGAGTTCATATAAAGAGTGACGTGAGGATTTTGCTACTAACTTGTTTCTTAAGTTTTATAGGTATGATGGAAGGATCATTATTATTTTGCAATCAAGATCCTTGTACTATAAGCACAAATGAGTTGTTTGCTTCAATACAAGGAAATATTGAAAAGGTCATTCAATTAGTCACCGAGATGGAACCGGATGAGTTGGAAAGACTATTAAAGGGAACTACTCATTGTGAGGAAGAACCTAAGGACTTGCACAACCAAGGTGAAGACATTTCATGATATGAGCTACAAGGTAAGAATGCTAATTCATCCACTTCCTTTAGCTTAAAACTTTATTGTGTGGCTAGTAGTCAATTGAGTATAAGTGATAGCTTAATTTCACGAGAGCTAAAGGATTTTTTATAACATAGTGATGTTTCTCATGAGATGAATCACAAAACAATAGCGGAAATCAAAAGACAAGAAATAAAGATAGATAGATAGACACAAAAAGAGGAAACAAAGAGCAACCTAAGGGTCACTACAACATTTTAGGCCTACGGCCACCCTAGTAAAGTGTAGCCTAAACTAGCAAAAAGTGTGGCCTTTGATAAAAGGCTACACTTTTGGACTTTAAGCAACACTTTTTAGGGGGTGGCCTAAAGAGGCGTAACCTTTGACATTAGGCCACACTTTTGAAATGTCGCCATAGCAGCTACACTTAAAAAGCATGGCCAAAGAGGTATAAAGGGCACACTTTGTAATAATTCATTGGCAACACCTTTTGATCGATTATACTACACTTAAAAAGCGTGGCCTTTGTTTTGTTATTGGTCACACTTAAAAAGTGTTGCCTTTTATATCTCATCTAGAACAACACTTCTAAAGTGTAACTTTTCTTATGTACAAGATAATACATTAGACGTCCTATAGCAACACTTTTGAAGTGTGGCAATGTTTTGTAGAATTTTCGTAGCCACAATTTTTCATTTTTAAGAATAATGAGTTTTCTTTGCATATATTCAATAATCACATAATTAAATATATAAGTGATGTAAACCACAAAATTAGCTAATAAGTAAATCGAAGCTATATATTTCAAATAAACTTCAAGAAACATGTCTTGTACAACCAATACTTAGAAAGCGATTGCTTAAAGATCTCTACGATCAATAAATTCCACAAAACCAAATGCATTCAAACAAATATGACAATAGTACAAAAACTCTTCATTGTTCACTACAATAGATCGAGTTTATTTCTAGCCACTATTCAAATTCAATTACCGTCATTTTCCTGCACATTCAAAATAAAAACATAAGTTAGTAAAATAAATCATGTATTTAATATGCTCAATACTAAGAAATCTTCTTATGCAGTGGGGTAACATGCAACATAAAAATGAGGCTCACAAGCTCATGAATCAGGCCCTTCCCATCGTTATATGTTGGAACCTGTGGAAAAATAGATGTGCAGTAAAATATGGTGCAAAACAATCTAATATGAGGATAGTGAAGTTCCTAAACTGAAAAAATATCCTTCAAATTTTCAACACTGTTTTGCCCTATATCCAGTGGTCACACAACTGGAATGATCTTATCTTTATGGTGGAAAATTGTAGTCATGAAATAAAGGTTATACCAGTTCTTTGGGAAAGTCCTTGCAATGGTGTGTACAAGCTAAATACAGATAGGAGTGTTCTCAATAATCCAGACAAGATAGGTGGAGGAGGAATTTTAAGAGATCACCAAGGAAAGTTGGTGTATGCATTTGTTGTTTCCCTTGGCATTGGTACCAACTACCAGGCTTAGATACAAGCAGCCATACATAGAGTTAACGGGTGAATGCAACATGGATACAGGAAGATCATTTTGGAGGTGGACTCTGAACTTTTAATGAAGTGGATCACTACTAACAGTATCCCTCCTTGGTAACTTAATCAATTCATCAAAGACCTGCAACAGATCACAACCAATCTTGAATTTTTCCAGTGTAAACATTCATATAGAGAGGCCAGATTTTTCTGTTGATTACCTTTCGAAATTGAGTCATACATCAGACATTACTCAACACTTCTACACATATAATCAACTAGCAGCAGCAGTGAAAGGAAGCTACATTTTGGAGCAGCTGGGAATGAAAAATTTCAAGAGGAAGAAGTTGAAAAGAATTAAGAAACCACCTTGAGCATATAATCAGTATAGATGACAACAATAACAACAGATCAGTTCTCAGATAGAGTCTAAAAGAAATTCATGACTAGGTTAGATTGATTTAGTGTATGTAGCTTAAGAAACACCATGTCTCACCTAAGCCGCTGAGCAGCAACATAGTCTGCTGCAGTAAATGAACGAAAAAATGCAAAATCTGTACAAGTATCATATGTCAATCTTGGTAACAGAAAAATAAGAAGAAAACAGATAACAAAGAGAAATATTGGATGTACTAATAATCTTGTAGAATGATAAATACTCACAATATTGACGCTGATTGTTCCAACAATTCTAAACCAAAGCTAGAAGATACACCAGCCAAAGTCCAAGATACAACAATGGAGAATGTAATAATAGAAATAGGCATACTTTGCATCCATGTTTTTCTGATAGTCGACTGAGAACATTCTCACACTTGTCAGATATATCAGTCGAGCTCTCTTGTGAAGGAAAATTAGGTACATAAGGGAGGGACTAAAAAAAATAGAGACATGATTAAATTACAGAAACAGAACTTCTGATCCAGAATGATGTCCAAAATCAATAAGTGAAAGCTAGGACATGAAGTTCCTTAGGCAATTTATACACAGACTAAGAGAACCGAATGCAAACATTAAGACATGCAGTTCCTTAGGCAACTTATACACATGAAGTTACTAGGAAATATATTAGTGAAAGCTCCAATTCTACATCCAACATTTCAAGAACATAATGCAAAATGAAGACTTGTATCCAAAGTAGAAAACAATGTTTGCAGCCACCACTGCAATGAAGAAGGAAAAGATGCATGATCTTTGCAAGGTGAGGCACGAGGTAGAAGGACTATAGTTCCCATAATTTGAAGCCTCTGTATATCGATATATAAAAAATATAAATCTTCATGTAGCAGGTATGTTGTAAAATCAGTTGAAACTCCAAGAGACATAGAGAAAGTAGCAGCTATCTTATCTGTTAATTTACTACCAAATTAAAACAAAATGCATTAGCACTAAACAGTATTAACAACTCCACCATCAAGAAATTAACTTATCACCAAAGATCATTAACAAGATCCACAAACAAGAAATAAACCCTTTTATGTTTTAAGGATGAGAACGAAAGATAGTCGAAATGTAGACAAAGGAAGATAACAATGGCATCAGTTGAGCGCACCTGTTCACTACTTCTCCTCTGAAAGAATTGGAGACCCAATCCAGCAAAATTGGTTGATGAGCTAAGAAGTTCCTCTCCCTGCATTGGCTATTATTATAGTTATCCCCTTGGCAAGTCTGCTATTTTATTCAGCAGTGCAAGCAGATTTGTTCCTATCCGTTCATCTTCCTACAATATGCATAAAGAACAATTAACATAAGAACAGGAGGTTCAAACTGTGCACTATAGTTGTATCAGCACTCCAGAATAAGCCGTAGATTTATGAATATGTCAGCACTCGAGAATACACCTATGTCTAGCTACAACATTTGTCTCGTCTAGCCACAACAGAATACTCGGCCTCAGATTTAGCTGGATAACAGTAAAATCCTTTAAATTCTTGTACGTCACATGCATTAAACGACAGCTGTAACTTGACAGTAGAGAAGTTGTTGCTAGGTTTGGGATTGTGCAACCCAGATGACCAGTTTTACTTCTGCTCCACTTCACCTCGCACAATAGCTACAATAAAAAAGTCCTACAACAACTACTTTAATGAAGGCAAACGAAATTATCTACATTAATGACAACTCAAACACAAAAAACGAAGTCCTACAGAGAAGCCTAGTGGGAAATGTTGATGGTTAATATCTTGGGGAATGTTTAAGCGTAAATGGGCTGGAAAAAAATGAATAACAAGAAGGTAGTTACGTAATTCTGAAGAGCAGGAAAAGATAAACGGTAGGAATCAAAACTAAATCCCACAGGCACTATACCATGAGGTTAGAAAGTTAACAATTACAGGGTACAATTCAAAATAAAGCATAGTTGCTTGGGAAATGAAGTCCAATGATCATAAAGCATTAAAATGATATACACCTACCATACAACCTAATCTTACTCGTAAAGGCAATCAGAACATAAGTGAATCCAACCACCTATACTGCTTTTACTTTAGCTTACAGCCTTCCAGAACCATACTCTCACACATACACACATGTTCTTCTTGCTAGGTGCACAAGCAATCTATGCACAAGGGTAAAATGTATCAGGAAATCTTCACAAAAGACTCCAGAAAAACTAAAGAACCTTAACAAAATAGGAAAATGAAAAAAGAACAACAAGAACTTGAAGTTAATTGGAAAAGTTCCTTTTGAGGAAAAAGGATGAGACCTTTTTTTTATACGTTAGCAAAATAACCAGCTTTATACCAAACAATAAAGCAAATTGGGCGCAGGCATATACATTCTGCTTCAGAAACAATTCAGAAAAGGACGCATCTTTTAGACAAAAATTACACTCTAAGCAAGATAGTTCATGCGTGCATACCCACACAATACCTTTTCTACAGTCTGTAGATTTTGCATAGTGACTATACTCAGGAATCAGGACAACCTAATAGCAAGGGTAAAACATGTAGTGCTGGATATTCTAAGACAGGATAATCATATCGAATTGAGAGTCACAGACATACGAAAAGTTATATTTCTTCATAAAGCTTAGAACCGTGCAAAATACTAAGTCATAAATGTATGAAATGTGAAGAAAAGAAAAATATCTTGTGATGGCAAAACTGCAAGCCTTGTACAGCTTCTGCTTGGAATCTGATAATATATGCATATGACAGAACCTTATAAGCGACATTGCTTTCGACTTACAACCATGAACCCCACCAGTACTACTGATAACCACATTCCCATTGTTCTCTCCAGTTTCTAGAGTACCAACCTTATTACTATTCTCCTCATCTTCCTGAAAAACACTCATTCCAAACTTCCAGCAATACTCTCTATGCTTGAGCTTTACTTCATCCATTAATGACCAGTAACAATCTCTGTATATACGATGGAGTTGCTTTGTCCGTCGATTCCTCCTTTTGAAAACTTCCACTCGATGCAAAAGCTTGGATCGAGACAGAAAAACATCCTCCTCCCATCCGTCAATTTTGATCGGCGTTAAGGCATTCGAAGAAGAGGGACAGCCAACAGCATTCCCAGTTGACCTATACTCCCAAAAATAAATAAAAAATCGTATCAACAAAGAGAAGAATATCAAAACCCTAAAGCTAAATATGAAACCACACGCAAGCAATAAACCCAAAACCCATAAATTTTGACTTTTAAAGATAAATTTTTTACCTGATAAACTTTATTCCAACAAAATCGTTTCAATGATATGAATCTTCGAGAAATCATCTTCTTAACTAAAGCGTTTGTTCTGTTATTGAAGAAAAAATCAAAAAATCATCAGGGATTTCTGAGATGAACAACAAATTTTGAAACCATTCTTCAATTCACTTTGACAAAAATTTGTAGACTATATTCATTGATGAAGCAATACCTGACAAAAATTTGTAGTTTTGCTTTGTGAAAAAAATCAGATTTCGAGCTTCAATGAGTTGAGCTGAGCGTTGTTTCTTCAAAAAATTTCAGATTTGGACCTTGGGATTTTATGTTTTATGACTTATTTTGCTTTCCCAAATAAAAATGTTAGCGGGATCTTGAAAATGTTGGAGGGAATATATTATTTTAGTGAAAAGTTTAAGGTCACACTTGTAATGTGTTGTTTTTACAATTATAAAAATAGCATATTTTAAAAGTGTTGCCATATATGTAAATACTTGTTGCTAATTCTATCATAATGTAACAACGCTTATAAAGTGTAGCTTATACCATTAAAGAGTACGCTTTACAAGTGTTGCCAATATTATCGAAGCCAAAAGTCAAAAACTTGGGCTACGCTTTAAAAGTGTAGCCAAAAATATTTTAGGCAACACTTTACAAGCGTTGTCCAGAATTAGTGTGGTCGTAAGCCTAAAATGGTGTAGTGGGTATATTAAACCCAAAGACCTCAATTCGTTAATCCAACAAAAAACACCTAACTCTTCCGATGACCTTGACGGAATCGATATCGCAAAAAATCGATGTTTCTAAATAAGTATCAACAAAAGGTTATACCAAGCTTTCAGGCACTCACACAAGGAGTTTCAGGTTTATAACCATAATATTAAAACAAGTCTAACTCTAAAATGAACCTCTAAAGGCCTATTTACAGTTTTAGGCATTATTACATAGTTGGGCCAAAAAGTGAACCAAAATGGGCTAATTGGCAAGCCAAGTCGGGCTCGCCATATGGCTCGGGGATACGCTCAATGGGTTCGGTGAGAACCCTGGTCCTTGTGTTCTCCCTTGAAGGCTTGTTGTAACTTTTGGCGATCTTTGGGTCCATTGCGCCTCCTGTCAACTTGGTGATGGACCCTGTTCCTGATGCCTGTTTGGACATTAAGCGATTTGGTAGTCATCGCCCAAGCTAATGGGCGATATGCTGATTGATATTCAGTTCGCCGAGTGAGGAACTTCCAGTTGTAGCTCCTTGGGACCTTAGGTGATGTTAGAACCCTCGCCAAGGTAGCATTGCGAGTCGCCGAAGTGGAGGTCAGCTCGCCGAATAGAGCAACATATTAATTTGCTCCTCTTTGCTTGGTTAGGCCTCCCCCACTCCAACCTATCATCCACTCATGGTATTGCTAAGCTGGGAGCTCCTTCAAGGTGCATATGTTCCCATGCAAGGTATGGAACCCCTTTCTCATCATCCATGTATGCGAAACAACCTCCATCCTTGTGAAAACTCCATCAACGCATTGAAGTTCCTAAATAGATAGCCTTGATGTAATCTGTATTACATCATTCTCCCCTTCAAGAAAAGGATTCGCCCTCGAATCCATACCTTGACAGTTAGTGTTAACAATAACAATTTCATCACACAGCCAAGGATGCACAAATTTAACATATAACCAAGCATCACAAATATCAACAAAGGGTCTGTAACCCATCAAAGCAAGATATACTTGGCTAAGCAAAAAATATTGACAAAGGGGTAAAGCGAAGGAACCTATACACTTAAACAATCTCATATGTAAGCCCTCATTGGTTACACATCCAAACAAGCACAAGGCCTCCCTTATGTCAAGCAGCAAAAGAACACTATCATACCCAAGTGCGAAGACATAAGTAGTGTTGACCCAAGTTATGACCCCATCCAATGCACTAGATAACTTCAAGAGAGTAATTATTCCCAATTCATGAGCAGGTTCAAGTACATAAGTATCCCCTACCAAATCGGTAAACATACCTCATTCAAGCACATAAGATCCAGTAATAACACAAAAGAAGAATCTTCAAAATAACAAACGATGTTACTACCACACTCAACACACTTAAAGACGACACCGGGGTCAAATGGTAAAGGCTTGCATAGCATCGAGTCAAGGAGACTCTCATTTGCCTTACTGATACCACTACTAACATAAGATATGCAACCCACACAAGTATGAGTATCATCATAAGCAAGTAGATAATTGAGAAACGTGTCAAGCACACTAGGCACATCTAAGGTGTTCTAGTATGCAAGATCACAACAAGGTCCAAGGATCCTAGCACACATTACATTACAAGAAGGAACACACAAAGACATAAGGGAAAATTTAAAATAAACTTCACCTTCTCTCAACTAAGAACTCCTACCCCTATAAAATGTATGATTAATAAGATCATACTCAAAGCAAGAGTAAAGAAAGGGGTTTAGGAAACTAACCTTCCCCATACACAATGTAGGCTCCTCAAGTGGATTATAAACTCTCAAGAAAGACTTTCCGTCATAGGGAAAGGTATCAACAAATACATCCAAATGATACCTATCATCTTGACCAAGCATCACTACACAAGTGCCGCAATTTAATTTATTATCGCGGTCAAATGTGAATAAATTCCATGAACTTGGATTAAGTACTCCCCCTTTTTCCCATTGGCACTCTTAACTTCTAACAATATACTCCACTCAAAAGCATGAGCATCATCATATGTAAACAGGTAGTAGAGAAATGTGTCTCTTAATTTAACTTCCTCTAGGGTGTTTTCATGGGTATGACTACGAATAGGCTCAAAATGAGTTGTCATACCATTAAAAATTGAAGCAAACCAAGAAGAAGAGGTAATGGGAAAACAGACACCACGTTGCTCCTCAAAACATTCATTCTCCAAAAGAGTACTCTCATCTTCCAAGAAGAGATTTCCATCTATGGGAGGGAAAGCTTCACACCATAGTGGGTTATTATAGCAAGTATAGTTATCAAGAACTATACTACTCTCATGACTCACACCACTAGGTACATCACTAGTACTGATTTCATTATCTTCATATAGGATACTATACTTAAAAAGGGAATGATCAACCACTAAGAAAGAATTGAAATATTCAAGTTCACCCTCAAAAAGACACATAAATTTCCGATGCATGTTCAAGCACATGATCTCTATGAGCAAAGCAAGCAATCGGATCTCCCACAATAGATATGCTCAAAGAGTCACTCCTAATCATTTGATCAACATTGTCATTAGTACCACCACCTTGAGGTTCCTTAATGACATTACAAGAACCCTCAACCAGTGAACTACACTTACAAACAGGTTGATCAACACAATCATTACAAAATAATGAGCTAACATTCAAAGCATAGGTGTCAGCACTAGCTGGACACAAATTGATCCTACTAGAAGATTCAATTTGGTCATCAATAAGATCAAATAGTATATCCACACTCCCAACAAGCACATTATAAATATAAGGCAAAGAATCAATAGGCTCACTTAAAGACAAGCTAACATTTACACTTTGTTCATTAGTAATGGTAAAAGTGCTTGGTTTAGCTATTGTACCTTGACGCCTGCAAGAGAGATCTTCTTCACCTTTAAAAGACACTCCCTTAGAAATGTCCGGACAGCCCACAAGTATATCCATTGAAAGGGCTTCAAGAGGATACTTCAAAATGAAAGAAATAGAATGGGGAGGGGAAGAGTTAGATGGGTTAGCTTGCAACTTAAGATCAGTTTGTGAGGCAGGGATCAATGCATTTTCGACTCCCACATCCTCCCTTATCTCTTTATGGTCAGCCAATAACAACTTGGCCTTTCCTTTCATCTTCCTCTTTCTTCCTTCTCCTTGAGCCTCAGCCTTCACATGTACCTCCTCCTTCATCCTTTTATCCCTCAACTCATCCATGTTTCGATACAACTCTATGATGGGATGGGGACATTGGCTTAAGGACATATTTACAACCCATAGACATGACGGTATAGGTGTTGTGCCTTCCATCATAGGTTGTCACATGGTTGTGTATCCATGGTCTCCTGAGTGGTACATGACTAGCTTGGATGGGAATTACATCACAAAGTACAACATAATGATATTTCCCAATTTGAAACTTAATCAATACATTTTCATGTACCCTCAATTCCTCCTCATTCAACCATTGAAGTGTGTATGGTTTAGCAAGCTTAGTGGTAGGAAGTTTCAAGTAGTTCACCACAACCGTGCTAGCAAGGTTGGCACAACTTCCATTGTCAATGATCAAACCACATACTTGGCTCAGAATGAGGCACTTGGAGTGGAAGATATTCTGTCTTTGTTTGTGATTGATCATGGCCATCCTAGGTATAGTCTGCCTTACCACATACGATGGTAGAGTGAACTCTCTCTCTTTGGCCCAAATCTTATCCTCCACCTTGGTCAGTCTAGAATTTATCATAGACAGACGACCTCTAAACTCATCCAAGCATCCATCAAACACTCTCATCATCCGTCTCTCTTCAGTAGGAGTCCTCATGAAAGATTCTAAGTTAACCTTTCCCTTTGGTGGGTAGGTTTTGCTTTCGGTTTCCCTTGTACCTATCAATAAGAAAGACTCAACCAAATCAACAAACAACATTAGCGTTAGTAAAAAAAGCTCACAATTGCTTGTGTTTACACATCTTTGATTGCTTGTCAAATTGGTGCGGCTAATGTTGAAGATTGCTTATACTCGATTGATCACAAAAGAGTCAATTCT
Source organism: Solanum verrucosum (assembly GCF_900185275.1). Lineage (NCBI taxonomy): Eukaryota > Viridiplantae > Streptophyta > Magnoliopsida > Solanales > Solanaceae > Solanum > Solanum verrucosum. The sequence goes on along the minus strand of NW_026020063.1, from coordinate 5,835,640 downwards.
ACTCTTGGTCGGAATGGATTTTTGTTTCAAGAAGAACAGACGACTCGATTAAAGAAAACGGACTTGAATCAAGAAGTTAACTACGAAAAAAGCACGAAAATAAAAGCACAAACAAAGAAGTGAATTTAAAGTAGGTAATTACTAGCTAAAAATTACTTTAGGAATCTTTTCTACGAACTAGAATCAAGGAAAAGAAACTAGGAATTAAGACATGAGATTAGAAATTTTCATAACATGCGTTCCCCATCGCCAAATGGCCCGTTTTCTTCACCAAATGTGAAGTTCAGCTCGCCAACTTGAAGATTGACTCACCTAATCCTACAAAAAGAAAAGGAAACTCATCGATATGGGAGGTATTTTGGTGATGTGCCGAATGGATTCGGCGGCCAATGCTGAGCTCACCAAAGTTTCCGGTAGCACCACCAAAATGAGGGCCTACTCAGCGACTTGGCTTCCCAAAGGGTGAGGCACCGAGTGGAATAGGTGATCCAAGTCGGGAGTTTCCAAAATTCCTCAAGTTGCAACTGCAAGACTCCAAAAATTAAACCTTGGTGGTCCCCCCTGCACCTTGTACTTTATTCTTTACCCTCTTTTGGTAAATTCCCTTTTTACAAATACTTTTACACTTTCTCCTTCCTCCTTTTTGGAATCAAATTCTTCCATTTTCAAATATTCCCTTCTTGAAGATTTGAATGTTCTTCAACAACTTCAAGAACAACTATGAAGACCCAAAAATAAACCCTTAAGTTTTTTAGCTTGGAATTTCACAAAATTTGAGATACAAGCTCTCTTAGAGAAAGGGAACAAGCCCCAATACTTTTTAGCACTTAATTCCTTGCTAAATCTTCGAGATTTCAAAACCCACTTTGTCTTCTTTAAAGCTTCGTCAACCAACAATGGTGGATTCTTCAATAGTGACCCTCACCCTTTCAAATCTCAGCCCCAGACTCAATTAAGGTTAGGGAACAATAATCCAACCTTGGAAATTTCAAACAAGACACAATTCAACAAACCCATTTCAGAATTTTGCATAAAAATGTTTTGAACATATTTTTATTTTGTAGCAACAAACCCAAGACTAAAATCTTAGGAACAATACTAAGCTTGGCTCTAATACCAAATGATGTAAATCTCACGAGAAGAATCACAAAACAACAACATAAATCAAAAGACAAGAAATAAAGATAGATAGATAGATAGATAGATAGATAGACACAAAAAGAGGAAACATAGATCAACCTAAAGGTATATTAAACCCTAAGACCTCAATTTGTTAATCCAACAAGAAGCACCTAACTCTTACGACGACCTCAAGTGAATCGATATCCCAAGCAACCGACGTTTCTAAACAAGAATCAACAAAAGCTTATAACAAGCTTCCAAACACTCACACAAACAATTTCAGGTTTATAACCACAATATTCAAACAAGTCTAACTCTAAAATGAACCTCTAAAGGCCTATTTATAGTTTAGGCATTATTACATAGTTGGGACCAAAAGTGACCTGAAATGGGCGAGCTAAGTCGGGCTTGCTAAATGGCTCGGTGATGCGCCCAATGGTTTCGGCGAGAACCCTGCTCCTTCGCTTCTCCCTTGAAGGCTTGCTGTAACTTTCGGTGGTCTTGGGGTCCATTAGGCGATATGCCGATTTCTCTTCAGCTCACCGAGTGAGGAAGTTCGAGTTGTAGCTCCTTGGGACCTTAGGTTATGGTAGAACTAATAAGGATTCGAAATGGGGATGAAACCAATTGAAATCAAATGCGGAATTAAACAACACAAACATGAGATATATGATAAATAAGAGATGAGAAGAGAAGAAAGAAAGGCAAATTGATTAAACAATCAACCAAGGAAGAAGAGAAACTTGAATTCGAAAAGAAACAACTCAAATTGAAAATAACAAATAAGCAATCTCAAGTGAAATCAAGGTTTAAAGAAGTCATAAATCAACAATGAGAATCCACCCATCACTAATCTAGATTAAGCTAGGCTAACCTAAAGGGGTTCAACCCTTACACAACACTATTGAAAAAGTTTTGTTCATCTAACTTTCAAAATCCATACAGTCTAAAGTCTTCCAAAATAAAAGAGACTACTATTTATACTAATAAAATAAAGAAGACACTTCTTTGACAATTTTACCCTTAATGAGGTAAGGCCTTGTTTGGTTGTCTTTTTTGGTGAATTCTTGAAAATAAAATAAAGAAGACACTTGTTTTACAATTTTACCCTTAATGAGGTAAGGGCCTTGTTTGGTTGTCTTCTTTTGTGAATTCTTGAAATTATGAGATGACCATTTGCACAAATGGCCTCTTTCTTCTTTCTTTTCACTTAGATGGACCTTCCACACATTGTACTTCTTGATTTTATGTCCATCAAACTCCTCTAGAGCTTTTACGCAATCCATGCTATCCATGTTGTTATCAAACTCCCCTTCTTGAAAAGGTTTCTTCCTCGAATCCAAACCTTGCAAAACCATGAAAAGGACAAACAACAAATATATCCTCATAGCATGTGGGTTAGTGCAATGGTTAGCACAAAAGGCATTAAACCAAGGAGACTGAATCTCACGGAACAACCAAGTTTCCTCTATTATCATGACAATTAAGCCCATAGATGGAGAACAAAGAAATTGGTTATTCCGCACATCAAAAGGATAATACCACCCAAATATGAAATTATTATAAGCTCAAATACTCCCAAACGCTCACCAGAGTCAAAATGATAATAGGTCCACATAATGGGGTCATACAAACAAGTATAGACCTCAATGATACCCTGACCCAAATGCATTTCACATTTAAGACAAATATAAGACTCATAATATGCAAAGAGATAGTAGAGAAATGTGGCATGGACATAAGGGACATCTAAGGTGTTCCTATAATATTCAAGATCACAACTACATTCAAGGATCCTAGCACTCATTACATCACAAGATGGAAAACACAAAAACATCATGACGAATTTAAGATAAACTTCCCCTTCTCTTAAAAAATAACTCCTACTCCCATAAGATGCACAATAACAAGATCATACACAGAGAGATAGTGAAGAAAGGGGTTAGAGAACTACCCTTCCCCGTGCACAACGTAGGCGCCTCAAGTGGATTGTAAACCCTCAAGAAGAACATTCCATCATAGGGAAAAGTGCCAACAAATTCCTCCAAATTGTTCTTGTCATCTTGGCCAATCACCACTAAACAAGTGCCATAGTTCAAATCATTACCGGGGTCAAATGGAAAGGAAATCCATGAACATGGATCAAGCACACCTTTTTTAACCCAGTTGGCACCCTTATCTTCCAATATCACACTCTACTCAAAAGTCTTAACATCATCATATGCAAAGAAGTAATAGAGAAAGGTGTCACATAAAATAAATTCAATCAAGGTGTTCCCAAGTTGAGCCTCCACTTTATATACTAAAGAAGCACAACTCATATTAAGAATTGGAACACACAAGGAAGAAGTAACAATTAACACATAAGTGTCACTTTTCATCTTAACACTACCCTCTCCAATAAATGTACTATCATATTCACAAAAGAGATTTCCATATTTGGAAAGTGTGTCATCACACCATAGTGGATTCTCAAATAATTGATAGCTGCCGAGAGTGGCTACACTTCCAACATTATAGGGCATTACACTATGCACACTCTCAATAGTGATGTCATCATCAAACAAGAGATTATCCTTTAACAAATATTCTACCTCAAGATTCATAGGAGAAAAATAAGAAATGGTGCTATGGTGTAAATATTCATTCAAATCATTAATGCCAACACTAGGTGGATACAAACTGATCTTTCTAGAAGAATCAAAGTGGTCATCCATAGGATCAACTAGTGTAGTGTCACTTTCATTGCATGAAAATGTACCCTCTTTCAAGCTACAAGTGCCAACATTAGGTGGACACAAATTGACCTTACTAGAAGAGTCAATTCGGTCAATAATAGGATCAACTAGTGCTTGCTCACTCACAACAAGAATATTATCATCACAAAAGAAAGTGCTATCAAGAACATCACAAGGTAAAGACTCACTATGCTCACATAGAGACAAGTTATTATTTACACTAAATGGGCTACTAGCCACACAATTAATGTAATATAGATTACCTCAAGGCTATCCATTCACTAACTTCAATGCTTTGATGAAGTGTTCACAAGGATGGAGGCTATTGAACTTGATATGGTGCCAAGGAAGGGGTTCCAAGCCTTGCTTGGTAGTAAATGCGCTCTGAAGGAGCTCCCAGCTGAGCAACACCATGTGTGTATCATAGCTTCGAGCATGGGAAGCCTAATGAAGCAAGAGACGAATGTGCTCCATTGGGCAAGCTGAATGACCTTTGGTGACTCGCCAAAACCCTTTCGACAGGGTTCCAGGATCGCCTAATGGCCCAATGAGCTACAGGAGAAGGTTGCCCATTCGACGAGCATGGAGGACATTCGGCGCATCACCCATTGACCCCCAGACCGCCAAAAATTATAGTAGCTAATAAGGGAGGGAGCCAAGTTAAAGTGCACTTCGCCGACTGGTCGGCGACTTGCCAAAAAGATTAGGTGAGCCCAACTAAGTTCACCCATTGGCCCATTTTTGGTCACTTTTGGGCCCCACTATGTAATAATGCCTAAAATTATAAATAGGACTTTAGAGGTTCATTTTAGGGTAGACTATTTTGAATATTGATGAATGATGAATTGGATATCCTTGAGAGGCTTGAGAGCTTGGTAAGCTTTTGTTGAACTTTGTTTAGAAATGGGGGTTGCTTGGACATTCAATTTCCTTGAGGTCTTCGTAAGAGGTTTGGTGTTTGATTATGGATTAATCGATTGAGGTTGTTAGGTTTAATATACCTTTAGGTTTCTTTTGATTTCCTTTTCTTGTGTGAATCTATTTATCCATATTACTTGTTGTTTATGATCCAAATTGGAGGTTATTGGATTTAATACATCCTTTAGTTGCCAATTGTTTCTTATCGTGTATCTCTTCTTTTATCATTCTTTTGTTTCTGCATTAGATTGTAATTCTTCTTGTGAGAATTTCATCATTTGGTATTAGAGCAAGTCTTAGTTTCATTCCTACGAATCTAGTCTTGGGTTGTTACAAAAGAAAACATTTGTTCAAAACCTTTTCGAAGAAATTCTGAAATGGGTGTTGTTGATTTGAGTCTTCTTTGGAGCTTCCAAATTTAGATTAGTGTTCCCTAACCTATTTTGAGTCTAGGGATGAGATTTGAAATGGTTTGGTTCACTATTGAAGAAACCACCATTGAAGGTTCAAGAAGCTTTGAAGAAGACAAAGTGGGTTTTAAATCTTGATGTTTTGGCAAGGAATTGAAGGCTAAAATGTATTGGGGTTTGTTATCTATATCTAGGAGAGTTGTATCTCAAATTTCATCAAATTCTGAGCTAAAAATCTAAAGGGTTTTGTTCTAGGTCTTCATCTTGTTCATAGTGTTCTTGAAGAAAATTCAAATCTTCAAGAAGGAGGAATCTTACAAAAGGTGTTTGATTCTAAAAAGGAATAAAGAGAAAGTGTAAAAATGTTTGTATAAAGGGAATTTACCTAAAAGGGTAAAGACTAAAGGACAAAGGAAGGGGGAATAACAATAGGTCAAATTTTGGAGCATTGCAGGTGCAGACGATGGACATTGGGTGAGCCCAGACTTAGATCACCTAGTCCACTTGCGCCTTGCCCTTAGGGCAGCTAGGTCGCCGAGTTGGCCCTCAATTTGGTGGAGATACTAGAAAGTTTGGCGAGCTAAGCCCTGGTCAAATCCACTCGGTGCATCGCTAAACTTCAACCTAGATCGCCAAGTTTCCTTGGCAGATTGTCAAGTTTGGAGACACTATCTTCAAGTTGGCGAGCTGAACTTCACGTTAGGCGAAGGAAATAGTGCATTTGGCGATCGAAACCTCATCTTATAACCCTTTCTTCTTTAGGACCTAATTCTACTTTATTTTCATTTGTTTCTAGTTCGTTGTCAAGAATCCTAAACTTATTTTCAACTCGTAACTACTCTACTTGTTGAATATTGGTTATTGAAATCACTTCTTTGTTAGTGCGTTTTCTTTTAATGCTTTTATTCGTTTTTACTTCGTAGTTAACTTCTTAATTCTTGTTCGTTTTCTTAAATCGAGTCGTCCGTTCTTCTTGAAAAAATATATTCTGACCAAGAGTAGAAATCGAGACATTGTGATCAACTGAGTATAAGCATTCTTCAACATTAGCCGCGCCAATTTGAGAGGCAATCAAAGGTGTGTAAACACGAGTGATTATGAGTTCATTTTCACTAACACTAATGTTGTTGTTTGTTATTTTTGTTGAGTTTTTCTTATTGCTCGATACCATGGAAACCGGAAGCAAAACCTACCCACCAAAGGGAAAGGTTACCTTAGAATCTTCCATGAGGACTCCTACTGAAGAAAGTCGGATGATGAGAATGTTTGATGGAAGCTTGGCTGAGTTTACAGGTCGCCTATCTATGATAATTTCTAGACTAACCAAGGTGGATGATGAGATTTGGGCCAAAGAGAGAGAGTTCACACTACCATCGTATGTGGTAAGGCGGATTATAACTAGGAAGGCCATGATCAATCACGAACAAACAGAGAATATCTTCCACTCCAAGTGCCTTATTCAGAGCCAAGTATGTGTCTTAATCATTAACAGTGGAAGTTGTGCCAACCTTGCTAGCACAACTGTGGTTGACTACTTGATGCTTCCTACCACTAAGCTTGCTAAACCATACACACTTCAATGGTTGAATGAGGAGGAATTGACGGTACATGAACAAGTATTGATTAAGTTTCAAATTGGGAAATATCATAATGATGTACTTTGTCATGTGATTCCCATGCAAGCTACTCATGTACTACTCGGGAGGCCATGGCAACACAGCCATGCGACAACCCATGATGGAAGGCATAACACCTTTACCATCATATCTACGGGTTATAAATATGTCATTAAGACAATGTCCCCATTCTAAGTTATAGATTTGTATCGAAAGATGAATGAGTTGAGGGATAAAAAGAAGACGAATGAGGGACATGTGGAGGCTGAGGCCCAAGGAGAAGAAGAAAAGGCGAAGTTGAAAGGAAAGGCCAAGTTGTTATTGACTGAGCACAAAGAGATAAGGGATGATGTAGTAGTCGAAAGTGCATTAATCCTTGCTTCACAAAAGGATCATGAGTTGCAAGTTAACCCGACTAACTCTTCCCCTTCCCATTCTATTTCTTTCCTTTTGCAGGATCCTCGTTAAACCCTTTCAATGGATAGACTTGTGGGTTGTCCGGATATTTTTAAGAGAGTGTCCTTTCAAGGTGAAGAAGATATTTCTTGTGGTCGTCAAGGTACAATAGCTAAACCTAGCACTTTACCATTACCAATGAACAATGTGTGAATGTTAGCTTGTCGTTAAGTGAGCCTATTGATTCTTTACCTCATATTGATAATGTGTTTGTTGAGAATGTGGATACACTGGTTGATCCAATTGATGACCGTATTGATTTTTCTAGTATGATCGATTTATGTCCACCTACTGTTGACACCTATGCTTTGAATGCTAGCTCATTATTTGGTCTTAATTGTGTTGATCAACCTGATTGTGAGTGTATTTCACTGGTTGAGGGTTCTTGTAATATGATTAAGAAACCTCAATTTGGTGGTACTAATGATAATGTTGATTATTTGAATAGGAGTGACTCTCTGAGCATTTCTTTTTTGGAAGATCCGATTGCCTGCTTTGCTCATAGAGATCATGTGCTCGACAATTCTTCGAACAATGATATGTGCCTTTTTGAGGGTGAACTTGAATGTTTAAATTCTTCCCTAGTGGTTGATCATTCCCTCTTTAAGTACAATATCTTATTTGAAGATGATGAAATCACTCCTACTGATGTACCTAGTGGTGTGCATCATCAGAGTAGTATAGTTCTTCTTAGCTATACTTGCTATAATAACCCACTATGGTGTGAAGCTTTTCCTCCCAAAGATGTAAATCTCTTTTTGGAAGGTGAGAGTACTCTTGTAGAGAAGGAATGTGATGAGGGGGAAGGTGGTGTTTGTTTTCCCATTACTTCTTCTTCTTGGTGTATTTCACCCCTTGATAGTATGACCAATGCTTTTGAGCCTATTGGTGACTATACTTATTAAATCACCCTATAGAAGGTTGATTTGTGAAACACCTTTCTCTATTACCTGTTTGCATATGATGATGCTCATGTTATTGAGTGGAGTATGTTGTTGGAAAGAAAGAGTGCCAACTTGATTAATGGATGTGCACTTGATCCTATAACATGGCTTGCATTTCCATTTAACCCAGTAGTGAGCTGAGCTGTAGCATTTGTGTGGGAGTGCTTGGTCGAAATGACAAAAAAATGGTGGTTGACATTGTTAATTCGTTTCACTATGCAAGAAAGCTCTTTTTGAGGTTTTACCATCCACTTGAAGAGCCTACATTGTGTATGGGGAAGGATAGCTTCATAGACCCTTACTCTATTTCTTACCCTGAGCTTGATCTTATTGAATGTGTATCTCATAAAGGTAGGAGATATTTGCCAAGAGAAGGTGAAGTTTGTACCTTCCTTTACTATCTCTTCGCATATGATGAGATCCCTAATTCGATTAGAAGTGCATGTGGATTAGGGTATCCTTGAGGTATACACATGTTGGCATGACCCTGTTTTGTGGACCCTCTATCTTTTTGATCTCGGTGAATGCTTGAAGGTATATGAACTAGTGGAAGTATTATCTTTTAGGTGGTATTAACCATTGTCCTTGTTCTCTATCTGTGGGATTAATAGCCATGACAATAGATGATGTTTGGTTGTTCCTTGAGTTTGAATCTCCTCGGTTAAATATTTTAAGTGCTAACCTTTGTACTACCCATCATGCTAAGAGGATAAAATTCTTGCTTGTGACCTATATGGTTTTACAAGGTTAGGACTCTAGGACTCAATTTTGTCTGCTTGCATTTGATGATACTCATTCTTGTGTGGGTAGCATATCTTATGTTAGTAGTGGTATGAATAGGGCAAATAAGATTCTCCTTGACTCGATGCTATGCAATCCTTTTCCATTTAACCCCAGTGTCGTCTTTAAGTGTACTGAGTGTAGTAGTAACACTGTTTGTTATTTTGAAGAATTTTCTTTGGTGTTATTACTCGATCCTATGTGATTGAATGAGGTATGTTTACTAATTTGAGTGGCCAATACTTATGTACTTCAACCTACTCATGAGTTGGGAATAATTACTCTCTTGAAGTTATCTAGTGCATTGGATGGGGTCTTAACTTCTGTCAACACTACTTATGCCTTCGCACTTAGGTATGAGAGTGTCCTTTTGTTGTTTGACATAAGGGAGGCCTTGTGCTTATTTGGATATGGAACCAATGAGGGCCTACATATGACTTTGCTTAAGTGTATTGGTTCCTTCGCTCTACCCCTTTGTCAATGTCTCTTGCTTCGCCAAGTATCTCTTTCTTTAATGGGTTACATACCCTTTGTTGATCATTTTGATGCTTGGTTATATGTTAAGGTTGTGCATCCTTGGCATGGTGTTGGATTTGTTATTGCAAACGCTAACCCTCATGCCATGAGGATCTTGTTCTTGTTGTCTCTCCCTATGGTTTTTCAAGGTATGGATTCGAGGACGAATCCTTTTCAAGAAGGGGAGAATGATGTAATCTAGATTACCTCAAGGCAATCCATTCACGAACTTCAATGTTCTTATTGAGTGTTCACAAGGATGGAGGTTGTTGAGCTTGAGATAGTACCAATGAAGGGGTACCAAAACTTGCTTGGTAACAAATACGCTTTGAAAGAGCTTCTAAATGAGCAACACCATGTGTGGACGATAGCTTGGAGCATGGGAAGCCTAACGAAGCAAGGAGGATTAAGTGAAGAATGTGCTCCATTTGGAGATTCTCCAAAACCCTTTGGCAAGGATTCCAAGATCGCCTAATGGCCCAATGAGCTTCAAGAGAAGGCTTCCCATTCGGCGAGCATGGAGGACATTCGGCGCATCACCCATTGACTCCCAGACCGCCAAAAGTTACAGTATCCATCAAGGGAGGGAGCCAAGGTGAAGTGCACATCTTCGACTGGTGGGCGACTCGCCAAGAGGATTGGGCGATCCCAACTTAGATCTCCCATTGGCCCATTTCGGGTCACTTTTGGGCCCAACTAAGTAATAATGCCTAAAACTATAAATATGCCTTTAGAGGTTCATTTTAGGGTAGACTATTTTGAATATTGATGAATTATGAATTGTATCTCCTTGAGAGACTTGAGAGCTTGGTAAGCTTTTGTTCAACTTTGTTTAGAAACGGGGGTTGCTTCGAGATTCAATTTCATTGAGGTGTTTGTAAGAGGTTCGCTGCCTGATTGTAGATTAATCAATTGAGGTCTTTAGGTTTATTATACCTTTAGGTTGCTTTTGATTACCTTTTCTTGTGTGAATCTATTTATCTGGATTAGGTGTTATTTAGGATCTAAATTGGAGGTTATTGGATTTAATACATCTTTTAGTTGCCAATTGTTTCTTATCTTGTATCTCTTCTTCTATCTTTCTTTTGTTTACGCATCAGATTGTGATTCTTCTTGTGAGAATTTCATCAACAATGATGTTCCAAGTTCAAGGAAGTGTAAGCATTAGCATTGTTACCTTGTAGTTCATAGGAAGACGTGTCTTCACCTTGAGTATCAACATTGGAGCACATTTGCTCTTTTTGGAAGCTTTCATGAACCTCATGATTCTTCACATTTTGAGGTGCCTTACTAGGCTTGCTTCCAAGGATACCTGCACAAGTTTTCAAACAACTAGAGAAAGAAATGTTAGATGAGTTAGGAGAAAAATGTGACAACCCTCTCACATCACTCCACCCAACATCTCCTGTTTCCACTCTAGAGTTGTCACTTTTCATACCCATATGATGTGCCGTGAAATCGTGGCACATTTGATGCTTAATAACTTTGAACTAATACTAGAAATAAGTGAAATTTTGGATTAGTTGATGGGTTTCCTAAATGTGTAAGTAAAATATGGGTTGTATAGAAATGTAGAAAATGAAGAAGAACTGATGTTGATCAAGTGATGTTCACGGCCAACTTCACGGAATGTTAACTTAATTACAGTCTGTGGTAGAGCTCGTGAAAGTGAGGCAGGGGTGGGCCTTGAGAAGATGAAGAGCAGAAAAATAAAAGTAAAGACCACACACCACTTCACGGGCAGTGGTACTCTCCACTGTCCGTCGTGCTTGTTGTAGTGCAGTTTCCAGTGAAGGCATTGAAGAGTGGAAGAAAGTTGAAAACCTAGTGGAGACCACGGATCACTTCACGGGCCGTGGTCCTAACTACGGACTGTCGTGCTTGTCGTGGTACATTTTCTAGTGATCAAGTTTGAAGGGTAATTTTTGCGAAGTTCCAAGGGAAGTTCACGAAAGGCTTCACGGTCCGTGAAGCTCTCTACGGGCCGTAGAAGTGGCAGTAGAACCATCCGACATTCTAGTCCTAGTTCGGCTAGGACTCATTTTAAACATTCTATTTTAAATTACTTTAGGTCATTTTTGGAGCATTATTGATGGTCTTACATTTGACGACTAAGAATAGAGTATTCCTCTTAGCTTTCGATATTTGGATTGTTGATTATTGTTATCAGTTGGGAATTCAGATTGAGAATATCAGTGTATCAAAGTGATTGTTGATTTGCCAGTTAATTTCATAAGTCTTTTTGAATATGCTTTTATCCCTAATTATTGTCTGTTTATGTCAAAGCATGAGTGTCTAAATACCAGAACTGGGGTTCTGGGATCTATGACGATATTTTAATTACGATCCCATAAAATGAGTAAAAGGTAGTCTGTGTTTACAACCTGTAGTTTTCAGCTTTCAATATCATTGTAGTCTAGTGAGTGCACGCATTAGACGAGTCTGTATATTGTATTTGTTCGAGTGAAAAATACTAGTTAGAAAAAAAAGCTGGCTAAATTAACAAATTGGAGTTAAAACTTGAGTTCCACAGAAAAGATCTTCAACACCATATCATTTTAAGCGAGGTTCAATGTTGGTAACAATTTAAGGTTGAGAGAACATGATCGGTCATTATCTGATTCGGCTGAGAAGCATTAGATAAATTTAACTCACAAAGATTTTGTAAATATTCATTTTCCTGACACTCAAATTACGGGGGAACACTAGAACTAATGTTATGGTGAACATAATCCGGGTTTCTCTTAGTTAATTGATTAACTTTACAATGAGATAATTTGTTAACCGTAATTCTGGAATTTGATGGCAAGTGTTGGTAATTAGAACATTTCAACCAAACCCAATTTACTTTTTGTTGTTAATTCTTTAGGAGATAATGACAACATTCGAATAAACACAATAGTAAACCCTTATCTGTAAAGAAATTCTCTGTGGGATCGACCTCAACTCTAGCTGAGTTCTGCAAATTGACAACAACCGTTTACACTTCTTATTCGAAGTGTAAGTTTGGATGTATCAAATTTTGGCACCGCTGCCAGGGAATTTCACATCAGAGGTGTTTTACTAGCTTTTATTCGATTGCAGTTATATTTCCTAATTTTACGTTTTGTTTGGTATTTGCATCTTTTTCAGGAGAGTCAGATTGTGCATGCCCAACAATATAAGCAAAGGAGCCCCATTGATTCCTTACGACCCTGAAGTTCAGAGAACTCTTTGAAAGATGGTTAATGCACAAGAACTAGAGGCTCAAAGACACAGACTAGGAGTAGAAGCTGAGAATGATGGTGCAAGGAATGTACATCAAACTGCAGGAATCCATCAACCTACGCCATGTGTCCAGCAAAATGCTGGAATCTATCAACCTAGGGTAGTAAATGAGAACAGAGGGGTGGAAGGAGTAGTCCATCCCCATCGCCAACCAATTGCCCCAAGGGGTAGAGCTGAGCATCCAGCTCAAATGATGTATGAAGAAGATGATGCTAACTTGGATGGAGCTAGAGCAACTGGAGCCATAGTGTTACCTGCACTACCCCCAAGTATTAAGTTCACAATCACCAACACCATGATCCAATTGCTGAACCTGAAAGGTATGTTGAGAGGTGCAACTGGTGATGATGCAAATCAACACTTGATGAATTTTGTGGCAATCTGTAAGTCACAAGAGATTCCTGGGGTCCACCAAACAACAATGAGGTTGAGGTTGTTACCATTGTCTCCTACTGGAGAGGCGACTAACTAGTTGAATGAAATGACAAATGACTCCATCCGAACTTTGAATGAGTTGAAGGAAGCTTTCCATGAACGATTCTTCCCAGAATCAAAAGAGTTGCAGATGAAGGACGAGATTAGTACACACAAGCAGCTACAATGAGAGGCAATGCATGATACTTGGTGGAGGTTTAGCCAAAATCTTAAGAAATGCCCCAACCATGATCTTACCTAAAGTTACCTTAAATAGGCCTTTTATAGGTTTCTAAATTATGTTACTAAACCTGTTGTTGATGTTGTTTGTGAAGGCTCATTTATGAGGAAGTCATTTGCGGAGAGCATGCAGCTATTTGATGAGGTCTCAAAGAACAACAAAGCATGGTACACTAGAGATGTAGAGGTAAGAGAACTTGGGTATACATTTGAGCTTTTAGCTAAATAGAGGAAGAGAGAAGAATAAAGGGACCAAGACATGACACATATGAGGACTCAAATAGATCTTCTCACATAGCACATTGTCGCCAAGTCTGAAATGGTGAATGTTGTGGGACAATAAAATAGGTATAAGCATCAGGAACTTGACCTTAATGAGGAAGCTAACTTATTGGGGAACCAAGAGGGTTTCCAGAATTATAACTCTAGAAATTAGGGTAACATTTCTGGAAACGCAGGTCGGAACTATGCTAGGGATGGTCAGTATGACAGGCCATCAAATAGAGATCAAGGAAACTGGCAAAATAGAGATGGGTATAGGAATGATCACAGTGGTGTTTATTGCCCCCAGACAATAGAGATCGGGCAGGTGGTAGTTTCAACAAATCTAAGCTAGAAGATATGATGGCTAAAGTACTCTAGAGGGTTGAATCAACAGATGCAGGGGTAAAAGAAATGAGAGGTGATTTCTCAAGCATGAGTCAGTTGGTGGACTCTCACACCACCTCCATTAAACAAATTTAGCAGCAATTGGGGCAACTCTCAGCCTCACTAAATCAAAGGAAGAATGGATCACTACCAAGTGACACCATTTAGAATCCGAAGAAGGACGGGCACTGCATGGCCATCGCCACTAGGAGTGGTAAAGTTCTTGCTGACCCTATGTGTGCAGGTACCAAACATGAACAGGTCATGGACCAAGCTGGAAGAGATGAGGATGAAACCGTACATGTAGATGACTCGGAGGGGGTTCAACATAAATGACAACCCACGAGCGGAAAAGAGAAGGAGGTCGAGGAAAACCTGCCTTTACAAGAGATTCCCAGACCACCTCCTCTTCTCCTTCAAAGGCATACAAAGAAAGCTGAAGATGGGGAGTTTGCAAATTCATTACCATGTTGAAGCAGTTATCAGTAAACATTCCACTGGTGGAAGATCTGTAGCAGATTCCAAGATATGCCAAGATCATGAACGACTTGGTTACAAAGAAAAGAATTGTAAATCTTGATTTTACTAATGACGTTCACCAATGCAGCACCATTGCTACCAGATTTCTGGTTCAGAAAAAGGAAGACCCAGGTGCATTCACTATTCCATGCACCATTGGTCAATCAGCTTTGCAAAAACATTGTGCGATCTAGGAGCCAGCATCAACTTGATGCCACTAGCCATCTACAAAAACCTAGGATTGGGAGTTCCAAGTCCCACAACAATGAGGTTGATGATGGCTGATAGGTCAGTTAAGCGGCCTGTGGGAGTCCTATGTGATGTACTTGTGAAGGTGGACACCTTCATTTTTCCGACTGACTTCGTGATTTTGGATTGCGAGGTGGACTTTGAGGTCCCCATCATTTTGGGAAGGCCATTTTTTGCAACAGGGAGAGCCTTGGTAGGTATTGAGAGAGGTGAGTTGAAGTTCAGACTTAACAAAGATGAGGTAAAGTTCAATATTTATAGGTTAATGAAGTAACTCAATGATATGAATGTTGTATTTGTAATAGAGGTGGTTGTTGATAAAGACATGAGGGTACCAATAAGAAAAGAGGATGGCTGTTGAAACCTTAGCAACAGTGCTGATGAACTTTGATGTTTATTTTCGGTCAGACTATGTATAGACCATGAATGCTTTGCAGAGTATGGGAGCACACTCATATGCTCCAAAGAAATTGGACCTAGACTTGAAAAACAGGCCAAGCCTTCCAGCAAAACCATCCATCGAGGAGCCACCAGTGCTGGAACTAAAACAGTTACCCAGTTACCTCAGGTATGTATTTTTGAGTTCTAATAACACTTTACCTATGATCTTGGCTTCATATTTAAATAAAGAGTAGGTGAAGGAGGTGATCACGGTGTTGATAAGGTACAAAAGGGCCACTGGGTGGACCATTGCTGATATAATTGGAATACCTCCGGGTATATGCACCCATAAGATTTAGCTTGAGGAGGATTGCAGCCGAAGCATTGAACAGCAGTGGAGGCTAAACCCACCTATGCAAGAGGTAGTTAATAAAGAGATAATCAAGTGGTTAGATGCTGGGGTGATTTATCCCATTTCTGGCAGTCACTGGGTAACTCCAGTGCAATGTGTGCCTAAAAAGGGCGGTATGACTGTGGTGGCAAATGCCAAAAATGAATTAGTCCCACAAAGACCAGTCGCTGAATGGCTAGTGTGAATGGACTATAAGAAGCTGAACAAGTGGACTTTCAACGATCATTTCCCCATGCCTTTCATGGACCAGATGCTCGATAGGTTGGCAGGTAAAGGGTGGTATAGTTTCTTAGATGGATACTGGCTACAACCAGATATCAATTGCTCCTGAAGATCTGGAAAAGACCACCTACACATGTCCTTATGGAACGTTTGTGTTTATAAGCATGCCATTTGGACTGTGTAACGCACCCGCAGCATTCCAAAGGTGTATGATGTCCATTTTCTCTGACATGGTGGAAGACACTTTAAAGTTATTTATGGACGATTTTTGTGTAGTACGTGATACTTTAGATGATTGTTTGTTAAATCTTAGTAGGGCTTTATAGAGATGTGAGGAGGCCAACCTGGTGCTGAATTGGGAGAAGTGCCATTTAATGGTAAATGAGGGCATAGTTCTTGGACATAAGGTATCACAGAAAGGGATCAAGGCCGACAAGGCCATGATTGAAGTGATTGAAAAATTACCTCCGCCGATCTGTATGAAGGGTGTTCGAAACGTCCTAGGACATGTCGGATTCTATAGGCGTTTCATAAAGGACTTCTCCAAAATTGCACACCCTATGTGCAAGCATTTGGAGAAGGAGGTGAAATTTGTCTTTGATGAGGCATGTCTCAAAGCTTTTGAGTGCCTAAAAGAAAAGCTAATTTCATCACCAGTGATTATTGGTCCAGACTGGGCAGAGCCATTTGAGGTGATGTATGATGCTAGCAGAACTGTGATAGGAGTTGTTTTGGGACGGAAGTGCAACAAGATGTTCCATCCGATTTACTATGCTAGTAAGTCGCTAAATGGGGCATAGTGAAACTACACAGTCACTGAGCAGGAACTATTGGCTATAGTGTATGTGTTAGAAAAGTTCAGAGCTTACCTGCTTGGCACTAAGGTGATAGTTCATACAGACCATGCAACCTTGAGATATCTCATGGCAAAGAAAGATTCCAAACCTAGGCTAATCCGATGGGTGCTGCTTCTCCAAGAGTTTGACTTTGAAGTGAAGGACAAGAGAGGTTGTAAGAACCATGTAGCTGATCACATGTCTAGGTTGGAGGCTGCAAAGAAGGAACAAATTGAGTTTGAGAGAGATGATACATTCCCAGATGAGCAGGTATTAGCTGCTACTCTTGACCTTATTCCTTGGTTTGCTGACTATGCTAATTTTCTTGTTAGTGATGTGATGCCTGAGGGGCTGACATATCAGCAAAGGAAATTGTTCGTGCATGATGTAGGTAAGTACTTTTGGGATGAACCATATCCGTACAGGGTGTGTGCTGACAACATAATTGGGCTATGTGTTTCGTAAGCCAAAATGTTGCACATTTTGTAGGCCTATCACTCATCTTCAGTTCGTGGTCATCATGGTGGTGCTCGAACAACCCGCAAGATACTGCAGTGTGGGTACTACTAGCCTACAATTCATCAAGATGTAGTGAACATAGTAAGGAGCTGTGAGGTGTGCTAGCGGCAAGAAGCCATCTCTCGGCACCACGAGTTACCCATGACACCTATTCTAGAGGTGGAATTGGAGCATCTCAAATGGTTAGTCAACATAAGACATAAGCATAAGAGATAATAGCATAGTCATAACATAAAACATCATAGTCATAGCATTGTCTCCAACATAAGCCAATATAAACATAAGTCAACATACGACATAGTTAATGAACATAGGAGATAAATTATAATAGTAATAATCCAAGTCTTCAACGTAAGCATCACATAAGCATAATTGGCTCTTAGTCATCTCTATCATAATAGAACCATTCTCAAGTAACCTTAAAAGCATATAAGTGCAAAGCTTGAATAGTATCCCATAATACCACCCTAGCCAAGTATCCATTTTTGGTCATCTTAATCATAGTCTATATACATGGTCTAAGTCTTTAAGCTTTTCTACCATAAGGGAACCATACTCCTAAGTAACCTCAAAGCACACTTTTGCAATATATGAGAGGCATCCCAGAATACCCTCCACACTAAGCATATCCTTGAAGTCATCATAGTCATATTTACCCTACCTTAGTCTCATTACTAGCTTACTGTATAAGTACAAGGGAACTATCACCCTAGTCAATTATATCATGTCAAGGAAGGCAGCTATAACACAATCCTATCTAAGCATACATCATAAAAGACAACACTCAGAAGGTAACCTTAAGTCATACTTGTGCAATTCATAAAAGGCATCCCAGACTACCCCTCATACTAAGTACTCATTTAGAGCATCATACTCATGTTCCTTAATTAGGGACTAGCCCTATTTCTAAAACATGGAACACTAGGAGACACTTTACTAGGTATATCTTAGTACCTTCTTGTTTGAACTCTAAGAGATACTATACTAGTTACATCTTAGTTCATCATATTGGAACTTCTAGGAAATGCTACTTAAAGCATAATCTAAGTTCATTAAACTTGAACTCTTGGAGATGCTACTTAAAGCATGATCTTAGTTCATTATAAGGTTAGACCCTTTGAGATACTTCGTTTTAGAATGTCTAGGTTCAATATCATTATGGACTCTTTGAGGCACTACTTCAGCATATCTAAGTTCATTTATACTCTAGAACATTATGAGGTTCTTCACTAACTTGTCTTAGTCCCTCATTATTTAGAACCCTAGGATATACTACGCTAAGTATATCTTAGTTCATTAATGTTGAACCCTAGGATATACTAATTTAGGTATATCTTAGTTCATCATGTTTGAACTCTAAGAGGTACTACTTAAAGCACACTCTTAGTTCATTTAGTTTGGTCTCTAGGAGATGCTCCTTCAAGCATAATCTTAAACAATTACTTGCATTGGACACTAGGAGATGCTACTTAATGCATTATCTTAGCCCATGAGGTTTGAACTCTAGGAGATGCTACATTGAGCACAATCTTAGTTCATTACCAATCTTGTTTAATTGGGATATAACTTTAAACGACATGAGAACATATGAGTTATCACATAATCTCCAATGGTCTTACCCACACCATTAAGGGTTGGTCCAATTGCCAAGGTAGGACCGGTTTGTTAGCTTAGACGGATCCACTAGCTAACTGTCCTACGGGTCATGTAGTTATCGGATACAAAGATTGCTACTAGAAACCCAAACTTCACAAGCTGAGACATCCATCTCATGAGACACACTTGGGGAAATCAATACTCTTCTAGGTGAGAGATCCCATGTGGGAAGCCCAAACTAAATTAGGTGGGAACCTCCATGAAAGCCTAAACTCAACCAGGTGGGAACCGCTATCTCATTTAAATATCCACTCGGTGCTAGGCATAAATCCGATGAGATAATCATGAAGTCTCTACTTTGACTCAAGTTTATGGAAATAGGTTCTTCATAACCAATCCATGCTAATACATCTTTTTGACTATGTGTGAGTAACTATCACCATCCATGACCTAGGTATAAAGTCCCTCTAGCCTTAAGGTTAATTAGTTAGGAGACGTCCTTCAACCCTAGAACCATTATTATGTGAGAAGTCTTTCATCTAAAGTTCATATTCATACTTAGTATCATGTCTAGAATTCTACATTTGACAAGGATATCATCATGAGCTTAGTGATCCTATCAGTTCCTTCCATCTATGGTTCATATGATAAATTAAGTAGGTAAAGGTCTCTCAACACAATCCTATTCATTAGCCCAGGACTCATATGTAGGTCTTACACTCAAAGCCTTAGGATCTAAAGTTAATCATATTAGCTTCTTTCTTCAGCCCTAATGACCATCATTCATAACAATGACTCCTATTTCTCAATTACTTTACATTATGGAAGCATAATATGAACCTAGATTACAAGACATTCAATCACATTCTTTAATACTAGGTGATTCTAGTCATAATTTGCCATAAATGTTCAATTTTGTCTTTACAAGTCAAGATCAATCACGTAGTATAGAGTCTAGTTCAATTCATGTCTAGGTATTCTTAATCTTGATCAATTACTACACACAACATTGAATTAGGAAGATCACCAATGAACCTTCAATTTTGCCAATTATGGCATAAACCCACAAAGATCACATTCATCAATTTAGATTATGGTTTATCATAGAAATCACATGAATTCATCATAATATCATTAAACAAAGCAAAATCAATCATAATTGGATGTTATCCACTAGATTGGAATCACATCCAAACCCTACCCACAATGCAAGCACAACCCTAGCTAGAATTGGGTTTTTGATTTCACAAGTAGGAAAACTATGGGGGCTTTATCGGTGGAAGAACCTATAGATGATTAAGCTTCACATACTTTTAATCAAAGCCCTAAAAAAAGCTTGAATCAATATTCAAAATCGCCCTAATTTCTTCCCCAACTTCCTTTCTTCTTCTTCTAGAGAGAGGATTTCTTCGAGAGAAATTTGGGATCTTTTGATGAATCAGTTAAAGTGATTAGTTTAGGGGTGTATTATACCTATATAGGTGGTTTATTAACTGACTATCCTACCTACTGATACGCTCAAATTACACCTCTTTTCAGAACCATAAGTGATCGTTATCACATAAAGAACCAACTTGTAGGTTGGGGTCGATCCCATGAGAAATATGTTTTAGACTTAAGTTCAATAACGATTATATTCGTTTAGCCAATGTAATTTCGAGAAAAATAAGTATAACCGGGGGGGGGGGGGATTTGTTTAACAAATTTTGGAAATTAAGAATGTAATTAGTAAGCGAGATTCAAACTTTTGTTGTTATCAAATTGAGAATGAAACTAGGGCGTACGTGTTCCCCATTAGGTCATAACTCCATAATACTAGTATTAGCAATCCCTTCCTAGTGTATTACATGCAAAGCGATAAGTTATGTATCTATAAATCCTTGGTCCGGCATCTAGAGAATTTCACCCCGCACCTTGGTCCGGCTACGTGTGTATAATTTACTAACCCTTACCATTACCTCATATTAGACGTCACATCGATGTATGCCTTAGTTTTCACCCTCGAACCAATCGACATTAATTCTATTAGATAGTATCACACTAAATCTATGTTGATAATTCTTTTCTTATTAACTACCTCCTTGGTCCGGCAAGTAGCAACAAGGCGAGTTCTAACGTTGTGCACCGTTTAAAAGCCTTCTAGACGAAAGAATTATCAATACATGCAAGACACTATTCGGGAATTACTTAGTTACCATTCAATTTCGTTAATCACTCATGGTTCGCACAACCCTAGTTGTGGATTTAGTTACCCATATTAGCAAGAAAACAATTCATAATGTTTGAAGAATATATAATGAACTTACGTAGTAGAGTAGAATTATCCCAGAATTTCAAAGTAAAAATCACCAAAACATGCTTAGGAAATTAAGAATTACTAAAGTTGCAAGTTAATCTCCCAAGTTAAAAACTAGAACAAAAATAATAATGCCTACCCTCTAAAAACGAGGTTTACATACCCTATATATAGAAAAATAAGTCCTAACTAAAGAGGAAACGAAATAAGGAAATAAAGTTGCAAGACCCGTCTTCATTCTACGAGACTAACCTACGGTCCATAAGTCGATCTACGGTCCGTAGGTCCCTTCGGTGGCTCAGGACTTAGGCAATTTTTATTTCTTCAAAATCTACAAAATCTATGTCGCAATCGACGATTCAACAGTACTGATCTTAAGTAGATATATGCTCCGTAACTCTTCTCTGTAACTCCACACTTAGATTTTTTCAGCATCAGGTACTGGTCCGTAAGTCACAACCGTACGGACCATAGATTATCTACGGTCCGTAAGTCACAAGTGGTTCCATACTTGGTCAAGAATTCTCTGATATTCAGCAATGCCTTTCTTGCCCTTCTACAACTATCATCTACGGGGCGTGATTGGACCTAAGGTCCATAAGTTGCCTCCGCAGATGCCGTTTTCTACACTTCCTTCAGTTGTGTTTTCAAGTTTACGCGCCTGAACCTATTCCCTCCAAACATGAGAAAAACAAATATAAACTACTACAAAAAAGCCCTAGACACACACAACTTTCAAGTGAAATGTATCAAAAATACTAGAAACTCACGGTACATCAACACCCTCAACTTAAAATTGTTGTTTGTCGTCATATGGCTCTCTATCCCAACTCTCTTTTCGGGTGTGAAATTTGTTCTCTTAGACTCAACAAGCTAATTTGTGCGGATCAAAATATGACACAGATCGACCAATCAACTCAACACATACACTGTTTTACTATCACGAAGGTACCAACTTTCCAACAATGTCACCAGTGCCCTTACTTCAAACGAAATCCATTTTTTCACACAATAAATATGATTATAAGTACAAGGATTCATTTAAAACTCACGCTCAGAAGTAACTTCAATTACAAGTAGTGCTCAATACCATAGGTTTGTCCTTATTTTTACTGCTTAGACTCTCCAACTAGGTTCTAGGATCACTATAAGACTTTCTTGGGTTGTAGCTTAGGCTCAGGGTTAGGTGTGGTACATTTGGGTACTTTTAGTGACTTTCTGCCCTCCTTGACATTACTTTAGGCTTTTCTACCTCTTTTTACCCTATTTTTGACATCCTACCTTTTTTTTTCCTATTTCCCTTGATTCTTTTCCATCATTGATGTGACTTTCGACTTTGTAGCTCTTTTAATTGTCACTTTTCTTCTTTTTCTTGATTTTTCTTCTTTTCTATTGTTTTGCTCAGTTTCTTTCGCACAAAGTCACATCCTTTTTTTTTCTTTTCTTTTTCAACACCAAACTCTTGCAAGACCCATTTTTCTTTAGATTTCCCTTTTCATAGCCACCCTCAACTTAAGGAATTTCCGTTAGTTGAGGTGCACAATGCCCAATGTCGGATTAGGGCCAAGATTGAGGTCACTTTTTGCATTAGCCACCCTCAACTTAGGCTTTTGGCTTAAGTTGAGGTGCACATGTCCAAGGAGGGACCGGGGCCAAAACATTAGATGATGGGAAGGTGAGTTACCGGTTTAGAAAGAAATAGCCTCTTTTAGGCTCAAAGCATTTGGATCAACGGGAGCATTCATTTTCATTTGGTCGGATTCTTCTAGGCATTTATTGGACAATTTAGAACAATGACCTATGATCACTTCCTAGCCTCTAGAGTAGATTATCTTCGCAGGACTAACCTAGCAGGTTCTAGATTGGCACCACTTGTTTGAACAACCAACGATTCTCGCACACTTTTGGCACACAGTTCCATTATCAAATCGTCAAATTACCTAGTTCAAGTTTTTAGCTTAAGTCATGAAATCAATTTTTTCATTATCATGTCATACTCAGAGCTAACACATTCAACTTATTCTAGTCTACAACTTTTTGCACACATTTCAATATATTTGGACGGGTATCATTTTGTCAACACGCTCGTGCCATCATGCTTATGATATTATTCTTGATCATGCTTCTACACATACAATCCTAAAGATGTCGGTTCAACAAAAATTAAGCAGTCTCTTGGGGAAAAAAAACACAAGGAAGAAAACCCCAAGAGAGGATTATGAGTTGGGTTACTCAGACTTCACTTTATCACTCACAATCCATTTACCCCACCCCAAAAAAAATAGGTGCAATTGTCCCCAATGCACACAAAAAGCTGTAAAAATTAATAGATTTGGGTGAAGCAAACCTGTGGCTCTTAGCGCCGAAAAATCTTCAACAAACGGGTGGGTCTGGTTTCCCAGATTTTTCTATAGCAACAGTGGGGTCATCCTTAGTAGAGCCCGCATCTTTGGTCACAACACCCTCAGTAGTGCTATTTGTTGGTCTCACCGCACCCCCAGTGGTGCTCACATCATCCGCCACATTAGGCAAAACCTCATAAATGGGCATAGAACTCGATGCCCCAACAACCATCTCACGGGCCCTCTACTGCCTCAGCTGCTCATCTATTATGGAGGCTTTATGTGCCTTCTTCTCCTGCCTGCGCTGCCTTTTTCTAGCATTTTCCTCCTTCGTGAGCTCAGTTTTGCAACTAGATCAGTGCCTCTTGCCTCAGGCACATGCAGGCTCGGGCTGCTCCTCCGCATCATCTCCACTGAATAGTGCACCCAATATTGTATCGTCGCCTAATGCAGAGCGTGCAGCCTGTGGCTTAACAACTGGTGTGGCAAGGATGACATCAACATCGGCGTGGAGACTAGATAGCTCGGTCCGGAAAGAGGACATATCATTAGTAGGAGCTGGCCTCTCTAGAACTCTTAACTCGAAGGCATCGAGCCACTTATGAACTGCTTGGACCTTTTGGTCCGTCTTCACCTCCATCTTTTTTTCTACTCTCTCTTCGGACACAATAATCACCTTCCGCATCCAGGGCTTAATATGGTCTAGCAAGGTGGCCATCTGACCCTCTAACTTCTGGACTCGGGCCAGTGGTATAGCATTGGCTCCAGAAGGCGGAGTGGCTCTAGATTAGCTCTGGGCCTGGCTAGCGGTCTGTAAGGAGGAAAATGTGGTATCATCATTGTGGGCTAGAGGGGCAGGATCATCACCATGCATCTGCCCCATCGCATCTACTAGATCAACATTATCTGGTACATCAACTTGTGGCCCTCTGCGTGGTGCTGCTACATTCGCCTCGTCCATAATCAGCCTAATATCTAGAGTTCTTGTTGCATTGACCAATTTGTCAAAGTGCCACATCAGCACCCTTACGTCCCTGCATAGCTGAAATATCATACATGGGAACGGGTAGATAATAGTGGTCTTAAAAGACCTCTGATGAATCTCCGCTAATACCATGCGGGCAAAGTCTATCTCCAACCCTTCCACCAATGCTGCAACCATGACCGCTCTATCCCACGTCACCAAATTATCAGCCTTGGTTGGTGAGACTCTATTCCACACTACTAACCAAAAGAACTTGGCCACCAAGTTCAAGGTGGCCTTTCGAATGCCCAGCCGTGTTGTGGCGACCCACTCCGCACGCTATACATCTGCAGCGATATGCCTAGCGAGCCATAGTAACAAAGCCTCCCTCTACTGGGCATTTCGGGTTAAGGCTCCACTCGCACTGTATCCCATCTATAGCCAAAGTCAGTCGTGTTTAGCTTCCAAGTGTGATCAGGGCTAGGACCGTAGAGAAATCGGCTAATGGTCGCATGAGTGATGGCCACAGATAAACCTCGGACTATGGTTGAAGTGAGGGGGTTGTAGGGTGTTGGCTTGGACCGCTTATCAATCAACCCTCGGAGAGTGGCAACATAGGAAGCATAGAACTCCCGCACAATCTCCTCGCTATAGGTTTTGATGTCTCGAGCCATCCACGCGCACTTGTGAAGCTTAAATAGGTGGTGAATGTCGGGCATGGTGTATAGATTCCCCGTGAGGACTTTGTGCTCCTAAGGAATAAGTCGGGCCATCATCTCTTTCTCATTTAGCATTTGGGCATCCCGGTATATCTGCCACTGTCCCTCAACACACCATCTACTTGGTTCCCCTTCCACTGGATCAAGGATGTTGTTTCGTGGAACTGGGACTTCTTCTGAACTAGAGGCCTCATCAGACGAGGCAGCTTGGTTGTGTGTACTTGAGCTGGTGGCAGAGCCGAACGCAGACCTTGATGAAGACCCTGCAGCAGACTCGGAGTAAGAACCCTCTCCAGACCCGGAAGCAGACCCAGTCGGTGACCCGATCAGTGTGTCATCCACATCAGACTGGGAGACAGTTACTACGTTGGTGGCCACCTTACGGGATGTGTTCCTGGTAGACTAGGGTGCAATTGGGGATGCTCTCGTGGTTGGTGGGACATATGCGGGATCCTTCTCGGTTTCGGTGTCCTCATCAATCAGTCTTAGAGTTGGGGCAAAGGATTTGGACTTCCCCTTCTTGGTGTAAGTTACTTGCTTCTTAGGTGCCATGGTACTTTTGGAGGAGGAGTTAGTACCCAAAACAAACCTAAAACACACTCGAAACAATTTTAGAACTAGAAACGAACAAAATGAAAAAAATAATAAAAAATTGGCAGTAAGTTATAGTGGCCACCTACGGTCCGTAGGTAGAATTACGGTCCATAGAACCCCTCTGTAGCTCAGTGGTACCAAAAAGTTTTTGCTCTATTGGAAACTACGGACATGTAGAACGGTGTGTAGATTGATCTACGAATCGTAGTCCAAATCCTTAGTTTCACACTTGGTGAATTTTGCCAAGTGCCTCCATCTACGGACCTGATGTACAGTCTATAACTTGACTTACGGTCTGTAGACGGGGTCTTTGCCAGGTCTCAGATGTGCGTCAATTTTGGAACCCATTTTGAAGCCAATTGCAATATTATCCTAGTCTAATCATGCATTCCAACATAACTCATGCTAGTTTGTCATTCTAAGGGTTACAATTACGCAATTTTATAATTAGTTCAAGACAAGATGTGGAACCCTAAGTTGAAATGTACATATAGACTATTTATTTGCATTGATTTTATGTTATTTCTAAACACAATCAACGACCATCGTCCCAAGGGTGTTAGTACTACAAATGAAACGACCCCAAAAAATGCCCGAAAATGTGCTTCGGAAACACCTATAATTGTAATTTCCATATATCTCAAAATCCGTTTCGTTTTTCGAAAATCCGACTTCATATTCTTGTTTAGGGGGTCAAATTGAGTGGGAAATGGGTCTAACCCAAATTTTAGAGCAACCGTATCAAAATCCAAAATTTCCAAGTGAAGCCTTTTTCGAGGGTCTACTTTGGAGGGTCATATCTCCTAGCACACAAATTATTTGGTGGCCAATAATATATCCATGGAAAGCCCTTTGAGTTAGCTATCTAACGCACTTCGTTTCACCTTATTCGGAGTTCGGACGAATAAGTTGTGCCCATTTTCGTAAAGTCTGTCCGGCAGAAAATCCAAATTCCAGTAGCTGATTTTACTGTTCATCTACTGTTCACCCGCCTGTTTTTTTTTTCTAAGTGTTGGACCCTTTTTTTCAAAGGACTTATATTAATTCCTAGATACCATAATCCAATTCCCATCCCAAAAAAAAACATTTCCCTCTCTACAATCCTCCATTTAAGAAGAAGAAGAAGTGGGAGCTAGGGCTTTGGATTCAAGGCTTTCTTCATCAATTTTCGTGGGAGATCATAGCAAAGGTATGGGGGTCTTGATCCTTGTCTAATTTTCCATACAAGGAGCCAAATCCAAAGTTACTTCAAAATATGAAAAATCTAGGTTTTCACTCAATATCATGGGTTCTTCCATCAAATGGTTTTAAAAGGTTTCTAATGGCACTTTATGGTTATATTGTTGTTGTATTGACGATTTAAGATGAAAATACTCCATGAACCCATGATTTCTCTCTATTCCTAGTTTATGCCTTTATGAAGTGGTTGCTAGATAATGAATGTATATGAATCAAACTTGTTTAAAGGTCTTTAGATTGTTGAAGTATGTCATTACCCATGCTTATTTTATGGTGTATTGTTGGTGTATTGGTATGTGAGGCTTATGGCCTTAAAGGCATAGTATGAGAAATTGGAGTGTTATCATGACATTATATGAATGAGAATCCAATGAAGATAATGTGATCATGTTATGAATGTAAAGGTGTTGTTGTAGGTTGTTCACTGTTTTGGTTGCATAATTACTACCCTAATTTCCATGCTCTTTGATTTCATTACATGCCTTCAAGGTGTTTGACAAAATGTCCAACTATGGAGAATTGATAAATTGATGTTTTAAAGCTTGAGTTATGAGATGTATGGAACTTCAAAGATGTGTTGATGACAAACTAAGCTTGTGTATATGTTCATTCCATACGTGAGATTGCATTAGAGCCTAATGAGAATTTCCTATATAAAGTGTTGCATGACCATGCCCGGTCCGGGGGAAAAGAACCGGACAACCATGTGAGAGGTTTATATCTCACCACCTAGGATGTTTGGGGTGTGACCAACATCAACCATGTGAGAGGTTTATATCTCACCACCTAGGATGTTTGGGGTGTGACCAACATCAACCATGTGAGAGGTTTATATCTCACCACCTAGGATGCTTGGGGTGTGACCAACATCAACCATGTGAGGGGTTTATACCTTGCCACCAGGGTGTCCGGGTGTGAACGGCATCCCCCATCCTAAGTTGGGGTTATAGATTGGTTGGATCATGCATACACATATGATATCTACTATTAGTATAGATTTACATAAACATGTTTCGACTTCACTTTGATCATGCATCCTCATATTGTTATTCATAATGCCTATGAAACTATTTCTTGTATTTCGATTGTGTCCTTGTTTATTGTTGTGTTGCACCCCGCATACTTAGTACATTCCAAGTACTAACGCATATTTTGCCTACATGATGTCACCATGTAGGGACCGGAGCTACTCTTGATCCTTCTCTCCATTCACGTGGCTAGTACGACGCTTATCCGAGTTTGTTGGTGAGTCCTCAATAATTCGAGGGCTATGTTATGTTTCTTACTCCTATGTTTTGAGACTTTAGCTTGCAATTGTATTTTAACTATGAGGGGAGCCGGTAATATGTCATGGCCCTCGTCCTATCTATGTATGTAGAGGTGTGAGTTGGACAAGTATTTTGTAAACGAGCTTGACTCTTATTCTATGATGTCATTTTGAAATGGTTTGCCATAGTCCCTATTTCCCGTTAATTAATGTTGAATGTACTTCCGCGACCGATGAAGTGTGATGACAAGTTTGAGAGGCTTGTTTGGGGTTCCTTCGGGTTCCTCATTCGCCATGTCACGTCTAGGCCCTAGGCTTGGGTCGTGACAACAAATTTAGCATACATTTATAGACGGTTAACTGCCCAAGGTCAAGACCCAACTCCCGACTTTCTATAATCAATCTATGAACCGAAATTCAAAGAAAGGGAAAAGTCTATTACCTTACAAGTAATGAGGAGTGGTGTGATTGTGTGACGACACTATGATTCCAATATCACCAACAAAAGTCACCTACTTGCACCGCACCCGGACACCGATGTTTGAGAAATGGGGTTTAGAGAAATTTGGCGGAAAAAGAAAAGAGAATTGGGAATATCAGGGATGAATTTAGTGTCGGTGATAATGTATTGATGGTGAGAATGAGTGATTTGAGGGATTTGGGAGGTGGAGAAACGGTTAGGGAGGATTTAGAAGAAGTGGGAAATGATTTGAAAGTGGGGGGTTTTAAATTAGAGGTCGTCCGGGTTGGGTCGGTCAAACTAGGGTTGTACCTACGAGACCACGCTTACAGTCCGTAGATGGGGACCGTAGATCACCTTCACACTTTGCAAAATTTCAGACACTTACCTTGGATCTACAGATGCAATTTACGGTCCATAGAATCAACTATGGACCGTTGATGGGGTACGTAGACCTCTACACCAGACCATTTTCTGCAGATTTTGCCTTGCGCACTTGCACATGTAGAAACCATTATGCCATTCTTTTTACATTTTCTGGACACTTTTTAGACACTGACCCTATGCTATATCTAGCCAACACTAACCAAGAAATTAAAGCACCTATCTAATTGAGTACAAAGGCGTAATTAACCAAAGAAACTACTAGATGCAAAACAAAAACTATAGTTGACTAGATTGTACATCATGGGTTGCCTCCCAAGCAACGCTTGATTTAACGTCACGGTACTACACATGCCACTTGATTACTCAGACTTTATCAAGATAGTAGGCCTCAACAACCTCTTGCACACTTTCTGCATTTCCTAGATAGGTCTTGATCTTTTGTCCTTTTACCATGAACCTTGTTCCTTCACTATTCTCACGTTCAACCGCACCATTGGGCAACACCTTCTTGAGTAAAAATGGCCCGGTCCATTTGGACTTGAGTTTGCCCGGAAATAAGCGCAACCTAGAGTTGAATAGAAGCACAAGATCGCCCACAACAAATTTTCGCTTTTCAATTCGTTGATCATGATACCTCTTTATCTTCTCTTTGTACAATGTTGAACTTTCATACACTTTAGGTGAGACTCATCAAGCATATTTTAATCATTTAACCTTTGATTTTATGCAGCTCCGCAATACAAATTAAGCTTCTTCATCGCCCACATGGCCTTATGCTCTAACTCTACCGGTAAGTGACAAGACTTTCTATATACAAGTTGGTAGGGATACATACCTATAGGAATCTTGAATGCGGTGCGATAGTCCCATAGAGTATCATCAAGCTTCCTTGACCAATCCATTCTATTGGCATTCACAGTTTTCACCAAAATCGGTTTGATCTCTTTGTTGGACACTTCAACTTGCCCACTAATCTGCGGATGGTAAGGAATAGCTACATTGTGGCGGACACCATATTTCTCAAGTAGCACTTTGAACAACTTATTACAAAAGTGGGAACCTCCATCACTGATAATTGCCTTAGGTGTACCAAATCTAGAGAAGATATTTTTTTTCAAGAATGCGGTGACACTTTTACCTTCATTGTTGGGGAGCGCAACTGTTTCCACTCATTTCGACACATAATCAATCACAACAAGAATATACTTCATCCCATGTGATCTCACAAATGGACCCATGAAATCAATGCCCCATACATCAAACCACTCAATCACTAATATCAAATTCATAGGAAGCTCTTGCCTCTTTGAAATTCCTCCTTCTCTTTGGCAACAATCACAAGACTTGGCGAAATCATGAGCATCTTGGTGGATGGTGGGCCAGTAGTACCCACACTGCAAAATTTTATGCGCAGTTCGAACACCACTATGAGGCCCACAAACTGGCGATGAATAACGTGCCTCTAGTATTCCATCATCTCGACCTCTGGAACACAACGACGAATAATCCCATTGACACAACTACGATACAAATAAGACTCATCCCAAAAGAACTTATTCACATCATACATAAACTTTTTATTTTGATGAGAAGACAAATCCGGAGGCACCAAATCACTTGCCAAATAATTAGAAAAGTCTGCGAACCAAGGAATCAAATCATGAGAAGTAGCCAATACTTGTTCATTAGGAAAAGCATAATTGATTTCAGCCCTACCACCAAGCTTTAGCATCACCTCTTCATCTAAACTGTACAAGTGATCGGTAACTTGATTTTCAGTCCCCTTTATATCCTTCACCACAAAGTCAAACTCTTGTAGCAACAATACCCATCAAATCAACCTTGGTTTCACATCCTTCTTCACCTTCAAATACCTCAATATAGAATGGTTAGTATGCACTATGACCTTAGTACCAAGCAAGTAGGATAGAAATTTTTTGAATGCGAAAACCACCACAAGAAGTTCTTGTTCAGTTACCGTATAGTTCTTTTGGGCCACATTTAGAGCTTTACTAGCATAGTAAATAGGATGCAAAATTTTCTCTTGCCTTTGTCCCAATACCACACCAAGCGCCACTCCACTCGCGTTACACATTACCTCAAACGGTTGTCCCCAATCCGGTGAAATATTGATAGGTGTAGTAACTAACTTCTCCTTCAACTCTCTAAATGCTCTTAGACAAGCATCATCAAAATAGAACTTACACTCCTTCTCGAGCAGTTTGTACAACGGATGTGCAATTTTTGAGAAATCTTTGATGAACATCCTATAAAAACTTGCATGCCTAAGAAAACTCCTAACACCTCTTACAGAGATAGGTGGAGGAAGTTTTCTATTGCCTCAACTTTCGCTTTATCTACCTCAATGTCCTTCTCGAAAATCCAACGACCTAGCACTATACCTTCTTTCACCATAAAATGGCAATTCTCCCAATTGAGCACTAGATTGCAGTCTTCACACCTCTTAAGCACCTCAGCCAAATGATCTAGATAATGATCAAAAGAGTAACCCACCACTGAGAATCATCCATGAACACCTCAATAGTGTCCTCCATCATATCAGAAAAATATTGACATCATGCAACACTGGAAGGTTACTGGAGCATTCCACAACCCAAATGGCATCCGTTTGAAGGCGAATGTCCCATAAATGCAAGTGAAGGTGGCTTCTCTTGGTCTTTCGGAGCTATAGAAATCTGATTGTAGCCCGAATAACCATCAAAAAAACAATACCCACCTTTACCCGCCAGTCTACATGTGATCCATGAATGGCGTAGGGAAATTGTATTTTTCTGTCCAAGCATTTAACGTTCGGTACCATCCAGTCACGGGATGCATCGGAACAAGCTCGTTTCTCTCATTAGGAACCACAGTAGTCCCACCTTTTTTGGGAAGACACTGAACCGGACACAACCAACTACTATCGGCAATGGGATAAATAACTCTGGCATCCAACCACTTGATGTTCTCCTTTTTAACTACCTCTTGCATAGGCAGATTTAATCTTCTTTGGTGCTCAATACTAGCCTTGTGATCCGGCAAGATTTTGATTTTATGAGAACAAATACCGGAAAGGATCCCAATAATATTCGCAATAGTCCACCGAATAACTCGCTTCAGCCTTTTCAATACGGTAACCAAACACTCTATTTGTCGCCCATTCCAATCAGCCACAATAATGACCGCTAAAGTATCATATTTTCCCGAGAATACGTACCTGAAATGCGGTGGTAGAGCCTTAAGCTATAATTTTGGTGCCTCCTCAACAAACGGCCGTGCAAGTGGGGACTCACTAATTTTCATGTCCAACTCCAATTTCTTTGGTTTTGACCGATATTTACACTTATCATGTTTGGTGACCAGCTCATCATACGCTTAAATAGCATCACTGTCGAAGTTCATCATAACCGCTGCTAATGCCTCAACACCCAGTCTCTCATCAACCTGCACCTCAAAAACACTCTCAACCCTATAGTTTATCACCAATACCGATTCGAGCTCACTACTTTGCTTCATAGACCTACAAAAATTGAAAGTCGCCTCTTCATTGTTCAGTTTGAATTTCATCTGCCCCTTTTCCATATCTATCAAAGCGCGTCCCGTATCTAAAAATGGTCTCCCAAGAATGATGGGAACCTCAAAATCAACCTCGCAATCAAGAATCAAAAAATCAATCGAAAAGATAAATGACTCCACTTTCACTAGTACATCATGGAGCAAACCTATGGGCCTCTTCACAGTTCTATTGGCCATTAGCAATTGCATCGCAGTCGGTTTTGGATCTCCCAAACCTAACTTTTTGTAAATTGACAATGGCATCATATTAATGCTAGTCCCAAATATCACACAATGCCTTAGCAAAATGCAACAACCCGATGGTACATGGAATAGTAAAGGCACCAGGATCCTCCTTCTTCTGCACAAGGAACCTAGTAGCATAGTGCTACAATGTTGCAATTTGTCATCATCCTCGAAGCTCATGACCCTTTTCTTGGTCACCATATCCTTCATAAATTTTACATACCCAGGCATTTGCTCCAAAGCCTCTATCAACAGAACATTGATGGAAAGATGCTTCAACATGCTAATAAACTTACAGTATTTGCTTTCTTCAGTATTTTTCACTAACCTTTGTGGGAAAAGAGGTGGAGTCTGGGTATGGGGACAACTTTTTGAGTTACCTCTTCTTCCTTCTCTGTCGCATTCTCGAACTCTCCAGTCACCTCAACCACATCATCATCTTTATTAGCATCAATTTCTACCCCAAACGGCATAGGCAGATCAATGGTCTACTTACCTTCTCAAGTCATGACTGCCATGCAATGGCCATCATTCTTTGGATTTTGGATAGTATTACAAGGAGAAGTTCCAGGTTGACGTGGGTTTACTATAGTCAACAACTGAATCATCTGTAGCTCAAGATGTTTGATCGACACTGCGTGGGTGTCAACATTTTGACCAATACCAGACAAGTCATTTTGCATCTCTTTCACATTCTCATCAGTTGCGTTAAATCTCCTTATCATTTTCTTCATCATATCCTGAATACGTGACATATTACCTCCAGCTTCCGTAGGAGCAAAATTCCGATTTCAAGGAGGAATATAAGGTCCAGCCCGATCGTTTCTGTTGCCATAGTTGTTTCGGTTGTAATTGTTATCGCGATTGTAGTTCCTATCCCAGACATATGAACCCTCACGGTTGTAATTGCCATAGTTTCGATCTTGGTTTCCTTGACCTTGACACCAATTATCCGTGTTGGAACCTTGGGAGTTTGGTCGAAAACCCGTCGTCTGCTCATTCACCGCATAAGTATCCTCTTTAAAATAATAATCATCTACCGGTGGTGGAGTTCTAGTCAGATATTTCACATCATTTACCTTCTCCACTCCTCCAGTCACATTCTTTAACACCAACCCTAGTTCAGTTCTCATATGTGACATCTCCTCGTGAATCTCATCTGCGGGTTGGTTGTTTGTAGCTTGAATGGCAAATGTGCTCCTCCCAGTGTTTGACTTTCTACTGCTCCAAGATTTATTATTTTGAGATATCTTCTCCATTTACTCTGTAATCTATGCAAAAGTCCATTCACTTTATGAACCTCCCGCAATAGTATCGAGCACTACCTTACCATAATCATCCTATCCACAATATAAATACTCCTTTAGTGACTCATCATCAATACGGTGATTCGGGGCACCCCTCATGAAGGAAGTGAACCTATCCCAAGAACTACACACAGACTCTCTAGGTAATGCTACAAAGTTATTGAGTTTATCCTTCTTGTTCAACTTCTTGGATATTGGAAAGAATCTTGCTAAAAATGCCTTTATCAACTGCTCCCATGTATAGATTGAGTTGTAAGGAAGTTCATTGAACCACACAGCAGCATCTTCGGTCAATGATAGGAGGAACACACACAACCCAATGACGTTCATATCCCAATCCAGTCGACCTATACAACTTTTGTAGACATGATTAGGTTTGGCTATGTTAGCATGTGGATCATCCGCTGGCAACCCCGTAAACAAGCCCCTCGCTGTAAGCATCTGCATCAAGCTACTGGACACCACAAATGTATCCCCCTTTAGGTAGAGGCAGTAGGACAAGAGTTCTGGCAACCCCAGAAACAATCCCTTCGCTGTAAGCATCTACATCAGGCTACTGTACACCACAACTGTATTCCCCTAAGGTAGAGGCGGGACGACAAGAGTTCCATCAGAATCGACAAAATTAAGGTTGACCCTAAAATTTTCATGCAGGCGTGGTCCTTGTGGTTCCTGTGTGCTAAGTGCATCTCCCAATCTATTCTAAACTGGAGCCTGATTATTTGCATAAATTACCCTCAGAGGTTGCAATCTAACACCCTCACCTAACTCTCCCCCGATAGGGTTAACTGAAACTCCTTGATTATTCATTCTTCGCAAAGTTCTATTCAGTCCGGGATCGTAGGGAGTAAGTGGTTCACCTTGGCTCCGTGTACTTGGCATACAGTAGAGTAAGACTCTGAGAGAGACAAAAACAAAAGAAAAAGTAAAATTAGGAAATATTTGACGAAAGTTCAATAATGCAATTAAACTTAATTTAAAAGCGTTATTCCCTTGCAGCGGTGCAAAAATTTGATACGCTCAAATTACACCTCTTCTCAGAAGCAGAAGAGATAGTTATCACGTAAAGAACCCAACTTGTAGGTTGGGGTCGATCCCGAGAGGAATATGGTTTAGACTTAAGTTCAATAACGATTATATTTGTTTAGCTAATGTATTTCCGAGACTAATAAGTAAAATGGGGGGGGGGGGGATTTGTGTAACAAATTTTGGAAATTATGAAAGTAATTAGCAAGCAAGATTCAAAATTTTGTTGTTATCAAATTGACAATGAAACTAGGGCGTACGTGGTCCCTATAAGCTCATAACTCCGTAATACTAATAATAGCAACCCCTTCCTGGTGTATTACATGCAAAGCGATAAGTTATGTATCTCTAAATCCTTAGTTCGGCATCTAGAGAATTTCACCCCGCACCTTTGTCCTGCTACGTATGTATAATTTACTAACCCTTACCATTACCTGATATTAGATGTCACATCGATGTATGGCTTAGTTTTCACCCTCGCACCAATCGACTTTAATTTTATTAGATAGTATCACACTAAATCTAGACAAAAGAATTATTAATGCATGCAAAACACTATTCGGGAAATACTTAGTTGCTATTCATACCTCATTAATCTCTCATGGTTCCCACAACCCTAGTTGTGCATTTAGTTACCCATATTAGCAAGAAAACAATTCATAATATTTGAAAAATAAATCATGAACTTACGTAGTAGAGTACAATAATCCAAGAATTTCAACTTGAATTTCAAAGTAAAAATCACCAAAACGTGCTTAGGAAATTAAAAATTGCTAAAGTTGCAAGTTAATCTCCCAAGCCAAAACTAGAACAAAAATAATAATGTCTACCCTCCAAAAACGAGGTTTACTATCTATATATAGAAAAATAAGTCCTAACTTAAAAGTAAACGAAATAAGGAAATAAAGTTGCAGGACGCGTCTTCATGCTACGAGACTGACCTACGGTCCGTAAGTCGATCTACGGTCCATAGGTCCCTTCCATGGCTCAGGACTTAGGCAATTTTTCTTTCTTCAAATCTGCAAAAACTCTGTCGCAAAAAACAGTTCAACAGTACAGACCGTAAGTCGATCTACAGTTCATAACTCCACACTAAGCTTTTTTCAGCATCAGGTACTGGAACCAATCTCTGAATGATTTGACGGAGCAACAGTACGGTCCATAGATCAATCTATTGTCTGTAAGTCACAACCGTGGTTCCACACTTGGTCAAGAACTTCCTGATATTCAGCAATGCCTTTCATGCCCTTCTATGACTATCATCTACGGGGCGTAACTGGACCTACAGTCCTTAAGTTGCCTCTATAGATGCCCTTTTCTGCACTCCACAACTCTTACCAAAGGCTCTAGGACTCATTAGTTCAACTCACCAAATTACGGGGTGTTACAATACTACTCAGAATTACATCGATAGTTCATGACCCATAGGGGACTCATAACATTCACATACCAACGCAAATGATCTCCATGTGTCTGTGCAGATGATCTC
The DNA here is from genome assembly GCF_900185275.1 of Solanum verrucosum. Taxonomy (NCBI): domain Eukaryota; kingdom Viridiplantae; phylum Streptophyta; class Magnoliopsida; order Solanales; family Solanaceae; genus Solanum; species Solanum verrucosum. Next base: position 5,798,946 of record NW_026020063.1, on the reverse strand, counting down.
AACTCACTATCATAAAACTAAATGATTTCAACACGGACGATCTCCACGTGCCCAAATTATAATCTTAACTTATACTCAATCTCATGTCAATGCATATGCACAATATGATTTCAATAATAGAGGATGAAGATGAATATCAACCAATCAATTATCAGTATGATATATAATAACCTAAAATATAAAAAATATACTGGTTTAATAAAGAAACACAATCATACAAAAGAATTCAAGTCAATGATATATTTGCTAAAGCCCATATGCTTTTGCATTATCGGATTACAATCCGCATTATATAGTAATAAACTTTCCCTATAAAACACTGGCACTCATACCAATGCATGTCACATAATTGGTAAGAGACCCCATCTTTCTCCCTAACCCATGGTCTATTCAATTTTTAATCTTTAATTAGAAAAAATGTCCTTTAACAAAGTCTGAAAGTCTTAACATATCTTAAATGTCGAACATCTATCACGAATCTTCAAAATTTTACCTTTCCCTTTCGTAATGCTTCAGAATGTTCCCAAATCTATCAAATATGCAATATTTGTAAGCAAATGAGCTCATAGACACCCCTATTACTACATGTGTAGCCTAGATCCAAATCTCACCGCAACCTAAACTTAAGTTCCTAATCATGACGTAAAGTTTCATATTTTTCCTAAATTTTTAAGCCTAGGGTTGAGTCTCAATTCCTCCAAATATTCTAAATTAATAATATTGATGTAATATAGTACCTCTAATATCTAATGATCACAAGATTTTTTGATAGAAACCAATATAAAATTTTACAAAAACGACTCTACACTTTTATAACAAAAACACTCTAGTTCCCTTCCAAAATTGACTTTAATATGGATCTAATCATTACCTAATGATTAACCCCTCAACCCTAATAAGTTTTGATGAAAGATTCTAATTTGGTCAACTTCAAATGACCATATCTCAAGTCTAGAATGAGTTATGTTTTTATACATTTGAGTATGGGTTCTACGTATTATTGGGAGTAATATTAAGCACTGATATGGGGATGAGTTCAGACAACTCAAAATCCTCATAAACCATTTATGCCAACATGGATAAACGATCATATTTTTCAGATCATTCCTTATTGATTTTAAGAATAGCTTAGTGGATCCACTTAATTGAGGATGTTCTATACCTCGGGAAGGTATATGAATGTTCTGACATCATAGACAAGACGATGTATCATCACGTAGATCATAGTGATGGTTATCGGCTAGAGAATCTCCCAAATAAGAGTAAGGAGTTTATTATTTTATTTTTATATACATTTTAGTTATTATATATTATTTTAAAAGCTTTATATAATGAATATTTTATTGTTTCTTTCATGTTGAGTTGAGTTGAGTGGAGGTGAGTGTTTTTCCTTTCTATCCATTCAACTATGTATCCCTATGTTCAGTTTTCCCCTTGCATGCTCGTACATTCAATGTACAAACATCATTTGGCCTACATAATTTCATGATATGGATACAAGTGTCTAGGATCATCAACTGGCACTTCATTGATCCCATTGCATTCTAGCTAGATTGGTGAGCCTCTTTGCTTCTAGAAGGCTCCACAATTAGATTTCAGTTTTGTTAGGATGTCGTGGGTGTTTTCACGACTTTCATCATAGTATTTAGAGGATTCATAGACAATAGTAGTTAAGGAGTCTCTTCCCATTTCCCTTCTGACTTGCACAACTATGTTCATTTGAGTATTTCAGATAGTTTTTAGTTAAACCATTTCATTAATGAGACATTATGAGTTGATTTTTGACTTTAAGTTCCTATATTGTTTAGTAAGTGTTTCGGTGAGTATTCTGGCAGGCCAAGGGTTCCCTTGGGGACCAGCTGATGAGTCCGAGATTTGGACTCATTTAGGGCTTTGTTTATACATATTTAATATCCTCAAATGCTTATTTTGGGCCAATAACTGATGTTAAATCCTTGATTTTCAGGAGTATGGATTGAGGAACAAAGCAAAGACACTCAAAGGCAAAGAGGAACAAAACATGCTGAAGAAAAAGAAGATGGGTGAGCCTAAGGATCGCCAAGAGCACTCGGCGTGTCGCCGAGTGACTCATCAGACCGCCTAAAGTTCCAATGTGCCAATCCCTAATGGAAAGAACCAAGTTGGCGATGAAAATAAGCGGTTGGAGGATCACCGAGTGATCCCGCGAACCTAAGATAGATCGCCCAAAGTTACAGACCTTGAGGATGTTGAATGCCAAGGTAGAAGGGCGATGGAAGAGACCAAAGGGCGGCTCGCCAAGTGGTTTGGCGAGCCCGACTTACTTCGCCGAATGAGCTTCGGTAGCTTATTTTCGGCACTTATAAATATGTTTTTGAACATTTAGTTTAATATCAAACAATCTTAGAACAAATTATTATTATGTTTTAAGCATCTGGAGACACTTTTCTCTAGTGTTTCCTTAGCTTTGAGGGATTGAAGAAATTCAGTTTTGAGAAATTGGAAGTGGGACTTTGAGATTCTAAAAATTGGAGCATTGTAAGGACGAAATCACTCTTACCCAGTTGACGGATAATCAATTCGGTAACCGTATTTTTACCTTTTTATGATGTCTAGCTAAAACCCCAATTTGTGGGATGTGATTATGTGATTATGGGCCTGATTTATCATATTGGTATAGCTAATTGTTAGTTTAAATTCTATTTAAAAGTGAGTTCAATCATTATTCTAGTTTAACCTAAGAATTGTAGTTGCAAATGCAGTTCTACGTTTGTGTTCTTGGCTTGGTCGAGAGAGAAGTTTTAGAACTAAGGTTTTTGATTAATAGTTTGTGGGTATTGGGTTGATTTGGGTTCAGCTCGAGAGAGTGAATCCCAAACCCTTTTCCCACATATTTAGATTGAAATAGTAAATGGATTAAGGTGTGGGCTGCTCTTAATTTGCATGCTTGTTGATGTTCGAGAGAAATCACTTTATTCGGGGTAATTGTTCGAGAGAAAATTACCTTTCTTATAGCCTAGCCTAATCACTAATATCTAGCTATTTACTAATAGTTGCAATTACCCATATGTCTATATTAGCCTATAATCGATCACATCCCAAGAATCCGTCTCAGTACTGTTAATTCGTATTGTTTATTACTGTTTGTAGTTGATAATCACAACCAAAACCTCCATTTGACATTCATGTCACCCCTTGATTTGAATGATGTCCTTATTCGATAACTTTTACTCCTATGACAGATTTGACCAAATTTATACTTCCTAATTGAATCTGAAACACGTACCGCTCCTTGTGGGATTCGAACCCAACTCATTTAGTTGGGTTTTATACTGAATTACGATAGTTAAACACCTAGAATTGGATGAGGTGTGTTGTGAAACGCAAAAATAAAAATGGCGCCACTGTCGAGGGGGGGGTGTTGTTTGAAATTCTTTTGGTGAAATTGAATTGTATTCTTGTTAGTCATAGTTGAATCTTCTTATTTTTAGTTTTGGTTTTTGTGTTTGTAGTTAAAGCAGAGGAAATGAGTGTATACGGTAGCAATGGTAACCAAATGGACCACCCTTCTTCAAAGATTATAATTCTTAGGGATAACAGCCTAGAATTCAAGCACTTGGAGGGTGAAACTATCCATGAGTTGTGGCTGAGATTGAAGTCACTGTTGTTGCGATTCCCAACTCATGGAATCCTAGATAAGATGTTTCTAGACTCTTTCTATAGAGGTCTTGGTCTTTGGAATAGAGGAGTGGCTGACCAACTTTCTTCGGGTGGTCTAATGCGACAACCCTATGCAATAGTATCCCAACTCCTAGATCGCATGACTAAGACCAACAAGAAGCAAGAGAGGGACAAAAATTTGGCCAAAATATTGACCCAGCTGGATCACTTGGCCAAAAAGTTCATGGAATTTGAAGTACTGTTTAAAAAGAAAGATATGTACAGTCCTCCCCACGAGCGTCAAAAGCCCAAAGATTCTAAGGGTGGCAAGACTAAGGATATGCTCTAACGTATTCGCAACAAGGTTGAAGGGTCCGATAAAGTTTTAAAGGAAATGGAAGAAGACGTATTAACGGTCAACAAGACGATGACCTCTCATTCCGTCTCCATGAATCTTATGGAAAACCAAATGGGTCAGATTTCTTAGCATTTTAACCCAAGACACAAAGGGGGTTGCCTAGTGGCACTATGGCAAACCCCAAGAATGAAGCTTGAATGGGTACTTCCGTCGTGCCACATAGTTAACTAATGCACTCATTGGGAGGCAACCCAAGTTTTTATTTCTTTGTGTTCATTTTTAATTAATGGGTGTTGATTGTGCAGGTCGAAGTGTGGAATGTGTTTGGAAAGTGCGGGTTGGCGACCCAAAAGTCCAATCGGCCACTCGCCGAACAGGTCGGTGAGCCCGACTTGGACTGCTATTGGACTCACAAAAATGATAGGTGAGAGTCTGTAAAACTCGGCGGACCATGGACGAGACGGTGACTCGCTGAACAGGTCGGTGACCTCGACTTTGTCTGTTGTTTGGACCCCCAAGTCAACTAGAGGTCCTATAAAACTTAGCGAGGTAAGTAACCACTTTATGTTGCGGCGAGTGGTTCGGCGATGACGACTAATAACGCCGATGGGCCGCGAACTGAATGGTTTTAAAAGGCCAAAGGTTTAAACTTTCAAACTCTTTCATATTTCCTCCTTTTTACCTCGTACAATCACACCCACACTCTATATTTTCTTTATTTCTTCATTTTTATCTCTTATTGCTCATTGATCTCGTGCTCGGAGTTGGAATCCATTGTCGCCTAGCTTTACAAAATCATATTTGACTTAAAGGTTGGTTTTCTGAACCCCGAACTCTTAGATAACGGTTCGATTCAAATGCAATTGTTTTAAATCTTATTAATGTGTGGTGGGCCTGCTCTGAAATCGTAATGTTGTGCTAGTGTGCCTATTTTAGTTTTGAAATCGTTCCTAAAATGCTTATATTGTTGATTTTCTGAGTTTCGGGCTTTAGAAATAAATATGTGGGTTGCATTAAATTGTTGTTAGCTCTAGTCAAGTGAAGCTTGAGTAACTCCAACTATGCCAAATGACGTACTTTTCCCAATGATGGAGCATTTGTCATCGTTCTTAAGGGTAAAAGTCATCAACTGACCAATTTTGGCCATACTAGGGGAAGTCTGAGTACCCCGGTGGCATGAGTCGTATGGGTCTGAGTTTAATCGATGAAATGTGTGATTTGATTTTTTTTTTTGGGGGTTGCAAGCTTGATTTTTTGAAACGGGCTTAAAATTTAGCACGTTGCGCAATTTGGCGAGCTCGATCGAGCTCGTTGAACCACTTGGCGGTTCGCCAATGTCCCCCTTTAAAGGCCATAATTTTGTGTTTTTGTTCAGTGTGACTAACTTTCGATGAGAAACCCGAGCTCGCTGAGTTGACTCGGTGACTCGCCAAAAGTCTCCCTTGATCGCCCTTTCTGTTCCCCTAAACCCTAAAACACATTGTAACTTTCGGCGAGCTAGTCTGAGCTAGCTGAATGGCGTCGGTGATTCACCGAATGGCCCTCCCTATTGCTGACCTATCTTTTTTCTAGGAAATTTTTGAGTCAGCTCTTCCGACGAGGCTCGCCTAAGTAACTCAGGGAATTGCCGATCGATTCAGCGAGTCTTTGTGCAACCTGTATTGTACAATTTTCTTGAACTGTTTCTAATTATTTCCGATGTGTTTTGCAGATATGGCTAGACCAAAAAGTAACATGACGAGACATGCAGCCCCGTAAGATGGGAAAATGAGTCACTATCAATGAGGATGCAATTGCAGCCAAGGCAAAGGCCACAAAAATTCCTACCATAAGTCGGAAGGGTAAATGAAAAGGAAAGGCATCTGCTCCTGAGTCACCGGAGGTTAGCTCCGACAGTGAGGGACTGTATGCCACTTACCTCACCACTTCTTAGAGTGAGGGTGAGAACCAAGACCCTCATGTTGTCATTTCTAAGAGTAAGGACGATCCGTGGTTATTGGCTAGAAGAGTTGAAATGCGCTCCAAGATGATGCATGATCCATTTAGGATTCGGGCACCACATGCCACTACTCTTCCTCCTGCCCCAGAACAGGTTGTGGTCCCAGCACCACCTGCATAGGGTCCTCCTCCCCGATCTATTAATAGACTAAAGGTTGAGGGATTGAGAACCATCATTGAGGAGAATAGGTTGTCTATAGATGGAAGGATACACAAATATCGAGAGATAAGGCGCACCTTGAGGTCCCACAAGTTTCACATTTTGACTAGACCCTGTGTCCCTTACATTCCTAATTGGGCATGGGAGTTTTACACACCCTACGAAGCTCTAGTGCCACAAGGGTAGAGAAAGGCTACCACATTCAAGTCGGTATATTATGTTGTCGTTAGGGGCAAGAAAGTAAAGTGTGATAGGGATGACATTAATGCATATTTGGACTGCACCAACAACATTTCAGATGACTATCAAGACATAATCAAGACAAAATCATTGAAGACTATGAAAAAATGGTTAGCTCCTCTTTTATCTGATAGTACTCCTAGGTGGATAAAGGCTGGAGCGCACATTGAAAAGAAATACCTCAATGTAGCAGCGAGGTACTCGTTTAGCTTTACTAGCAGCACTATCATGCCATCCCAGAATGAATCTATCCTCCGCCACACTAAGGCAGCATGTCTTTGTTGCATCATTGATGGGACAAATCTAAACTTGAGTATGATCATTGGCCATGATATGTCCATGAGGGCTAGGCAGCGCCAGACTTCACTTTCGTTCCCGGTGTTGATCATGGAATTGTGTAGATGAACCCGAGTGCCCTATGATGAGAAGAAGAATGTTCAAGTGATTCCTACCGCCTCTACCGATATTCAGCTCATTGAGGCCGAGTACTTGAAGGATGAGGTGGAGAAGAAGAAGGCATCCCCGGTGGATTCTTCTCCGGCAATTGGCATTGAGACTTTACTTGTAGATCCAGTATTGCCTACTCCGGCCCCTAGCCTTCAGGTATATCTAGTGATGTTCCATTCATGACTCAGAGTGCTTCTACTGCTTCCCTTCCTCCTAAGTCTGCTGCTAGTGCTACTGCCTCCCGACCCCTACTCACCCAGGCTACGATACTACAGATGGGGCATCTAGCACATTCTACTGATAGGAGTTCCTCCAGGCTTGAGGCTATAGTCCTTGGGATGATTGAGAGGTCCCTCATTACAATTGTGACACCTCATAGTGTATCTATTGATGCCCTTGCAGCAAGGATAGCGGTGTGTGAGCGAGGCCAAGGGGTAACTGATGAGGTGACGACCCTAAAGACCGCAATTGCTGAATTGATTAAGGACGTGGACCAATTGAACTCCACATGTATGTCTATGATTTATGGGACTGTGAAGATCCCTGATATGCCAGTTGGCTCTGATGTGCCTCCGTCTACTACCGGAGATGAGGTTCGAGCTTATGAGGTGGCTGCTGCAGAGTTCGAGGCTGAGACTGATGAGGAGCAGCTCGTTGTCAATTAGGAGACTACATATGAGGGCCTTACCGATGTTGAGAAGGCCATGGTGCATTTAGTCGTGCAGATTTCATTAGCATATACGTCCATGGCAGGATCTAGTGGAACCGATGTTGTTGTTACTTTAGGCACTGATGCCCAGGATTAGAGTGTTGCACCGGGCATTGATTTCCCGACAGATGAAGCGACTCTGTAGACATGATTCTTCTTTACCTCCCTCTTTGTCATTTTTATTGAATTTTGATTACATTTGTTGCATTTGAGGACAACTACTATTTATTTGTGGTGGGGTGAGGTATTTCTATTCCTACCTCTTGTGTATATATTGGGTTTTTTGTTTTAAACTGTGTTTTGATCTTATCTTGTGGATGTTTAGCTTATGGCTCCTTGGTTTGAAAAGAAATGGGTTTGACCCATCTAAAAAAAAATTGCCACCTCTTATTGTGTTTGAATGTGGTTGTTCTTGTGTGAATTTGAGTATCAGTTATGATCAATATAGATGACCTGAATAGTTCTCTTAATCAAACAAAAATGAATACGCGATTAGGATGAGGCAAAATAAAGTTGCATAGACAGTATGTTGAATTTTTGCATCTCGTTCTTACTAGTCGTCTATCGAATGGAGTCTCTTGTGATGAACATTGCACAGTAGCAAACGTGTGGAGTCTTGTTTAATATTGTTGCCAATGCCTTGTGTGATGAGCTTACTTTGAATTTTGTGTGATGACACCTAGAATTTACATCGTAGGTCCGGTTCACTAAGTGAAGCAAGCACTTGAAATGATCTTAGGCAAAAATTTGACAATATACTTCTTTTGTGGACAAACTTGTGAGATGTGTGAACCTTGCTTGAACCCCCTTTAAGCCTTATCCTTTTCTTGGAAGAAACTTGAGCAATTGAGACCCCACTTTATCCATTCACGCATAATCCTCATGAAGTGTGATTTGTGTGAATATCCAACTTAGGACAAAAGCCTATGTTAGGGGTGTGGTGAGAAGAGAAGGTAAATCAAGAATGTGAACCCCTTCTAGCAATGGCCTTGAGAAAGATGGAACCCCTTCATATATAAAAAAAGAGAAAGAAAAGAATAAAGCAAAAGAAAAAGAATGAAAAACTTGTGAATAAAGTTCTAAAAGTTTCAAAAGAAATGAGGTGTTCGGTATTCCATTGGAAGTTGAATAATGCGGTGAATGTTAAGCATGATTGAAATATTGAAGCAAAGGAAGAAAGTGATGTTCATACCATATTTCATGAGGGTAGCAACCACTGAGCCTAAATGTTCATACCTTTAAACTCGGCCCCGTTACAATCCTTGAAAATACTTATTTTATCTTTAGTGAGCTGAAAGGAATGTTGATTGGAAAATAAGGGCAAAGCTATGGCTGAAGTCACTTATGTGTTCATCTTTGTGAGTGTGAGGGTCGAATGTGATTCCGGAGCTATAAATTTTTGAAGAATTGTGTGTTAATATGAATCATCTTTGTTGTGAGGGCATTTGAGTACCTTTGTTGAGCTTGAACTTGCATTTGAAGCAAGTATTGTGAACTTGAGCATCTTTGATAATGGTGAGTCACTACTTGAATCTTTGAGTGCACAATTGATCCTTGCATTAGTAAGTTGAATCTCTTTGTGTGCATTCATGATCGAGTCTTGTGTAGCACTGTTTTAGACATCCTTTTTGAGCTATTGAACTTGAGTGTTACTGGAGGAAAAACAAACGTTTAAGTTGGGCGTGTTGATGAGTCATAGATTTGGACTCATTTATGCTTTGTTTATATAGATTTAGTGTCCTCAATGATTATTTTGTGCCAATAACTGATGTTAAATCCTTGATTTTCAGGAACAAGGATTGAGGAACAAAGCAAGGACACTAACATGCAAAAAGGAAGAAAATAGGTTGAAGAAATGAAGATGGGCGAGCCTGAGGATCGCTAAGAGCAATCGGCGTGTCACCGAGTGGCTCATCAGGCAGCCTAAAGTTCCAGTGTGCCAATCCCTGAAGGAAAGAACCAAGTTGGCGATAGAACAGAGCAGTCGGCGGATCGCCGAGTAATTCTGTGAAGCCAAGATAGATTGCACGAAGTTTCTTACCTTGAGGATGCTAAATGCCAAAGTAGAAGGGCGATGTAAAAGACCAAACGGTGGCTCGCCGAGTGTTTCGGCCTGCCTGACTTACTTCACCAAATGAGCTTTCGTAGCTTATTTTCGGCAACTATAAATAAGTTTTTGAACATTTAGTTTAGTATCAAGAAATCTTTAGAACAAATTATTATTAAGTTTTGAGCATATGGAGACAATTTTCTGTAGTTTTTCCTTAGCTTCGAGGGATGGAAGAAATTCACTTCTGAGAAATTAAAAGTGGATCTTTGAGAATCTCAAAATTGGAGCATTGTAAGGATGAAATCACTCTTTCACAGTTGGCGGATAATAAAATTGGTAACAGTTTTTACCTTTTTATGATGTGTAGCTAAAATTCCAATTCTTGGTGTGTGATTATGTGATTATGTGATTATGGGCCTGATTTATCATATTGGTATAGCTAATTGTTAGTTTAAATGCTATTTAAAAGTGAGTTCAATCATTATTCTAGTTTAACCTAAGAATTGTAGTTGCAAATGCAGTTCTACGTTTGTGTTCTTGTCTTGCTCGAGAGAGAGGCTTTAGAACTAAGGTTTCTGATTGATAGTGTATGGGTATTGGGCTGATCTAGGTGCAGCTCGAGAGAATGAATCCTAAACCCTTTTCCACACATTTAGCTCGAAAGAGTAAATGTATTAAGGTGTGGGATGCTCTTAATTTGCATGCTTGTTGATGTTCGAGAGAAATCACTTGATTCGGGGTAATTGTTCGAGAAAAAATTTCCTCCCTATAGCCTAGTCTACTCACTAATATCTAGCTATTTACTAATAGTTGCAATTACCCATATGTCTATAGTAGCCTATAATCGATCACATCCCAAGAATCTTTTTCATTATTGTTAATTCGTATTGTTTGTGACTGTTTATAGTTGATAATCAAAACAAAAACCCCATTTGACATTCGTGTCACCCCTTGATTTGAATGATGTCTTTATTCGATAATTTTTATTCCTATGACTGATTTGACCGCATTTATACTTCTAGATTGAATTTGAAATACGTACCGCTCCTTGTGGGATTCGACCCCAACTCATTTAGTTTGGTTTTATACTGATTTACGATCATTGAACACCTAGAATTGAATGAGGTTTGCTTGAAACGTTAAAAATCACCAGCGATGGTTCTAGGATGTCGTCCACGTCCAAGATGTAGGCTCGGAATTGAAAAAGAGGTACTAAACTTTTATAAAAATGATTGGCAGAGGTTAAAAACTCCATGAAATTATTTCCTGAAATAGATAATGGGAGTTAAAACTGTCGTTATTTGAATGCCGAAAATTGTTATTGGGGTAGCTTAAAAACTACCACAAATTAATTGTGGCACACCTAACTACATGAGTCCTTGAAACCCCTGTAACAGTAACTAGCATCGTTTTAAACCCCAACAATTTGGAACTTTAACCCCCACAGTTTGACCCCTTTTTTGTAGTGATATTTATATAATTTAAAGCGTAAAACTTAATTTTTTTACCTTTGAATGCGCACAACAACAAAAATTATAAAGATTGAAATTCCTTAGAGTCCTCAATCATTTTATTTGATAATACTCTTTGCATTTACATACATGTTGTTCAATTGAATGTATATACCTTACGAATTGTTGAGACATGACTATCAAATTTTAAAGACCAAAGTACAATATTATAAATAGAAGACGATAAAATATGAATGAGAAAACATGAAGTGAATATTTATTGTTGAAGAAGAGATATAGTTTTACATGAAAAGTTAACTAATAAAAGAAATTGTAGTACACCCGTTTATGAGTGAAATATCTTAAATTATTTGTGATGTATTTTGGGGTGAACATACGGAGTTAACATTCTTTTGGTATAGTTTGTCTCTGTGAGGGTAAGCTTTACATTTTGATCAGTGATTTTAGAGAGGATTCAATTGAATATGTTGTGTTAATGTAAATAACTCTAATTAAGGTGATAAGAGAGAGAGGGAGAGAGAGATACAAATAAAATAAAGTAAGAATATAACTTCTCACTCTCTTAAGAAAGGTGTATTTCACTCTTTCTGCCACATCAACATATATATGGTAATCTATTCCACTTTAAAATAATATAAGGGGTTCATACAATCCTCCAAAAATTAGAGTGTATAACATAAATTTTGATTGATGTTTGAGTGATTTTTAAGTTGTTTTCCAAGTTTATTTGATTGTAAGATTTTAGATATTAAACTAATTGTAAATGAAAAGCTTAATAATATATATTCCTCATCTTCTATTTTATAATTATTGAGAAGAGTGGAGTTTAAAAAAATAATATGATATTCATGTGTTATTATCTGTACAAAAAAAAAAAAAAGGACTACACGTTGAATAAGTAAAAACTGAGCGATATTTGACCCCTGCAAAAAATGTATGAAGTGCTTATTTACTTTATACAAATATCCTATATTATATAATATAAATAATGAAGCGTTTAGTTCACCAAATATTTGAAGTATATTGTTTAATTTCTTTCCTTTTCTGGATGGTATTTGACCATGAAATTTGATAAGATCTTCAAATATTTTCCATTTCCAAAAAATAGCTCAAAATAAAATAAAAATTCAAAAAATAAATTTCAAGTTTAAATTTTAAAATCTATGGACAAATGATAGATTCATTATTTAAACATTATTCCAAGAGGCAAAAAGTTTTATATTTATAATTTTTATTGTAAACTCGTGCTGACAAATTGATTGCCTTTTCTATTATTTTCTTTAAAATAATTTGAATAATAAAATTTAAGTTGTGTGAATGTGTTTATTAGTATTTTATATCTTATTACGGTAAATAATGATGGAGTACTAATTGAGTAAGGATGGAATTAATATAAAGTAAAATATTAATGTAGTATATAGTCAAACTACAGTAGAAAAACATAATATCATGTTTATTTGTACGTGTACCTATAATTGACAATATAGATTTTTAATTAAAATATTTTCCCCTTTTGATTATTTATTCAAATATAACGTTTTGAACAAAAATAATTGTTATATATTTTTATATGAGTTGTGACATGAATTATTCCAACTTCATTGCTCCAATGGATTATTTTGAAAGCTTGTTAGAAGGTTGCAAATTTGAAATCATTTCAAAAATAACTCCAGCATATGCAGTAAGATCAATAATTTTATCCAAAGGATTCAAATTTGTTGGTGAATCAGATGAAATTTGGAGAAGATTTTTGCCCCATGATTATCAAGAAATAATTGATAGATCTGTTTTTCCTCTTGTTTGCAACACCAAAAAGGAGCTCTTTTTCCAGTTGTGTGATTCTCACATTCTCCTTGATGGAGACAAATTGGTAAAATTTCATTTTGATGTGGTTATTTTTTATTATTTTAATATTTTTCTATTTAATATCGATTGTGTGTACATGCCTAAATTATTTATTGGTACATGCTACCTCTCACATGAGGCAAAATCAAGATTTAATCTTTATGGATTGGATTTCAAGTTTCTTAATATTTAACTTGTAATTTTTAATGTTGTGGATTCATATATACAAGTTGTTATATTTATCATGATTTTTTACACATAAATTCATGCTCTACTATGGAAGTATTGGGTTAAGATGAATCCTCAATTAATATCTTCATATGTTTCTACCTCTCATCAACACATGCACCAGACAGTAAGGGAGTAAAAAATTCATATATAGAGATAAAAAAATACAAGGTGTCACACCTAGGGTTTAAACTCATAAGCTAAAATAATCTATGAACTCTCTTTGTTACTAAACTAGAAATTTTCCTTGTATTAAGTGAATTAAATAGTCCATACATAATTTTAAATAATCATTTAACCCTATTTGCATCACTCTAATTTCAAGCAAGGTGATTTAATTGAACTATTTTCCTTCCTCTAGCTCTTCTCCTGATACCAAAGTACTCGGATAGCTCAAGTAGGTAAAAAGAAATGATCACCTTATATTTTATTTTTTATATTCACCACAATTTCAAATGTAATCTCTTATAATTTTCTATTCAATTCATTAATTGCCACACTTATCACATTTGATGTTTATATTATACTCATTTTTTTTGGGTAGGGTGGCATACAAGTCTCAATGTTTGTTCCGTTTCTCTCTCCAAAATTTAGGTTATTCAAATGGAACATTGTGCCCTTTGAGTGCTTGCTATCTATTATATTCCATTGTATCATATTTTATTTTAATAACAATATTTATATTGATTGTTACTTAAATATTATTGTATTATATCAGTAAATACATCATTATATAAAGATTAAAGTCTCAACTTCTATAATGAATAATTTGATGTGTTGTGTGTCTTTAATATATTTTCATTTCCTTATTGCTTATAATCCTATTTTATAAAAGTAGATCTATACCCTTTTTATATAAGAACTTTACAACGTGTGCTATTTTTCTTTATAATATTGTACGTTTATAATCTACAATTATTGATATGTGACATAACATGAAAAACAATTTATCCAAACATTATTTCATTAAAAGAATACAATGTGATACATTGTGAAACTATATTTGTATAGTAACCATTCAAACAAGTAGGATGAAAACGCTTTGAAATAAAAAAAATACTATGAAACACTTTCTTTGATCTTACATGGTGTAAATTTAGATTCATCAAACTGAAATTTTATTTTTTCTATTTCAGAGTATTTTCCTTCATAAGCATAGTGGGAAGAAGAGTTTTATGATACCATCGAGAGAGCTCATAATGTTAGATAGTGATGATGCGTTCTCTTGGCAATGGGGTGCACACTGCGATTCTAGCTTCATCTCTTTTTTTTTTCTTTTTTTTGATGTGCAACTCATTTATCTACAAATACATTTTCCTTTGAGAGATTTTATTCAACAAAGTAGTTTGCTTTCTTTCCTCTTCTCTTTACACTAACTTCTCCCTCTCTATGAATTTTGTCAGTGATGCTTGGTGCTCCAAAGCATAGAGACCGAACACCGATCACTTAACTTGATAGATAGAATACAATAAAATATTACTAGTTAGACCATAGATATATAAAAACCTAAATATTAGCAATTGGTAAAAAAAAAAAAATTAATTGAAAAAGAAATTATCTGGACATTATTGATGAAGCTGACCAAAATATAACAGTCAAAAGGAGTATATTGGTGTGGACAAAGAGGAAAAGAATCAAATGATTTTACACTTTGATGTCTTACTCATATAAATTACAAACTAAAAGCTACGCATAAATGCTATTGTAACATTAGAAACTTAAAGGACAAGCAAATAAATATAGGAATGTGAAAGATGATATTACCTTCATTTATTTGTAGCATACCGTTATGAATAATTATTACCTTCATTTTAATATGAAATGAATCAAACATTATGGCAATTTGGTCTGGATACAAAAATATCATAAATTACATTATGTATTCTATATGCATATTCACATTGGGTAGATGAAGAGACTAATTGTTAATTATGATTCCATAACTGATAGTTACTTAACTTGGAAAATTTGCACAAATCATGAATTGGGATAGGAGATGTTAGATTAATATAACAACTAAGAGAAAATATTACCATCAAAGAATGTGGGGCAACGGATGGGGTTCAAACTCTGGATATGAAAAAATTCTTGGTAGGAAATGATTCTGAGTAGCTAAAATCTAATACTCAAACTTTGAAGTTAAGAGCTTCCCTTTATTAGCATAGTATAGTAAAATAATATTATATGATATGATTAATGAGGGACAATTAGCACACAACAAAGATGGTTAATATTAATCTGTAGTTTAGAAAAGGTGGTTCATGCCCTTGAAAGGAGACACATTAACATGAATGTCTTAACTACACCTACCGATAATGGTCTTTATATGGCACAAACATGGTGCACTAATTCTTGTCAATGTTTTGATGGTAAAAATAAAAAAAAAATCTATAAGCACTGACGGTCCTGTTGAAGCAAGACTGTTTGAGATGAGTCATATTTACCAAGGTGGACTCATGGTTGAAGGAGTCGAGTTTAGTCCAAAATGAGACGCAGAAATGGGATTTTAACTTTTACAAGTTTTGAACAAGAAATGTTTGAAATCTTATTCTGATTACTGTTTAAATGTTTGCAATTTATTATAGACAATTCATATACATTGGATATCCTTGAAGGCTTTAAAATAACTTAATAATTTGGATGTCCTCTTTCTACCTTGTGGCCTATATATTTTGTCTTTAACTTCAATTTTAGAAGGTAGAAAAAGATGAAGAAAAATTCCTTCTTCTGATATTTTTATTATGTTGGATTTTCTTCTCTCTTTAATCTATGTTAGTTTATGTGGTTTCAGTTTTATATTAGAAGAGAGCTTTGATGAATCTTGAGGATGGAGAATTTTTTATTTTATTTCAACTAATGGATCAATTTCAACTATGTTAAAGGAAGAAAATATAGTGTTATCATTTAGATGTTGTTCCCAAAGATCCATCATGTTCATCTCCATCTTCTTTAGGTACTAAAGCGAATAGGGTATGAAAATACTATAAGACTATATGTTTAATGAACTTGTTTGGAATATTTAGAGAAATGATAATCATGCTAAGTAAAAATAAATTTGACTAACAACATGATATAATTATTGTGGTAATTTCTCAAGTACCAAGACAAAAGATGGAGGGTGAATGGGTGATTGCAGTTGATATTCCTACAGCCTTCAGATCTGTATGGGCTCCTCCATGCACATGATCCTTTTAACATTTTGTTCCCCTTTGTCTCTTTGTCCACGTCATAAGCTTTCGGACCTTCCTTAGCATGTAGCATTTTTTTGCTTACCCTTTACTGAGAACCCCTTCTCATGTAACAACCTTTCCCAGGTCTATTTGTTCTTTCCCTCAAGTGCCACATGTATTCATTCAATTTTCACCCTATACAATAGGAAAACTAATGGAATGACATAATCAATGAGTTGGAAGAATTTATGCCCCATGTCTCCGATGCTTCTTAAACTTTCTCCACAATCTCATTATGTTTAATTCGATCTATCACTGAAAAAATGAACTTTGTTTCACAACTGCTTAGAGATTCCTCTGTTGTAGTTGGTGGAACGAATATTCGTGGCAATTCGGTGTTTCTAGCATCAACATTTCCTTTTGATACCAGCCTCAATGGTTTTAAATCGTTTGTTACATATATAAAAAGGGACCTTTTGTCATTACATAACAAAGGATTTAAACACACAATACAACAAAACTTAAGTAGTCTTTACAAACAAACGTTGTATATAAAGTAACAAGACGATACACTACAATACATAATAACCAACATCAAAAGTAAAATTCTCATATCTCATCATAAATTTAGTTATTACATTAGGATTAGATCTTGTAACGCAACAATGTAGAAGTTCCATCCAGACCTTTTTTACGGTAGTACTCACGATAGTCTTTCACTGTTTTGGATGATATTTTGGAGGGTTACCTTATGACAATAATTCAACAATCGGTCCATAAGGCTTGGAAGATGACATTGAATCTGTGCTGAAGAAGCACGTAACTGACAATCTTGGTTCAACTTTATTTGCCAATACTATGTGCTCAACACTTATAGATTTGTCATTTGTTATGAGCTGAAAAAAATCCAAAATAAGCAAATGGTATATTCACTCTTATCGATCGTACATGGATTAGTAAAGAAAAAGGAAACTAGCATGCAAAAGATCTCCAATGTTGACCACAAGGGCACCACACGTAGGAGGAATATCAACCCATTGATTCTGGTGAAGCACTTGAAGTCCTCCATGTTTATCTTGTAGAAGCACTGTGAGAAAATCATTGTCAGAATGTTTGTTAGTGCCTATGGTGAGTTCTGGCTGAGGGCATGCTGCATAGTAAAGGGCCAAAACACAAATCCCCTCCATGCAATCCATATCTTTGAGTTAACAACGGTCAAGACCGAGACCTTCAGACAATAATCCAAGCAAGGAACAGCCCAATTTCATCATATGCTTATAGTAGTCCATAAGTATTTCCCTGCAACAATTTTGTAAAATTAATGAAACACCACGTCTCAATTTTTATCACCGCATAATACATATTCAATTATTTGTTGGCTTTCTAATTCATATTAAGAACATATACCTATGGTCTTGGAAATTCTTCTGGACTGGGAGAGTTATGCGTCATTTTAAAGTAAATGTAATCTCTCCAATTTGCAGCTAGAATAGAAAGGTTATAAAAATCAAAATTGCTAGCATGAACCGCCTTTTTCATGATATGTCGAGTGTAATGTTGCTTCTTAATCTTGATATCTTGCTCAAAAAATTGTCCGGCTCTTCATAACATTTTTTGAACGACAAATATTGGAATGCCGTGATTAACCACTTGGAAGAAACCCCATGTCTCCGATGCATCTTTTACTTTGTCCACAATCTCATTATGCTTGATTGGATCCATCTTGTCGATGCCTTTTGTTTGAAAATATTATATCAAAATAATAATAAAAGAAATAGGATAATTACTACTAAAATAATATTCTTAAGTAATATGTATGTATATATAAATTTTATACTTGAGTCGTGCCAGGCATTGTCCAAAGAAACAATTTCAGCAGAAGATCAAACAAGCCTTCTCTAATTAATTAGAGAACACATGAATCAACAAAATATAAATACTACAAAATAAGCAAGTCGAAAGAGAATGTTAGAAAATTGGCAAAGTCTTACTACTTCACTTGGTTCTCTTTCCTCAAAATTCCCTCAACTACTATATATAGAGGTGCATAGGTGTAACACCCCGGAAAATTTTTGAGCTAAGACTCGAATCATTGTTCGTAGTGCGTAATCCTAATATACGCCTAGGGTTTTACGAGTCTAATCCTATAGGTTCAGTTTTATAATCCTAATATACGCCTAGGGTTTTAGTTGAGAGATCAAGAAGAGAAAAGGAGCGAAAAAAGGAGAAAAGAGGAAAGGATCAAGTCGTTCGTCGAGGTTCTTGAGTTTTGTTGTAGACTTCTGCATGGGTTTGATCCCTAAGAGTTATGTAAGTTTGCACAGTGTTGGGTTCGTTCACCCATAGGCCAATCATGATTTTTCAGATTCGAATTTGTCCATAAATATTGCAAGATTTAAGTTCTTTAAAAGTGTTCTTGAAGTTTCAGTCTAAATCTTGTTTTGTTGGGGTTTTAATGAATTCTTGAGATGAAAGTGAATGTTTTGAGGGCTTTATTGAGTCGATTATATTGTAATTATCTGGAGTAGTTCAATCTTAGTGATTGCAAAATAAATCATTCGATTCTAGGTGAATTACGGTCTAAAAATGAGTAAGGAAAAGTTGGATAGAAACAAGATACCAAGTCGACACGGATCCTTCAGAGTGAAACTTTTCTCTCCGTGTCGCAGAGAAAACACGGAACTCTTTGATTCAAAAATTATTTCAACCAAACATTTTAATTTATCTCTGCATCGCGGACTTGTTCCCTAGACAGTGTTTTTCAATCATTTCTCATGATTAACTATCTAAAACACTTTTAATCAACACAAGATAATTCCAACCACAAATAATAACATTGAATTCACAATTCAAATTCTCGGTAGAGTTAAGAGTAAAGGCTTGAGAGTTCTTTCGAACATTTTCGAGAAAGTCCCTTTGAGTCTTTTTGAGGAGTCTTCTACAATTTCTAACAACTTGTTTCAAGACTCGAGCAAGTGAGTATGAGAATGGTGAGAATGTATTCATGAGTCTTCTTTATCATCACAAGATCCTTCATATCATGAACCTTAACTCTTGAATTCATAATTCAAATTAAGAGAGAGTTAAGAGTAGAGTTCAAGAAAGCATTTGAGTTTAGTAATGAATCCTTTGAGATCAACTATCGATTTTGAGTTATGCTTTGAGGAAGTAAGTATGTGAAAGAGAAGAGTGGTATACATAAGTTCCATATTGTTATTCATAGCCTTCAGTTGGGTCGTTCATGCCCTATAATTCCGCATGAACTCTATAAGTTGAGTATATTCGAGAGGAGTAGTATGTTCAATGTTCTACGGCTTGAGTATGGAGTTCCTAATCGCTTTTGATATTTTATTCCTAATCATGAGACTATTACATATTACCAATGGAGTCCTCGAGTGGAGTTGTTCATGCCCATAATTTTGCATGAGCCCTACAAGCTGATGAGTCTGGAGATGAGAAGTATCTTCGAGTCCTTGTGTTGAGTAGTTCATGCCCATAATTGCTGCATGAACCCTCTGAGTAAAGAATTCTTGAAACGAGTATTCCCATTAATGTTCTTGAGTTTTGATTTGTTGAGTCTCGAGTATTGAGTTCTAGTTATGGTTATTGAAAACCTTCAATTGAGTCGTTCACTTCCATAATTCGGCATGAACTTTATTTTGAGAAGTCTTTTACAATTTTTTATAAAATTGTTTTAAGACTATATCACTTAAGTTAAGAAAGAGTAGAATCGAGTTCATTTTCTTTAAAATGATATATGGCAACTAAGTATTCTCTAGAGTAAATGTTTTCACAACTAAAAGAGAAGGAAACACCGTTATCCAAGAGAGCTTTTCTGCTAGTTTTTGAGTAATAATCTCAAACCATAGAGAAAGAGTTATGTTTTTAAAAATATGAGTTGAGTATATTTTGGAAGTAGTATTGAGCACCGATATGGGGATGAGTTCATAATAACTCAAGTCTCCATAAACCATGTAGCCATCGTGGGTAGAAGGGTCATACTCTTTAGATGATTCATTAATGATGTTAGCATAGACTAGTGGATCCACCTAGTTGAGAGGTTCTATGCCCCGTCAAAGTATAGGATAGTTTTTGCAGCGTGGGCGAGACGTTGTATCATCACATAGCTCATAGTGATGGTTGTCGGTTAGACAAACTCCCACAGAGATATTTTGTATTTTTATAGACACATAGTTTACTTTGTATTTTCATATACAAGCAGAGTTTATTTGGTATCCTTGCATACAAACTAAATTGCTTTCTATTGTTTTAAAAGATTTCCATGTATTGCATATGCATTGTTGCTTTATACTGAGTTGAGTATCTTATTATTTAGTTGAGCCTTATTTCACTGAGTTCAATATCTTATCATTGAGTTGAACTATGTTCTTTGAGTTGAGTTGAGATTGAGAAGAGGTAAGTATGTTTTTTTTCGACCAGTTCAAGCTTACGTTTATGCTTTAGAATTCCCCTTAAATGCTCGTACATTCAACGTGCTGAGCCATTTGGCCTGTATCTTTTCATGATGTAGATACAAGTATTAAGGGTCATCAACAGGACCTTCGTTGTAGCACATGGAGTTCAAGTTAGCTATGGTGAGCCTCCTTGCTTCCGGAGGATTTCATTTACTTTTTCAGTTTTGTTACGATGTCATGGGTCTTTGATACGCTCAAATTACACCTCCCTAAAGAAGTATAAGCGATCGTTATCAAGTAAACAACCCAACTTATAGGTTGGGGTCGATCCCATGAGGAAAATGGTTTAGACTTTACTTTAACCAACAATTATATTCAATTAGCCAAAGAACTTCCAGAAACAAGAAATAAAAGGGGGGGGGGGATTTGTGAAACAAATTGTAAGAATTCAGTAAGTAATCACTAATCAAAAGTCAATTTCGGTTGTTATCAAGATTAGAAAATTAACTAGGGTAAATGTGTTCCCCACAAGCTCATAACTCAATAATCCTAGTAATCGCAATCCTTTCCTAGTGTGTTACATGCAAAGTGATAAGTTAGGTATCTCTAAATCCTTGATCCGACATGTAGAGAATTTCACCCCGCACCTTGATCCGGCTACGTGTGTATAATTTACTAACCCTTACCTTTACCTTATATTAGACATCATAATCGATGTTTGGCTTAGTTATTACTTCGCACCAATCGACACTAGCCTATTAGATAGTATCACACTAAATCTATGTTGATAATTCTTTTCTTGTTGATTACCTCCTTGATCTGGCAAGTAGCAACAAGGCGAGTTCTAACGTGTGCACTCGTTAAAAAGACTTTTAAACGAAAGAATTATCAATGCATGCAAAACACTATTCAAGAATTACTTATTTACTATTCATACTTTGTTAATCGCTTATTGTTCCCACAACCCTAGTTGTGGATTTACTTACCCATACTAGCAAGAACACAATTCATAATATTAGATGAATAAATCATGAACTTACGTAACGAGAATAATAAACCCAAAATTTCAACTTGAATTGCAAAGCCAAAATCTTCAAAATGAATGTAGGAAATCAATAATTGCTAGAGTTGCAACTTAATCTCCAAAGTCACAAAGTAAAAATTGAATAATAATGTCTAACCCCCAAAAACGAGGTTTACATGTCCTATTTATAGAAAACAAATCCTAAATTAAAAGGGAAACAAATTAAGGAAAGTTTGTTCAGGTATGCGTCTTCAATCCACGAGACTGACTTACAGACCGTTGATGGATCTACGGTTCGTAAATCCCTTCCGTCAGCCAGGACTTAGAAAATATTTCTGTTTCCAAACAATCAGCTTCTCTGAAGCAAACAACGGACTAACAGTACGGACCGTAGATTGATCTACGGTCCGTCAATCCCCTCCGTAGCGCCATACTTAGAATCTTCAAAAATCAGGTACTGGAACCCTCGCAGTATCATTCTACGGATCAACAGTACGGTCCGTAGATCAATCTATGGACCATCAATGGACACCGTGGTTCCACACTTCGTTAGAGTTCCTTGATTTGTCCTCAATACCATGCCTGCTGATCTACGGTTATCACCTACGGACCGTGAATGGACCTACGGTCCGTAGATCACCTCCGTGAATGCCCTGTTTTTGCATTTCTTTCAGCTGTCTCTATACTTCCGCGCCTGAACACCTTTCCTACAAAACATGATAAAAACACATAAAAACCAATATAAAAAGGCCCTAGACACACACAACTTGTATGTGAAATGTATTAGAAATACCGTAAACTCATGGTATATCAACACCCTCAACTTAAATTCGTTGTTTGTCCTCAAGGGACGCACTACAACTCTAAACGACACTTGTGTAGAAGAAAGCATTTTCAAACCCAAGCAATCACATGGCTCCCTACCCTCCTCATTGTTTGGGTGCACATTCGTTCTCTTAGACTCGACAAGCCAATTCATGTGGATCAAACCATGACACAGATGGACCAACTCACACACAACATACATCTTCTCACTATAACCAAAGTACTAACTTTCCGACAATGTAACTAGTGCCCTTACTTCAAATGAAATCTCAGTTTCCCAAAATGAATGACATCATGGTACAATGATTTATTCAACACTCACGCTCAGAAGTAATTTGAAATACAGTTAGTGCTCAATGCCATAAGCTTTCCCTTATTTCCACTGCTTAGACTCTCCAAAATAGACTCTAGGATCACTATAGGGCTTTCTTAGCTTGTAACGTAGGCTCAGGGTCATGTGTGGTACATTTGGGTACTGCTTAGTGACTTTCTGCCCTCCTTGACATTACACTCGACTTTCAACCTCTTTTTGCCCTATTTTTGTCAACCTATCAATTTACTTTCTTTCCCTTAATTTTCTTCAACCACGAATGTGACCTCAGACTTTGCAGTTCTTTTTACTTTTATTTTAGTATTATTTTTTCTTTTATCTTTCAACAAGTCACATCCGTTTATCTTTTTTTTCTTTTTCTTTTTTCACATCATTCTTTTCATACCCATTTTTATTTCAGTTCCCTCTTTCATTGCCACCCTCAACTTATGGATTTTCCATTAGTTGAGGTACACAATACCCGATGTCAGGTCAGGGCCAAGATTGAGGTTGCTTACATTAGCCACCCTCAACTTAGGCTTTTGGCCTAAGTCAAAGTGCACATGTCCAAGGAGGGACCGGGGCCAACATAGTAGATTATGGGAAAGTGAGATCAGGGTTTAGAAAGAAATGGTTTAATTTTAGGCTCAAATTATTTGGATCAAAGAGAGCATTTATTTCATTTGGTTGGATCCTTCTTTTAGGCTATTTGTGTATTTTTCAGAACAATGGCCTATGATCACTTTCTAACCTCTAGATTGAATTGTCTTAGCAGGACTAACCAGACAAGTTCTAGCTTTGCACAAAAACTGTTTGAACACTCAACGATTCTCACACACTCTTGGCACATAGTTCCATCATCAGGTTATTAGATTACCCAGTTCAAGTTTCAGCTTAAGTCATGCTATCAAGTAGATTGTTACTATGTCATACTCAGAGCCAACACAATCAAGTAATCGTAGCCTACAACTTTCTAGCATACATCCCAAAATCTGACTGGTATCATTTTTCATAAGTCATCATGCTTCTACACATACGATCCTAAGACATGCCAGTTTAACAAAAATTAAACAGTCCCATGGGGAAAGAGAACAAAGGCAAGAAAACCCCAAGAGAGGATTCATGAGTTGGGTTATTCAAATTTAACCCTATCACTCACAATCCATTTACCCCACCCCAACAAAAATAGATGCAGTTTTCCCCAATGCATACATAAACATTAAAAGAATATGGATTGGGTGAAGCAAACCTGTGGCGCAAATTGCCGGCGAATCATCATCAAGCAGGGGGGTCCGGTTTCCTGGAACCCGCTGGAACAACAGTGGGGGCACCCTCAGTAGTGCCCACATCAGCAATCATAGCACCCTCAGTAGTGCTCTCTAACAATCTCTCCGCACCATTATTGGTGCTCACTATGTCCGTCAAAACAGGCTGAACCTCTGCAACTGGGGCAGAGCTCGATGTCCCTGCAACTCTCTCACGCACCCTCTGCTGGCGCAACTCTTCGTCTACAATCGAAGCCCTCCTAGCCTCCTTCTCCTGCCGACGCTGTCTCTTGTGAGCGTTCTCTTCCTCCGTGTGATGAGAACGGTGCCGCTTGCCTTTGGCATGTGTCGGTGCAGGCCCCTCCTCGGCGGTCCCACCGAATAGAGCATCTAGCACTGTATCATCACCTAGTGCAGTAGGAGAAGCCTGAGTCTCAACTGAAGGTGCAACAAGAATGACATCAACGTAAGTACGGAGGCTGGCTACGTCAACCTACAAAGTAGATAGGTCTATGGCCGTAGCTGATCGCTCGAGGACTTGCAACTCAAAGGCATCAAGATGCTTATTAACAGCCTGGACCTTCTGGTCCATCATCCCCTCCATCCTGCGGTCCATCCTAGCCTCAGACTCGACTATCGACTTTTGCATCCATGGCTCGATGTGATGCAGTAGTGTGGCCATCTACGCCTCTAACTTCTATACTCTGGCTATCGGGACAACAGTAGCCCCTAACTATGGTGTGGACCGGGAAGAGCTAGGAGCCATACTAGCTACCTGAGATGAGGAGCCCGGGATAGTGTCGGTGTGGTCTGGGATCATGGAGTCACCGCCCTGTGCCTGCCCCACTGTGTCTGCAAGATCGGTACCCACGGGAGGTACCTCAATCTGGGGCTCTCTGCGAGGTGCTGCCACATTTGCCTCATCTCGAATAAGGCAATGTCTAATGCCCCTGTAGGGTGGACTAACTTGTCACAATGCCAGATCGGCACTCCAGAGTCCCTGTACAAATGAAAAATTAGACATGGAAAGGGGTAAGTAGTGGAGGTTCTGAAAGCCCTCTCGTGAATTTCTGCCAGCAGCATGCGGGCAAAGTTGATATCCACTTTGCTACCAATGCTGCAACCATGACCGCTATGTCCCAAGTTACTTGATTATCAGCTTTTGTAGGCGACACTCTATTACGCACCAACAACCAGAAGAACTTGGCCACAAAATTTAGTGTGGCCTTTCGGATGCCCAATCGTAGAGCGGCGACCCATTCTGCACGCTCACCATCTGCAGCAATGTACCTAGCCAACCATAGTAGAACAACCTCTCGCTGTTCAGCATTCCTCTGGAAAGCGCCACTTCGCACGATGTCCCATCTGTAGTCAAACTCAGCTGTGTTAAGCGACCAAGAGTGACCCGTAGTAGGACCATAGAGAAAGCGTTTGATCGTGGCAGGTGATATGTCCACCAGGCACCCTCGAACCAAAGTGGAAGTGAGCGGATCCTGCGCTAGTGGCTTTGATCGCTTAGAAATGGAACCGCGGAGAGTGGCAGCATAGGAAGCATAGAACTCCCGCACAATCTCCTTGTTGTACGTCCCTGGGTCTAGAGCCATCCAGTCACACTTGTGAAGGTTGAACAGCCGGTGAATGTTTGGCACAGTATGCAGGCTCCCCGTGACGATACTGCACTCCTCTGTATTTTGTCGGGCCATCTTTTGTTTGTCGTTGACCATCTTAGCATCCCGATAAATTTTCCATTAACC
Source organism: Solanum verrucosum (assembly GCF_900185275.1). Lineage (NCBI taxonomy): Eukaryota > Viridiplantae > Streptophyta > Magnoliopsida > Solanales > Solanaceae > Solanum > Solanum verrucosum. Next base: position 5,773,037 of record NW_026020063.1, on the reverse strand, counting down.
CTCTACACACCACCTATTTAGCTCGCCTGGAACAGGAGTGGGGTCATCATTCCGTGGTGCAGGTATGGACTTTGAGCTATTCGCCTCTTCAGATGATGCTGCTTGGTCATTCTCTCGAGACCCTGTGGATGATTTGGCATTGGACCCTGTAGTATGGGCAGACTCGGATCGTGAAGAGTGGGAAGACTCGGAGCCTGAAGCATGGGAAGACTCGGACCCGGACATACACCCCTCTGAACTAGAAGCAGCCCCAGTTGGTGACCTGATCAGTGTTTGCTCCTAATCAGACTGGGAGACAGTGACTACGTCGGGAAGCACCTTCCGGGGGGTGCCTCTAGGTGCAACGTGAGAAGTCCTAGGGTTGAAAGGCACATATGTTAGACTAATGTCGGCGTCTCTGTCCTCATCAATTAACTGGAAACTAGGGGCAACAAATTTGGACTTGCCCCCTTTGAGTAGGTGACCATCTTCTTGGGTGCCATTGTACCTGGGGGAGCGATATTAGTGCCCAAGACTAACAATAGAAAAAATTTAGACAGATGCTACAGTGGTCATCCACGGAGGAGACCTACGGTTCGTGGATCTCTTCCGTGGATCAGGGGGCCTGTCATATAGGTCGCAGATAGAAACCACAGAAGTGCAGAATGGTTCGTAGATGAAACTACGGACCGTAGTCCACCTCCGTGGTTTCACACTTGGTGAAATTTTTCATGTGCATCCATTTATGAACCCTATCTACGGTCCGTAGATGGGGTATCGTGGATGCCATCTGTGCCAAGTATCATACATTTTTGGCCTTAGTTTTCAACATTAACACAATCTCATCATGCATTTACAACATTAAATTATGCTAGTTCTTCATTCTTAAGATTCCGACCGATTATTAAACCAAACAATTTAGACTAGTTGTGGAACCCTAGGTCGAAACTAGCATATAGTTTTTTTACGATCACATCAATAATTCTACACAATCACTATCTATCGTTCCAAGGGCATTGTAATTTTCAAGTTTATCATGCAATTTCATCTAACAATTACCCAAGGTCAAGACCCAACTCCCGACTTTCTATAGTCAATCTATGAATCGAAATTCAAAGTGAAGGGAAAGTCTATTACCTTACAAGAAACAAGGAGTGGATGATTGCGTGATGATATAAGCTTAGCAAGACCAAGGAGTCACCTCTTCGTTATTGACCAAACACCGGACCCTTTTTGTTAGATTATGGGATGGGTTGTATTTGAAATGGAAGGGAAATTGGGGAATTATGGAAGGAATGATATGAATGAGTTTGGAGTGATTTAGAGGTTAGGAATGTTAGAAACGGTTTTGGGAGTAATGGAGGGAAGGGGAATGGTTTAAAACAAATGGGGGGTTTTTAAATGGGAAATTCGGGTCGGGTCAAACAGCCTGAGGTATGGACTCACGAGACCTCGTCTACGGTTCGTGAGTCGATCTATGGTCCGTAGATCAGGACCGTAGATACTCATACACTTGAAAATTTAAAAACTTACCTGGGATCTACGGGTACCATTTACGGTCCGTTGATTAATCTATGGACCGTCGATTGTGTCCGTAGACTTCTGCACCAGACCATTTTCTGCAGAATTTTAGTGGTGTACCTGCACATTAGAACGAATAGGCTATTCTTTTTACATTTTATGGACACTTTTTAGATACGGACCCTTTTCTAATTCTAGCCAACACTAGTACAAAACTAAAATTTGATACATGAATAAATCGAACAGCGCAAACTACTAGAGAAAAAAGAAAACTATATCCTATCGTTGGCTAGATTGTACATCTTGGGTTGCCTCCCAAGCAGCGCTTGATTTAACGTCGCGGCACGACGTAGGCCTCTTGATTACTCAGACTTCATCAAGATTGTAGGCCTCAATCACTTCTTGCACGGTTTCAGCATTTCCCAAATAGATCTTGATCATTTGCCCGTTTACCGTGAACCTTGTTCCATCCTTTTTTTCCAGCTCAACCGCCCCATGGGGGAACAATTTTGTGAGCAAAAATGGTCCGGTCCATTTGGACTTGAGTTTGCCTGGAAACAAGCGCAACCTAGAGTTGAATAGAAGCACAAGATCACCAACCACAAATTCTCGCTTTTCAATTCTTTGATCATGATACCTCTTCATCTTCTCTTTGTACAAGGCTGAACTTTCATAGCTTTTAGGTGAAACTCATCAAGTGCATTCAAGTCATCCATTCTTTGATTAGATGTGGCGCCCCAATCCAAATTTAATTTCTTCATTGCCCACATCGCCTTATGCTCTAGTTCTACTGGTAAATGACAAGACTTCCCATATACAAGTTGGTAGGGAGACATACCTATGGGGTCTTGTATGCAGTGCGGTATGTCCATAGAGCATCATCAAGCTTCTTTGACCAATCCGTTCTATTGCATTCACAGTCTTCGCCAATATCTGTTTGATCTCTCTGTTGGATACTTCAACTTGACCACTAGTCTGTGGATGGTAAGGGGTGGCTACATTGTGGCAGACACCATATTTCTCAAGTAGTACCTTGAACAACTTATTGCAAAAGTGAGAACCTCCATCGCTAATAATAGCCCTCGGTGTACCAAATCTGGAGAAGATGTTCTTTTTCAAGAAACCGGTGACACTTTTACCTTCATTGTTGGAGAGCGCAACTGCTTCCACCCACTTCGATACATAGTCAACCGCAACAAGAATATACTTCATCCCATATGAACTCACGAATGGACCCATGAAATCAATGCCCCATACATCAAACAACTCTATCACCAATATAGGATTCATAGGGAGCTCTTGCCTCTTTGAAATCCCTCCTTCTCTTTGGCAACGATCACAAGACTTGGCGAAATCATGAGCATCTTGGTGAATGGTAGGCCAGTAGTATCCACACTGCAAAATCTTATGTGCAGTCCGAATACCACTATGATGCCCACCAACAGGCGATGAATGGCATGCTTCAAGTACACTCAACATCTCAACCTCGGGCACGCAGCGACGAATAATCCCATCAGCACAACTACGATACAAATAAGGTTCATCCCAAAAGAATTTCTTCACATCATGCATAAACTTTTTCTTTTGGTGAAAAGACAAATCGGGAGGCACAATATCGCTTGCCAAATAATTAGCAAAGTCCGCGAACCAAGGAATCAGATCATGAGAAGCAGCCAATACCTGTTCATCTGGAAAAGCATCATTAATTTCGACCCTATCTCCAAGCTTTAGCATAGCCTCTTCCTCTAATCTGGACAAGTGATCGGCAACTTGATTTTCGGTTCCCTTTCTATCTTTTACCACAAAATCAAACTCTTGCAGCAACAGTACCCATCTAATCAATCTTGGTTTTGCATCTTTTTTCGCCATCAAATACCTCAATGCAGAGTGGTCAGTATGCACTATGACCTTAGTACCAAGCAAGTAGGAACGAAATTTCTCGAATGCAAAAACCACCGCAAGGAGTTCTTGTTCGGTCACAGTATAATTCTTCTGGGCCACATTTAGAGCTTTGCTAGCATAGTAAATAGGGTGAAGAATTTTCTCTCGCCTTTGACCCAATACTACACCAAGCGCCACTCCACTCGCATCGCACATTACCTCAAACGGTTGTCCCCAATCCGGTGAAATAATGATAGGTGTTGTAACCAACTTCTCCTTCAGCTCTCCAAATGCTCTAAGACAAGCATCATCAAAATAGAACTTACTCTCCTTCTCGAGCAGTTTGCACAAAGGATGTGCAATTTTTGAGAAATCTTTGATGAATCTCCTATAAAAACCTGCATGTCCAAGAAAACTTCTAACACCTTTTATTGAAATGGGTGGCGGAAGTTTCTCTATTACCTCAACTTTAGCTCTATCAACCTCAATACCTTTCTCTGAAATTCGATGTCCCAACACTATACCTTCTTTAACCATGAAGTGACACTTCTCCCAATTAAGCACCAAGTTGCAGTCTTCACACCGTTTAAGCACTTCGGCCAAATGATCTAGACACCGATCAAAAGAGTCACCTACAACTGAAAAATCATCCATGAACACTTCAATAGTGTCCTCCACCATATCAGAAAATATCGACATCATACACCGCTGGAAGGTAGCTGGGGCATTGCATAACCCAAATGGCATCCGTTTGAAAGCAAAAGTCCCATATGGGCAAGTGAAGGTGGTCTTCTCTTGGTCTTCTGGAGCTATAGAGATTTGATTGTAGCCCGAATACCCATCAAGAAAACAATACCAACCCTTTCCTGCAAGTCTATCCAACATCTGGTCCATGAATGGCATAGGAAAGTGGTCATTTTCTGTCCACGCATTCAACTTCCGGTAATCCATACAAACTCTCCATCCAGTAACAGGCCTTATTGGAACAAGCTCATTTCTTTCATTTGGAACCACAGTCATACCACCTTTTTTAGGCACACACTGCACAGGACATACCCAACTACTATCTGAAATGGGATAAATAACTCCTGCATCCAGCCACTTGATGATCTCCTTTTTGACTACTTCTTGCATAGGTGGATTTAGTCTTCTCTGGTGCTCGATACTGGGCTTATGATCTGGCATGAGTTGGATTTTGTGAGAGCAAATACCGGGGGAATCCCAATGATATCCGCTATAGTCCACCCAATAGCTCGCTTGAACCTTTTCAACACAGTCACCAAGCACTCTACTTGTCCTGCATTCAAATCTGCCGCAATGATGACCGGCAAAGTATTCCCTTTGCCCAAGTATACATACCTCAAATGCGGTGGTAGAGCCTTAAGCTCCAATTTCGGTGCCTCCACAATAGATGGTCTTGCGGGTGGGGACTCGCGATTCTTCATGTCTAATTCATACTTCTTTGGTTTGGGCCGGTATTCACACCTATCGAGTGCGGCTACCAACTCATCATACTCTTCAATGTCATCACTATCGAAGTTCATAATAACTGCTGCTAGTGCCTCAACACCTAGTCGCTCTTCAATTTGCACTTCAGTCCCAGTCTCCACTCTGTAAGTTATGGCAGATACTGTTTGGAGCTCACCACTCTGCTTCATGGACCTACAAATATTGAAAGTTGCTTCTTCATTATTCAGTCTGAATTTCATCTGTCCCTTTTCCATATCAACCAACGCACGCCCTGTGGCAAGAAATGGTCTCCCAGGATGATGGGAACCTCAAAATCAACCTCACAGTCAAGAATCACAAAATCTGCCGGAAAAATGAAAGACTCCACTTTCACTAGCACATCATGGAGTACACCAATGGGCCTTTTCACAGTTCGATCGGCCATTAGTAACCGCATTGCAGTGGGCTTTGGGTCCCCTAAACCCAACTTCTTGTAAATAGACAAGGGCATGAGGTTGATGCTAGCACCAAGATCACACAATGCCTTAGCAAAGTGTAACAACCCTATAGTACATGGGATCGTGAAAGCACCAGGGTCTTCCTTCTTCTGCACAAGAGATCTTGTAGCAATAGCGCTACAATGCTGCAATCTATCATCATCTTCAAAACTCACAGACCTTTTCTTTGTCACCATATCTTTCATAAACTTCGCATACCCAGGCATTTGTTCCAAGGCTTCTATCAAAGGAACATTGATAGAGAGTTGCTTCAACATAGTAATAAACCTGCGATATTTACCATCCTCAGTCTTCTTCACTAACCTCTGTGGAAAAGGTGGTGGAGGTCTAGGTATGGGGACCACTTTCTGAGATATCTCCACTTCTTGCTCTATTGCTTTCTCAGACTCTGGTCTAACCGCTATCACATCATCTTCTTTTCTAATCTCAACTTCCACCACAGACGGCCTAGGTGGATCTATGGTTTGTTTACCCCCTCGAGTAGTAACTGCCATACAATGACCATCATTCTTTGGATTCTGGATGGTGTTGCTAGGAAGAGTGCCAGGTTGACGTGGGTTCACTGCAGTAGACAACTGAGTCATCTGCTGCTCTAGATGCTTTATTGACACTGCATGGGCATCAACCTTTTGTCCAATACCAGACAAGTCGCTTCTCATCTCCTTCACATTCTCATCAGTTGCATCAAACCTTCTCATCATCTTCTGCATCATATCTTCAATACGCGCCATATTGCCTCCAGTTTCCCTAGCACCAGATTCCGATTTTGAGGGGGAACATAAGGTCCAACCCGATCGTTTCTGTTGCCATAGTTGTTCCTGTTGTAGTTGTTGTCGCGATTGAAGTTCCCATCCCGGACATAGTGACCCTCTCGGTTGTAATTTCCATAGTTCCGACCTTGGTTTCCTTGACCTTGGCGCCAATTTTCCGTGTTGGATCCTTGGGCATTTGGTCGGAAACCCCCCGTCTGATCATTCACAGCATAAGCATCTTCTTCATAGTAACACTCTTCCACTGGTGGTGGAGTTCTAGTTAAATAATTCACACATTTACCTTTTCTGGTCCTCCGCTCACATGCTTCAATACCAACCCCAACTCGGTCCTCATCTGGGCCATCTCTTCACGAATTCATCTGCAGAGTTGTTATTTGTACTATGAACGGCAAATGTGTTTCTCCCAGTATCTGACCTCCGAGTGCTCCATGCTTTATTGTTGCGAGAGATCCTCTCCAGTTTTTCAGCAATCTGTGCATATGTACAATCACCATATGAACCTCCGGCAATAGTGTCAAGTACTGCTTTATTGTTATCATCTGTCCTCGATAGAAATACTCCTTCAGTGACTCATCATCAATACGGTGGTTTGGGACACTTCTTACGAAGGCAGTGAATCTGTCCCACGAGCTACTCACAGACTCTCCAGGTAATGCCACAAAATTGTTGACCCTATCTTTGTGATTGAGCTTCTTAGACACTGGATAGTACTTTGCTTTAAACACCTCTGCCAGTTGGTCCCATGTGAATATTGAGTTATACGGAAGCTCAGTGAACCATACTGCAGCATCGCCTGTCAGTGACAGAGGGAACACTCGTAATCCAATGACATTCATATCCAAGTCTGGTCTACCTACACAACTTTTGCAAACCACCCTTAGCTTGGCCAAGTGAGCATGTGGATCCTCCGATGGCGATCCTGAAAATAAGCCTTTGTTGTAAGCATATGCATCAAACTACTAGTCACCACAAATGTGTGCCCTGGAGGTAGAGGAGGTAGGACAATGGGTCCATCAGAGTCTGCTATATCGATGTTGCCCCGATAGTTGTCATGTTGTTGTGGGCCTGGTGGACCATGCACTCTCACTGCATCTCCCAATTGATTTTCAGCTAGACCCCGGTTTTCCCCACCAACTACTCTTGGCTGTTTAACTCAACTGCTTCATCTAGATTTCCTCCGATAGGATTAACTGGAAGTCCTTGATTGTTCATTCTTCGCAAAGTTCTGTTCAACTCTGGATCGTACGGAGTAAGTGGTTCGCCTTGGCTCCGTGTACTTGGTATGCACTAGAGTCGGAACCTGAGAGAGACAAAAACAAAGGTAAAAAGTAAAATTAGGAAATATTTGACTAACATTCAATAATGTAGTTAAAAATAAATCTAAAAGCCAGATTCCCCGGCAGCGGCGCCAAAATTTGATACGCTCAAATTACACCTCCCTAAAGAAGTATAAGCGATCGTTATCAAGCAAACAACCCAACTTGTAGGTTGGGGTCGATCCCACGAGGAAAATGATTTAGACTTTACTTTAACCAACAATTATATTCAATTAGCCAAAGTACTTCCAGAAACAAGAAATAAAAAGTGGGGGAGGGGGATTTCTGAAACAAATTGTAAGAATTCAGTAAGTAATCAATAATCAAAAGTCAATTTCGGTTGTTATCAAGATGAAAAAATTAACTAGGCTAAATGTGTTCCCCACAAGCTCATAACTCAGTAATCCTAGTAATCGCAATCCTTTCCTAGTGTGTTGCATACAAAGTGATAAGTTAGGTATCTCTAAATCCTTGATCCAGCATCTAGAGAATTTCACCCCGCACCTTGATCCGGCTACGTGTGCATAATTTACTAACCCTTACAGTTACCTCATATTAGACATCATAATCGATGTTTGGCTTAGTTATTACTTCGCACCAATAGACACTAGCCTATTAGATAGTATCACACTAAATCTATGTTGATAATTCTTTTCTTGTTGATTACCTCCTTGATCCGGCAAGTAGCATCAAGGCTAGTTCTAACGCGTGCACTCGTTAAAAAGACTTTTAAACTAAAGAATTACCAATGCATGCAAAACACTATTCAAGAATTACGTATTTACTATTCATACTTTGTTAATTGCTCATGGTTCCCACAACCCTAGTTGTAGATTTAGTTACCCATACTAGAAGGAACACAATTCGTAATATTAGATGAATAAATCATGAACTTACGTAACGAGAATAATAAACCCAGAATTTCAACCTGAATTGCAAAGCCAAAATCTTCAAAACGAATGTAGGAAATCAATAATTGCTAGGGTTGCAACTTAATCTCCAGAGTCACTAAGTAAAAATAGAATAATAATGTCTGACCCCCAAAAGTGAGGTTTACATGTCCTATTTATAGAAAACAAATCCAAAATTAAAAGGGAAACAAATTAAGGAAAGTTTGTTCAGGTACGCCTCTTCAATCCACAAGACTGACTTACGGACCGTCGATGGATCTACGGTCCGTAAGTCCCTTCCGTCAGCCAGGGCTTAGAAAATATTTCTGCTTCCAATAAATCAAATTCTCTGAAGAAAACGACGGACTAACAGTACGGACTGTAGATCGATCTACGGTCCGTCAATCCCCTCCATAGCTCCATACTTAGAATCTTCAAAAATCAGGTACTGAAACCCTCGCAGTATCATTCTACGGATCAACAGTACGGTCCGTAGATCAATCTACGGACTGTCAATAGACACCGTGGTTCCACACTTAGTCAGATTTCCCTGATTTGTCCTCAATACCATGCCTGCTGATCTACGGTCATTACCTACGGACCGTGAATGGACCTATGGTCCGTAGATCACCTCCGTGAATGCCCTGTTTCTGCATTTCTTTCAGCTATCTCTATACTTCCGCGCCTGAACACCTTTCCTGCAAAACATGATAAAAACACATAAAAACCAATATAAAAAGGCCCTAGACACACAACTTGTAAGTGAAATGTATTAGAAATACCGTAAACTCACGGTATATCAGTCTTGTCTCGACTTCCATCTTTGTCATTTAGAAGCTTCATAGATAGAAAGTAGAGTTTGAGAAGTTTGTTTCATTTATTTTGTTAAATGTTTTAAAGACTTCAGTTGCCTATTTCTGGCGAGTTGATTATATTATTTCATTCATAGTTAATCTTTTGAGTTAACAATTTTGTAATTGAGTTTATTGAATTTATTTCAATTTTTAAGTTTTTGTATGCTTGAGTTAGTCTTCCGCTTGTAGTCAGCCAAATTGAGGGTTCGCTTGGATATCATCTATGGTTCTAGAGTGCCGGCCACGTCCATGGAGTAGACTCGGGCTATGACAATAGGAAGTGGAGGAAAACATATTACACAATATAACTTGGAGGAAAATGGAGCATTGCTTGGAGACAAAGGAATTAAACTTGGGGACACAGTATATTAATACTTTGTGATTAAGTTTATGACATAAGCACATTCATCATCAACTTAATGACATTAGTGCGTTTGTCACAAATTAATAGAGTTCAAAATATGTCTTAAATTATTTTAAAATATCAAAAAATACCCCATATATTTTAAAATAATTTTGAGATAGAAGAACTCGACTTGCTTTATTTTGTATGTTCAAAATGTTATAGGTTTTGTGTCTTTCTAATATGAACCAAACTTAGACCGATAAAATTTAACTTACAGAATTATTGGTGAAATATAAAATTTCTATTAATCAATTATTCATTTCTAAGTCAGAGATTCTACCAATCACATTTTAATCCTCATATTTTGTTGTTAAACACGGTTGTATGCCAACAAGTCATGCACGTGCTTGGTTATTCATGAGAGCTCTAGAGACTAGGCCAAAATCTCATGGGAGAGACTTCACTCCACTTCTCATGTGAATTGATGAAGTATATAATGCTTTAAATACACCATCCATAAGGCCTATGAATTCATTATGAGTTAATAATCATCCCTCATATTTAGCAGCAATTCAAGCACTCTTTATTAGTGCGCAGTGTTAATATAGACTTGTTATTACCAATATGAACCTACTTCATGGGTCTCCAATCACTTAGGAGGGGTTACCATCTCTATTTACAATCATATTGTCCTTAACCTCATCTCTTTTGAGGATTGGAGAATTAATTTTTTTCCAACAGGTTTAGTTAGTGAATCAACCTAATTTAATTCGGACTTCACATAATCAATGGAAATTACTCCATCTTTCAATAGTTGCTTAACCACATCATTTCTCAATTTCATGTTTCTACTCTTACAACTGTAAGATTTATTCTCCGCAATAGCAATTGCGTCTTGACAGTCACAGTGTAAAAAACACATGAGGTAATTCATCCTTTATTAAATGGGTATTCGCTAAGAAATTTCTTAGCCGTTCAGCCTCAGAACCAGCCAGATCCAGAGCAACAAACTCTAATTCCATGGTCGATCTATAAATGATCATCCATTTAGATGATTTCCACGATATTCCACCACCGCCTCCGGTGAACACATATCCCCTAGTGGATTTTGTCTCATCTGAATCATAGATCTAGATTGCATCACAATAACCTTCTAACGTATACAGAAATCCACTATACATGATACCATAATTGATGGTTCCTCTCAAATATTTCATCAGTCTATTTAATGCAGATCAATTCTCTTTATTGGGATTATGAGTATATCTACTCAGTCTACACACAACAAAGGCTATGTCAGGCCTAGTAAAATTCATCAAATACATTAAACTCTCCATAATCTAAGCATAGTTAGACTGAGCAACTGGGTCATCTTTATTCTTTTTCAATTTAGAGTTAACATCATATGGAGTGACCACAGTTGTCACCTCAAAACATTCAAACTTTTTAAGAAGTCTTTCCACATAATGTTCTTCTGACAACATTATACCATTTTCATTCCTTATAAATTGAACTCCCAATATCATATTTACTTCACCCAGATCTTTCATATCAAAATTAGTTCACCAAAATAATTTGGTACTCTGCACAATAATTAAACTTGTACCAAATATAAGCATGTCATCAACATATAAACATATTATCACATAATCATTGTCTACCACTTTAATATAAACATATATATCCACTTCAATAGAAGAAAAAATGTTTGTCATCAAGACTTGATCAAACTTTTCATTCCACTGCTTAGGAAATTGTCGAAGACCATAAAGTGATTAAACTAATTTACAATCTTTATTTTCTTGTCCAGAAATAATACATCCGTCAGGTTGAACCATATAAATTTCATCTTCTGAATCACCATTTAAAAAAGTTGTTTTAATGTCCATTTGATGTATAAAAAGTTTATGAATTGATGCTAAGACAATTAAAATTTGAATAGAAGAAATTCTAGTCACTGGTGCAAATATATCAAAATAATCAATATTTTCTTTTTGAGAAAAACAGTTTGCTACTAAGCGAGCTTTATATTTATCTATAGATCCTTCAAAATAAAATTTCCTTTTGAAAATTCATTTGCAACCAATAGGTTTTGCACCACGAGGTAAATAAGTTAAAATCCATGTATTATTTTTCATAATCGAATAACATTCAATTTTTATTGCCTCTTTCAAAAATTTAGCATCAGAAGAAGATATAGCTTCTAAATAATGTCAACAAGAAAAGTTTGAAAATCATTTCTATAAGAAAAATATTCTTTCCTAGGACTTTTACTCCTTCTTAGTTCTTCAATATTAGAAATAGACTCACTATTTCTTTCAGCAGGTACATGAGAAATTTAATCACATAGTGAAAAAATATGTTCAAAGAATTCAACATTTTTTGTCTCAATAATAGTATTGCAATCAAGCACATCACTCTTTAAAACAAGAAATCTATATGCAACACTATGTTCAACATATCCAATAAGCATGCAATCAACTATTTTAGAACCTATTTTTCTCTTCTTAGGATCAAGCAACAAAACTTTAGCAAGACACCCACACTTCTAAATATTTCAAATTTGGTTTATAACCTTTCAACAATTCATAAGGCGTTTTGCTAGTTCTTTTATGAGGAATTCTATTTTGTAAGAGACGTGTAGATAATATAGCTTCACCCCACAAATTATTAGGTGCATTAGAACTTATTAACACAGAGTTCATCATTTCCTTTAATTTTCTATTTTTCCTTTCAGCTACTCCATTAGATTCTGGAGAGTATGGTGGAGTTACTTCGTGAATAATTTCTTTTTTAAAAAAGGCATTGAAGGATAAATATTCTCCACCTCTATCAGATCTAATTCTCTTGTTTTTTCTACTAAGTTGATTTTCAACTTAAGTTTTATACGAAATAAAGGCATTAAATGCATCATCTTAGTTTCTAAGTAAATATAACTTAGTAAATCTATAAAAATCATCAATAAATATCACAAAATATCTTTTACCACCTCTAGTCATTGTTTGTTTCAAATTACCTAAATCAGTGTGAATTAAAGACAATAATTCAGTTTTTCTATTTACTAAAAAACATGACTTCTTAGTAGTTTTTGCTTCAGCACATACTTCACACTTATTAATATTATTTGAATCTAAATTAGACATCAAACCAAGTGATTGCATATTTTTTATTTAAGAGAAATAAACATATCATTATCTAGCATGCCATAAAGAAATAGAATCTATCATGTAAGTAGAAGTAGATGCGTTTTCATTCACAATATTAAGTACGAAAAGTCCCTGGTTATAATAGTCTTTTCCCACAAACACATTATTTTTTGTCAATATGATCTTTTCAGATTCAAATGACACTTCAACTCTAGCTTTATTAAGCAAGACTACGAAATCAGGTTTGCATGCATTGTAGGAACTTGTAGCACATTCATAAGGCTAGAAAATTTCCCGAACTTAGTTTCACGAGCACTTTACCCTTACTCAATATTGTAGTAGTTCTTGAGTCTCCAAGGTAGACTACTTCTGTGTCATACCTTATTGATGTATAGCAGGCAAATGCTTCTCGATCTGCACAAATGTGCCGAGTAACCTAGTGTATACCACCCATTCTTATATGTGCTAAAATGTTTACTTGAGAAATGACAACTACAATAATTTCATCTCCTTTAGCTAAATTAGCCTTGGAAGGATAACACTTTTCTTTGTCATTTTTTATTCTCTTCCTACATTGTGCGGCATAATACGATGATTTTTCACAAGCAAAACAAGAGCCTTTCTTTTTTTAAATATTGCGATTATAAAACTTGTAACCTTGAGACTTATTAACATACCTTTTATTTTTTACCGCTTTGGTCTTGTACTAAGTTTGCTAGTAGTGTTGATTCCTTTGCTTTGAATGACTTTTTTTGTAGCTTGTTGTGCCATAAACTTCTGTTAGAGTGCCTGGAATAGTAACAACTATGATAGCACCATCATAAATATTATTAGTAGTGTCAAGAAATATATTATTTGCCATAGTTTCTTAGATTGTTGGAAAATATAATAGATGGGGAAAATATAATAATACAAGAATTAGGATAAATACTACTACAATAATATTCTTAAGTAATATATATGTATATATGAATGTAATACTTGAGTCGTGCTAGGAATTGTCCTAAGAAACTATTTCAGCAGTGTGAAATGTTTTCCCAAGATTAAACAAGCGTTCTCTAATTAATTAGAGAACACATGAATCAACAAAATATAAATACTACAAAATAAGCAAGTCGAGAGACAATTTTTGAAAATAGGCTAAGTCTTACTACTTCATTTGGTTGTCTTTCCTAAAACTCCATGAACTACTATATATCGAGTAGCATAGGGAGTGGAGGAAAACATATTTCACAATATAACTTGTAGGCAAAGGGAGCATTACTTGGAGAGAAAGGAATTAAACTTGGGGACAAAGTAGATCAATACTTGGTGATTACTAATGTGTTTATGTCACAAATTAATCGAGTCCAAAATATGTCTTAAAATTTATTTTAAAATATCCAACACCTTCAAGGTCAGTCACAGGAAAAAAGAATTGTGTTTTACTTGGATATGACGAATTTGTCCTGTTGATTGGTCGTAGAATGAATATTTGAGGTATCTTAGTGATTCTAGCATCAACAAGCCTTTTGACACCAGCCTTTCTATCATCAAAGGCTTTTAACTCACTCATTTTGTCATAATTACTTGTCTGATCAACTATGGCCTCCAAATTCTCAATGCTAGAGATTACCATCTTCTTTGTTAGGATGGGATGTTATAAACAATTAATTTGTAGAGCTCCTAATGGGCAGCAGGGGATAATATAAACAGTTATTACTATTTATGCACAACACTATCATCCCTAATGTCCACAAAAAAAAAAGAAGAGGCTATATCCTAGATCTTCACAATAAGCTTAAATGCCTTTCACTGTCACTGGCTGAACCCATTTAAACGCTTCAACCCCACCTATATCCCAGATCTTCATGTTAAGAAGATTCATGTGATATACCAACGTGGCCTTCGGACAATGAAACTTTATTTTTAACAGAGAATCATATGTTGTAAAAGATGTTCCTCAAGTGTGGAGGACCTAAAGAGAATTAGTGAACAAAGTAAGTGATATGCAACATCCAAAGAATGTGTTTCAAATTCATAACTCTAATTAAATTTTAGAGCACTCTTGGAAATTACTGCAAGGCAACTAGTAGCCGGATTAGCAATATTTACAATTTTAACTCTAGGATATCACGAAGTTCAGTTCAATGTCATTGTTCATAACATTCAAGATCTCTAATAAAGTGGAATATATATTACTTGGATTTACAAAATTTTCTTCCATAATAATGAACAATATGTTTACAAAAGACACTGTAAGTGCATATTAGCAAATAATCTAAATTAAATCATCTATAAAATAATTGAAATCCGGCTTCCAGATGGAAGCAGAACCGAGTAAGAATTCTTATACTTAAGTTGTTCTGACACAACATTGTCCAAGAACATTGATGAGGATAATTGAAGCAAACTTCATAGATGACACTCCACTTGACATGCAATATTGGGATCGAGTTTCAAACAAGATAACAATTTTTCATTTTTTTTATCCCGTATCTCATGGATTCTTTCCCTACAAGAAAATGAAAATATCTTCACCTTTTCAATGTGATACTGAGCAGAGTAAGATACATGTTCTATGAAAGGATAAAAATTCCAGAAAGAAAATTTCACTGTTAAATTAAAAAAAGAGTCTAGTGTTGTTTTTTACCTTTTTTTCTATTACAATAATTTCAAATAATACACTACCGAAGCCAATCTTTTAAAGACTAACCTTTATATTATACTTTTGACTTAGAACCTTCTACAACATTCTTATAGCCAATATTCAAATTAAGTTTTTATTCCCACCGCATTTTTCTTGGATGCGGCAACCAAAAGTTTTGGATGGATGAAGAAGTTTTGTATGCTATCACTACAGTCAATTTTACATATGGCTAATGAATTTTTAGTCAAAGAATTAACAAATTTTATATAAAATCTCATTTAAAGCCAATTTGGTAGTGTAGAGTGAAGGTTGAAGATGGTTTACAATTGGTTGCCATCATCTGAGTATAACTCTCTCTCTCTCACTCACACACACTCTCTCTCTCACACACACATATAAGGAATAAAAGAACAATTTCAGTGGAAATTAAAGATTATTTAAGATTAGAGTTTGATCAAATACTTGTCCGAACATCATGTGTGGTTCTCTTCTACTGTATTCTCTTTGTGGGTGATAGACGGACCATCTTTGAACACTAACACCAACTTAAAGTAAGTAAGTATTAATTTGTAATGGAAGTAGTAAAGTCTTTCAAAGGGTAAAGCCTCATATCCAAATTAGCAGGTGTATATTAATTGAAGAACTATTATACCTGCTAATTTGCATATTTGTTAGTTTTCTATAACTGGACAGAGTGTCTAGAAATCACAATCAACAAATCACTCAATTGTTGATTCTTCAACCCCTGAAAGAACTGTCAAACCAAAGATCAATTCCATGAATTTCATGGTAGTAATTATAGCAGCAGTTGGTTAAGAAAGTGTGAGAATCTTTTCTAACTGTTTGACACACAAAAACAGAGAAAAATCAGCTATGATCCTGTAAATTTGGGGGACAGGGTGGGTATATGGTTTTTAGTTATATAGTCACTCATAGGAGAAGGATGACTTGACAGAGGTGCTGCACCAAGCTGTGTAAAAGGTTTGGTAATATCATGCAAAATGAAACACATGCATTTTGTTTCAAGTTTCATAAGTAGACTTAGGCCTGAATTAAAGCCATTGGTAACATTGCAACAAAAAGCAGCTTTTACTAGCAATAAGTATGCACATTAATAGGAAGTGCTAAAGTCTTTATCAACATCAGTTAATTGCCGGTGAATCCAGTGTCACTCTTCACTTTTGGGACATTTACATAGAGTGTTAATTGCCTCTAAATAATATATTAGTGGCAATTAAGTTATTACCTTTAAGTAATTGCCACTAACGATCATTTTGGTGTAGTGTAAAATTGTGAAACAAACTAGAAAGACGTGACATGATTCCCAATATACATAGAGTTTCAAGTGTCTAGGCATTATACAGTCATACAGAGGAAGTTTTAACAGGTGAAATGATAACTATGATAGGCGAAAAGAAATGTTACAGAGAGAAAGTATAGGTGGGTAGAGAGAGTTCTACCGAAGCAGTGTTTTCTATATATGCTTTATGTACCTATTGTACATTATCAAGTCCATACCTTCATGGATAGTAAAGTATTAGTAACCAAGTTATGCTTTGTAAAGCATCATACCTAGATTGTGTGTATATATTTTGGAGGACATGATGCACAACTTCTGAAGAAGCAAGGGGGAAGTAATGGTATTTGTATAGGTATGAAGCTTGTCTCTAACTCAATCCAAAAAGCTAGCTCCTGAGGGGAGGATTTCTCAAGTCCATTTAAGGAGACCACCAGTCCATTTTTCTACCAACGTGGGAATTTTACCCACCCTAACACCCTCCTCCTTTACGCTCAGACCCGACTAGAGCGTGGACAGGGAACCCAAATGGGGATAGACCTGGCTATAATACCATGTAATCAGATGGAAGAAGACTATTTATTCCAATAGATAAGCAATGTACAAATACAATAGATTGTGTGCTAAAATGAAATAAAATATTATCCCTATAAATCTGTTTATTCCTATAAATTTTCTATCTAATTAAGGTTATGTACTTTAATAGGAATGAAGTTTATATACATTCTATAATACTCCCCCTCACGATGGAGCATAGATATTGATCATGTCCAACTTCTTACAAAGATGATCAACTCGAGATCCATGTAACGCCTTTGTGAGCAAATTAGCTAGTAGCTCTCGTTTCTTCACATAGCAAATGGAAATCAAGTACTCCTGAATTTTCTCATTAATAAAATTACAGTCAACCTCAATATGTTTAGTTCTTTCACGATGCACTAGATTTGAGAAAATATGAAGAGTCCCTTGATTATCGCACAAATTTATACTAGTGTATGATGCTTTGGGCCAATTACCATTAAAGGATGATGTATCGACATAATCTCACATGTAAACTATGAAATAGATCTATACTCGGATTCTACACTATATCGAGATATAACAATTTGTTTCTTACTCCTCCATGAAACTAGGTTCCCGCAAACAAAGACGCAATAGTATGTAGTCATATCACGACCCAAAATTTGAGGTTATGATGGTGGACACACAAGTTATTCTCAAGAAAATAGTTCCAAAATCTCCATCCCAAGCTTCCAAAATGGAGAAGATAGTTAAATGGAAGAAATGGGGTAGATTTTAGCCATTAATTGAATATTTAACCACGAGTTGAGTATTGACGCATAACCTGCGCTATATCCTTTCATGACGTAGGTTCAGGTCCTCAGCATCTAGATCACGCATACATCAATTCTCGGTTCGCATTAGCAGCTTTAGCAGTGAGTCGTCATATTTTGAGGACAATAGTTATGCTTTCATTTCAGTTTTTACATTCAGTTTTTAGTTTTGTTAGAGTTAAATGGGGGCATGTCCCAGCAACTCAACTCAGTTAGAGGATTTTCAGACATACTAGTAGATTCTTCTTGAGTTATTAAGTTTATCTTTCAGTTATCACTAAACTCTTACTATGTTTTGTATTTTCAGACTAGTTGGGTTTTTCCCCACTTTCAGTTATCCATTATTTTAACTTCCGCATAGTGCATGTCTTATTAGTTATTCTCATTATCCTTGATATATGTGAGACATAGGGCTAGCTTGGGGTCACTCGTGATCCTAGATCCCGTATTACGTCAATAGGGTAGCCTTGGGGTGTGACAAACTTGTTATCAAAACATTAGGTTCAAGAGTCCTAGGATGTCTTAAAGCCGCACTAAGTAGAGTCTCTTTAAGGGGTTTGAAATGCACCACATTTATGAGGGACAGGTGTTTTAAGAAAAACATCATTTTCTTTGCTATTCTTATCGTGCGTGAAGAATGATTCAAAATATCTTTTCTGATTGATCGTAATGTGTTTTAGATCATGCCTCATGGTAGAGATAACACATAGAATGCTAATGCACGCAATAATAACACAGTTACTCCAATCCCGAACTATGAGGTTACAAATGCAGAATTTAAAAATGTGATCCAAATCTAGATCGGAGTGTAGCCAATCAAAACAATCAGCAGACAATAGTTCCTCAAACACGAATGGTGGATCCGTGGCAGCTAGGGTTCGAGACTTTGTTCATATGAATCTGTTTGAAGTTCTGGGATCTTAGGTTTGTGATGACCCATAGAACATCATTGATCATGTTAAAAAGATTATTGGGGTAATGCAAGTGACTTGTACTGGAAGTGTTGAGTTAGCATCATATCAACTTAAGGATGTGGCTCATATCTGGTTCACTCATGGAAAGAAAACAAAGGTGCAGATGCAGCTCCTGTGAATTGGGACTATTTTACTGGATCTTTTCTCGGAAGGTTCTTCCCAAGGGTGTTGAGAGAAGCTAAGGACCAAGAGTTTATGAACGTGAAGCAGGGTTCAATGTCGGTCAAAAAGTACAGGATGAAGTTTACCCAGCTCTCTAAGTATGCTCCACACATGGTTATCGATCCAAGGGAACAAATAAGTAAGTTCTTATTCGGGGTATCCGATCTCGTGAAGTCCGAGTGCAGGAATGTTATTCTTCTAGGGGATATGGATATCTCCATACTAATGACTCATGCTCATCAGGTCGAGGTATATACGATTATGGAATTGTCTAACGATAATAATAAAGCCAGAACAGGAAATTGTGAATACTCAACAACAAAAGTCGGGCAGTGAGAATCACTCACAGTTTCAACAAAGGACTCCAACCCCAACATCTTCATCAACTAGTGCTCCATCCCCCATGTTTCGACAGGATCAAAAAGTAGGGCACCAAGATCTAAGTCATAGGGGAATACTTCAGGTAATTGGACTTTTTCCAACTTGCCCAAATTGTGGTAAGAACCATCCTAACGAGTGTCTTGTAGGCAGGGAAGGGTACTTTGGGTGTAGTCAGTTTGGCCATAGGTTTAAGGATTGCCCTTCCGCCAGACAAGGGCAATGAGGTAATAACAATAGGGCTTAATCTACAACTCCAACAACACCAGTAGGTCGCCTTACTCAATAGGGTGCTTCGTCTGGTACATGCGGCGATAAACGCTAGAACAAGTTGTATGCTCTTCAGGCTCGCCAAGATCAATAAGATTATCTTGATGTAGTCACTGGTATGTTACGAGTCTTTCATTTAGATGTTTAGGCATTGTTATATCTAGGGACTACACTATAATTTATAACTCCCTATATAACAGTAGAATTTGGTGTCGATCAAGAAACTCTCTTTGAACCCTTCTCACTCTCTACTCTAGTTGGTGACCCAGTTATTGCTAGACGGGTATACATAAATTGTCATGTCATAATGTCATTGAAAGCCACCTCCGCAGATCTTGTAGAGTTAGAAATTGTAGATTTTGATATCATTCTAGGCATTGATTGGTTACAATCCTGTTATGCCTCAGTCAATTGAAGAACTAGAAATCATTCGGTTTCAATTTCCAAATGAGCCATTCATAGAAGGGAAGGCTAACTGATCAGTGCCTATAGGTTGATTTATCTCTTACCTTAATGCTAGAAAAATTATTTCCAAAGGCTATATCTCTCATCTTGTTCGGGGTATGGATTCAAACTCTACAACCCCAACTCTTGAACAGTTTGAGTAGTAAATGAGTTTCCAGAAGTGTTCCTAGAAGATCTTCTTGGAGTTCCTCTCGAAAGTGAAATCGATTTTGCAATAGATCTCTTTCTAGATACCCAACCTATTTCGATTCCTCCATGCAGAATGGCTCCAGTCGAGCTTAAGTAATTTAAAGGGCAGTAGAAAGACCTTCTAGATAAGGGCTTCACTAGACCTAATACCTCTCCATGGGGTGCTCCAGTGTTGTTCATGAAAAAGAAAGATGGTTCTCTTAGAATGCGCATTGAATATTGTTAGTTGAACAAAGTCACAATCAAGAATAAGTATCCCATCCCCATGATTGATGACTTGTTCGGCAAACTGCAGGGTTCTAGTTATTTTTCTAAGATAGACCTCAAAATCGGCTATAATTATCTCAGACTCAGAGATAGTGACATTCCGAAGACACCCTTCAGGACTCGGTATGGTCACTATAAATTTGTAGTTATGTCTTTTGGAATAACAAATGCTCTTGCTGGTTTCATGGACTTAATGAAAAGGGCGTTCAAATAGTATATGAACATGTTCATCATCATCTTTATTAATGATATTCTCATTTATTCTCAGAGTGAGGAGGAGCATGTGAATCATCTTAGAGTTATTCTGCAACTTCTCAATGATTGCCAGTTATTCTCTAAGTTTAGCAAATGTGAATTCTTGTTACAATCGATCGCTTTCTTTGGTCATGTGGTATCTAGCGAAGGTATCTGAGTGGATTCTCAAGCTATTGAGGCACTTCAACATTTTCCCAGGCCTACTTCTCCAAAAGATATCAGGAGTTTCTTAGGTTTGGCCAGTTATTACAGGAGATTCGTTGAAGGATTTTCATCCATAGCTGCCCCATTGACCAAGTTAACTCAAAAGAAGGTCAAATTTCAGTGGTAAGTTAGTGTGAGAAAAGTTATTCAGAATTGAAGACTGGGTTGACTACAACCCATTTCTTGACTCTACCAGATGGTTTTGATGATTATGTTATTTATTGTAATGCATCCAAGGTCGGCCTAGGTTGTGTATTGATGCAGCGAGCTAAGGTCATAGCTTATGCTTCTAGATAGCTTAAGGTCTATGAGAAGAAATACCTGACACATGACCCCGAACTTGTAGTCGTAGTATTTGCCCTAATGATTTGGAGACATTACTTGTATGGTGTTCATGTTAATGTGCTCACAGACCATCAAAGCTTCCAATATGTGTTCACCCAGAAAGATTTGAATCTTCGTCAGAGGAGATGGCTTGAATCCTCAAGGACTATGACAATGTGCTTTACCATCTTTGTAAGGCCAATGTAGTGATTTATGCTCTTCGCAGGCTGTCTATGGGTAGTGTAGCACACATTGAGAAACAAAGAAAAGAGATAGCCAAAGATGTTCACCGACTTGCTCGCTAGAAGTTTGCCTTACGGACACATCAAATAGTGGGGTGATAGTTCAGAATGGATCAGAGTCTTCCCTGGTAGCGGAGGTTAAGGAAAAAAGGATAGTGATCCTATATTACTTTAAGTGAAAGGTGCAGTTCATAAGCAGATAGTTAATGTTTTGTCCCAAGGGAGAGATGGGATGCCTTGTTACCAAGGTAGTTTATGTGGTGCTATTGTGAGTGAGTTGAGGCAGCACATCCTTACAGAAGCTCATAACTCTAGGTATTCCATTCATTCAGGTTCTACTAAGATGTACCGTGATTTCTGGGAAGTCTTTTGGTGGTACGACATGAAGAGGAACATAGCAGATTTTGTGGCTAAGTGTTCTAACTGTCAACAGGTGAAGGTAGAACATCATAAACCAGGAGGTATAACTCAAGATATTAACATTCCTACATGGAAGTAGGAAGTGATAAACATGGACATCATTAAGGGTTTACCTCATACTCGCAGACAAGTTGACTCTATTTGGATGATAGTAGACAGAGTCACTAAGTCCGCTCACTTCTTGGTTGTCAAGACTACATATTCAACAGAAGAATACACCAAACTCTACATCAATGAGATAGTCAGGTTCCCTGGGATTTCCTTGTCTATCATCTCAGATAGAGGTCCTTAATTTACCTTTCATTTCTGCAAATCATTTAAGAAAGGTCTTGGTACTTAAGTAAATCTCACTACATCAATTAATCCATATACAGATGGTTAGGAAGAACATACCATTTAGACTTTAGAGGACATTTTTAGAGCTTGTGTGGTCGATTTCAAGGGCAGTTGGGATGATCACCTACCTCTCATATAGTTCACCTATAATAACAACTTTCATTCCAGTATTCATTTGGCCCCATATGAAGAACTATATGGGCAGAGATGCAAGTCCCCAATTGTTTAGTTTGAAGTAGGTAAGTAGCCTTGATTGGGCCAGATTCGGTTCATGAGGGTATGAAGAAAGTTCAACTCATCGGAGATTGATTAAAGACAACCCAGAGACGTCAGAAGTGCTACGCAGATGTGAGGAGAAGGGACTTAGAGTTTGAAATCAATAATTGGGTTTTACTGAAGGTGTCACCTTTGAAGATGTGATGAGATTTGGAAAGAAATGAAAGCTCTTTCCTAGGTATGTAGGGCCTTACAGAATCTTTAAAAGGGCTGTTAATGTGGCTTATGATTTAGAGTTGCCAACAGAACTAGCAGGGGTTCATCTAGGCTTTCACATTTCCTTTGTTGAAGAAATATGTGGGTGATCCGACATCAATAGTACCATTAGAGAGTGTCGTTGTGATGGATAGTCTCACTTATGAAGAAATTCAAGTTGAAATTCTTGACCGTGAAGTTTGTAGGTTGAGAAATAACGAAGTTGCTTCAGTAAATATTTTGTCGATGAGTCAGACTGTAGAGGGAGATACTTGGGAAAAAGAAGCATTCATGATGGCCAAGTATCCTCACCTCTTTCCTTCTGATTCTGTTTCAGCTTGAGGTAATAGTTCCTCTCTAGTCTCTCAGTTTACTCTTGTGTATTTCAGTCTCAACACCTTGTTCCCTCACTTATTCTTGCATTTCAGCATATTTACATGCTCTTGGAACTCAGTTCAGTTAGATATCAGTTTCTAGTACTTAGTGGTAGATCTTCCCCTCCATACTCAACTTGTTTAGACTTCATTTGAGTATGAATGTTCCCAAGGGGGAGATAATGTAACACCTCGTATCTCAAAATGGAGAAAATCCTAGTATTAAGAAGAAAAAAAACAAGTGCCAATACCAACGGAATCACCCATGGACCGAAGGTAGAACCAGAGATCGTAGGTGGGGTTCAATCGTTAAGGCCCAAATGTTGATGGTCTCTAATCCCACACATGTTCGACCACTACGGTCTGTGGTTGGACCTACAGACCGTATGCCTAACCGTAGGTGAAGGTCATAAGCCAATTGGAGGGGAATGATTGTTGGGTCAACATCAAACTATCATATCTTTAAGCAAAAAATGAATTAGGTAGCCCATGACCTATTAAATTAAAGATAATTGAATCCTCTTTCCAACGCCACCAAGTTTGATAAAATCCCATCTCAGAATAAAATTTTATGCTTGTTTTAGTGAAGGCCTGTCAAGCAGACCACGAACCACGACCGGAGTCGATGATTGGTAGTCCAAACGACAGCCCGTCGGTCCCTCCGCGGATTGCCTTTGTCAGCTTTTAAGTTAGGGTTATTTAGTTCTTTTGCATATTTGTTAGGTCCTTAAACTACGTCGTTTAATTCCTAAACTATGTCCTTTTACTCAATCTAAGCCCAATAACTTAGGTACACTTACCCAGAGCCCTCATTCTCAAAAAATCATCCAAACTTGAAGCAAAAAGAAGAGGAAAAGATCGAACAAACCTCCCAACAAGCAGAAATGTTCTTCAAGGTTCAGCCTCGAAATCTAAAGGATTTCTCCATAGTTTATGTCACCAGGTATGTGGGATTGCATTATTGAGTTTCTTTCATCCACTAGGTCCCTGAAATTCAGTTTGTTTCTTGTTTTTTTATATCCTGTTTAGACCTATGGTTTGTAACATCTGAGGAATTTATTGTGATTTTAGCTGCTATATAATCCATAATCTAAATATTATTTTTTCTTGGAAACGTTGCTTAATTACTTGTATGAAAATTAGAATTATAGTTTGTATAAATTATCTTAATTCATTATACTTGCTAGGTCAGTTAAATAGATAATCATGCTCTAGATTCTGAATATCACATTATCAATATATAAATGTTGCATTCTCATATTACATGTCAGTATTTTGAGATATTCAGTATTTCAGTTACATTTGTGTCATACATATTCAGTTGGGAGTAGATTGAGCACAGAGTTGGACTAGGGTTCAGTGTACCTTCATAGTCTAAGAACTATGTGCCCCTGTAGGATAATAAGTCCCCTCTTTTGGGCATCAGATGTAGTGAACACGCTAGTCATTCCTTTATACCCCTTGCAAGGTATATTGGGTCCTCTCGATAGGGGTATACATCAGACTACATGTTTAGCTAACGTGGTTTATGTCGGTTAATAGTAGCTCCCACAGTCAGACTCTTAGTGCATTTGACCAGGTTTTCAACAGTTATATCAGTATACAGCTCAACATGTTATTTTCATGATTATTGCTTGGTCATTGCATTCAGTTTAGCTTTGTAGTTATATTTTAGTAGCTATATCTCTGTTGAGATTACATCATTGATCATGTATGCTTTGTTCAGCCTATATATGTTTGTTCATCTTCATATCTATATCCTACATGCATATACATTCCAAGTACTGGCGCATACTCTGCGCTACATACTTTAATGATGTAGGTTCAAGTACTGAGTATCCAGATCATACTTAGATCGATTCTTGGTCTGCATTTAGATGGTTCAGTGGTGAGTCCATATATTCCGAGGACAATATACATGCTTTCAATTTAGTTTTTACTTTCAGTTTTCAGTTTTCAGTTTTGTTTGAGTTAGCTGGGGGGCATCTCCCAACAACTCAACTCGGTTAGAGGCTTTTCAAACATAGAAATGATAGTAGATTCAACTTTCGTTATTAAATTTATCTTTCATATATCATTAAACGCTTATTATGTTTTATATATTCAGACTAGTTATGTTTTTCTCCACTTAAATTTATCCATTGCTTTACCTTCCGCATAGTACATGTCTTATTTAGTTAACTCAGTATGTATGAGATATGCTAGACACATGGTTAGCTTGGTGTCACTCGTGATCTTAGGTCCCATTTTACCTCAAGTGCGTAGCCTTGGGACGTTACAAAAACTCTACTCGATGTGGCTTATGAGACATCGAAGGACCTTTCTAAACCTTATCCTCTAAATACCAAATTTGTCACCACCCCAAGGTATACCCTAGGTGTAACATGGGGTATAAGACCCCGAGAGGCCCTACACAAGCCACCTAACATACATCATATATCAAAAGTTTGACAAAGCAGAAGTCTAACACAAGTCTCAAAGCCATCTAATACATCATAAGGAAAGAAATTAGGGTGTAACCCATACATCACTTACTATTTTTGAAACGAAAAGACATAAAATATATAAAGTGTCTCAGTCCTCAAATCCTGAGGACTCACCAATCAACTGAAGCACCCAGGGGATGTTTATCCACGAGTGTGTGGAGTAGGAACATTGGACCCCACATTTATGCGATATAGGCACAAGTATGCATTAGTACACATGATGTACTATGTATGGGGCAATATGCATAAACATGAACATGATAGTATAAATGGTTTAAAACATTTAGACATGTTCAATAATTGGACATTTAAACATAAAGAAATAAAGAATTGAAATTATAGGATATAGTAAATGCATTTGGAATAAAGGACATAGGAAAAACGTTGAAGAAAACATAATCATTTTTGTGGGATTTTTGGTTTAACCGGCAATAAGACCATGAGAGCTATATCATGAAATCTGATATATTCCTCATACCGAAAGAAAGGAAAATTTCTTGGTAAGGTAGAATCCATACATATCATGTTTTGCTAAAGTTGATACACTAATTATGTCATTTAAGTCAATCGTATGGGGGCACATAGTTTGGGACTAGAGGTTGCTACTAGAGACTACCCTATTTGAGTCTCCACCGCAAAATCCTCTTTGTTCTAAGTCTATATCCTTATGGAATAAGTAAGAAGTCAAACATCAATTCAACATATTAAAGGAAATGATCAATAACAATTCATATCTTTCAAAATAAAATCATATAATAGCTCCTTAAACATAATTCAACATAGATGAGAAAATCTTTAATTTCATCAAAGTAAATATATATGTGAGAAATATCTTTCACAAACATGATCATAATAGCATGTGAAAAAAACACTCACAATAGCATTGATAGTTTCCTTTCAAAACATCCTTAAATTCATTTATAAAAACTTCATAAAGACATGCATATCTTCACAAATTTTATACTTATAGGTTTATGTGTTCATCATAGCTCCATAGTTGAAAATCATAATTTAGGAATGCTTAAACATAATTTCAACTACATATCATGTATTAACATTAATTTATGCATTAGAAAACTTAATTAATAATAATCAATCACAATTGAATAAAACCCATGAGATTGAATTGAACCCCTAACTTGAATCAATGAAATTAAAAGGAGAATTTGAAAACCTTTGAGGACCCCGTGGAGGAAAGAAATCCATGGGTGAATACTCACATACCTTAATGCCAAAAGCCCAAGAAGAATGGAAGATCAAAAACGTGGATGGAATCATAGCTCTTCTTCTTCTTTAGTCTTAAGAGAATTTGAGAGGATTATTTTCGGTGAGCTTTAGGGAATTTGAGATATTCAATTTATAGTGGGTGATTTGGGACTTAAAATATTTCTATAAGGATTAGGGTATAAAAATAAAATGACGTAGTTTTGATTTAAAACAATTAGAGAAAAAAATCCTTTGACTAACTTCCAGGCTTCGGCCTACGGTTTAGACCTACGGACCATAGGACTTTCTACAGTCCATATAAGTCAATCGTAGACCAATTATTGGGACCATAATTTCACTATCTCTTTAAACGGAACATTTCTACGTCTCATAGGTCTTCCAAAAGTTACTAAAACCAACCTGTAGAACCTCGCTTTGACCCTTAAAATTTAACCAAGTCTGGGACACACATATGAGACCTATCTACCACTCGTACAGGTAACTAAGGACCGTCCTGGTGAACCGTAAAATGGGTACTGAGACGTGATTTCAAAAATTTATTTTCCCCTTCGTACAATTGTCATATACTGCTCATAGAAGCTTCTGCAATCCTTAGATGGGAACCATAGACATAACCTGCAACCCAAAAAAATATTTTCCTTCTTTTCCAAATCGTAGGTGTTACATGATTATACGATAGCTTTCATGTATGCTCCAGTTCATACGAAAATACTTAGGTCGGCTAAGATACTTTTTAAGAGTAGAAGTTAATGGAAGCAAGAAGGGAAGTTTTCTATCTCTATTCTTGACCTACTTGTAGACATCTGAAAGTTGGCAGCGAAACCTTGTAGTACTCCAATGGTTCCCAACGCGCATCTTACAAATGATGATGGTGTTCCTTTTAATGATCCTAAGAAATATAAAAGGTTTGTTTGAAAATTAAACTACCTTAATGTGACTCATATGGATGTTGCTTTTGCGGTAGGTGGTGTTAGCAGTTCATGTCTGAGCCTACGATCAAACATTGGGAAGCCTTGACTCAAAATTTTATGTTACTTTGAAAGGGGCCCTTGGACTTGACATATTTTATAACAATCAGAATTATACCTATTTTGGGTGTTCTACATATACAGACTATACAAGATCCAAAATATATAGGAGATCGACTTGTAATGTCCCATTTTCATAATTTGTTTTTATTTGTGAAATGACCATTATTCCCTTTCTTGTTGGATTTTCATGCTTGGTTTGTATTTCAGGGATGGTTGGTGTAGTCCCCAATGCGATCGAGTTTGGTTTTAATAATTTGACCCTTCTTGAGTTGAGAATTCTTGAAAGGGTTGAATTTGGTCAACATTTTTAGTTCTGAGCATTGGATGGGAATTTCATTAGTTCCGAATGTCAAATTTGAGAAAGTCGAGTGGTTGGTAAGGTTTTTGAGGCATTAGGTTGAGAGTTGGGTGTTCAGGCAAGAAGTTGAGCTTAAGGCCTAGAGAGAGGTCCATGAGGGTATTATTGTCAAAATAATCTTTTTTTAGAATCCAACTATTCCATTGAGTTTGAATGTCGAATTTAGTAGGGTAGCTTTTTTTATTTTATTTTATCGAGTCATGAATGAATCCCGATGTGTTACCTCGATATTTGAAAGGACTACAAAGAACTAGAAGTTGAAAGAAAACTCTTTTTTCTTGGAAATAATCAAATTTGGAAAATTAGACAAGTTAAGCTAAGTATGAGTTTTGGGTCAACATCAAACCACCAACTCTTAGAAAATGATGATTTAGGTGAGATACAAGATACTATATGAGTGGTCTTTGAATTATCTTTCCACCACTGCCGAGTTTGCTCATTTTTGAGTTTGTATGTGGGAGATATGCCCATTTGAAGTTGGATTGTCTAGATAAGGAAAAGAGGAGAAAAGAGGAAAAAGTCAAGTGTTCTTGGAGATTTCTTGCGGATCGAAGTCATTTAGCCAAGAGTTGATACCTAAAGTGGTATTTGAGACTTTCATAGTGTTGGGTTGGTTCACCCACGCGCCAATCATGTTTGTTTCAATGAAATTCATTTGTAGAAAGTTGAAAGAATTATGTTCTTGAATTTGGCTTTAGTTCTTCAGATTTGATGGGATTGTTGAGTTCTTGATGGAATCGTCTCGATTTTAGAGTTGTGTTTCATTAGATTCTTGTGTTTATGTGTTGGGTATCTGAATCGAAAAAGGAATTGACAAATACAATCAAATTTAGGTGAATTGGGGTTAGAAAACGAAGAAGGAAAAAGACGAGTAGAAATAGGCATGCAAGTCCACGACGAGGATTGCTCCCCCAGTGAACAAATTTTCCCTTCGCGTCATGGAAAGGATGTGGACTCCTCTATGTCAAAATTATTTCACAACCAAATATTAAAATGCATCTCCGCGTTGTGGACTGCCTTCCAGAGAGTGATTTCTTGATCGCTTCTCATGTTTAACTATCTAAAACACTCCTAAATATCACGAGATCTTTACTATCACAAATCACAATCCTTGAATCAATAAATTCAAATTCAAGGAAAGTTAAGACTCCAGTCTAGAGTGTTCTTAGAGTCCTTACAGAAGTCTCTTGCAAATCCTTTAAACATGTTTTAAGACATGAGTTTTAAGTTAAGCAAGCGTAACAAATGAAGTTCATTTCTTCAAAAAGAGTATATAGGATCTAAGTATTCCCAAAGAGTTAATGTTTTCCCATTTAAACAAGAGAGGAAATACCGATTTCCAAGATAGCCATTGAGCTACTTTTTGAGCAATTATCTCAAAACACAGAAAGATTTTTTGTTTTTACGCATATTAGCCGAGTATTTTGGGAGTAGTATTGAGCACCGATGTGGGGACGAGTTCATAATAACTCAATGTCACCATAAACCATGTAGCCAATGTTGGTAGAAAGGGTTATACTTTTTAAATGATTCCTTAGTGCTTTTTAGCATAGACTAGTGGATCCACTTAGTTGAACCATTCTATATCCCAGTAATTTATAGGACAGTTCTGGCAGCGTGGGTGAGACGTTGTGTCATCACATAGCTCATAGTGATTGTTGTCGGTTTGAGAAACTCCCACAAAATTATATTACTTTACTATATGATTAAATTTTAGGTTATATTTACTGTTTAAATGCTTTAGATAAACTGCACCTTTACTATTGTTTAAATCTACATTTGAGTTGAGTATCCTTGAGTTGAGTATCCAAGAGTTGAGCAAAGCTGAGGTAAGTGCTCATTCATAATTAATTTC
Organism: Solanum verrucosum; assembly: GCF_900185275.1. Classification (NCBI taxonomy): domain Eukaryota; kingdom Viridiplantae; phylum Streptophyta; class Magnoliopsida; order Solanales; family Solanaceae; genus Solanum; species Solanum verrucosum. Next base: position 5,742,816 of record NW_026020063.1, on the reverse strand, counting down.
AAGCTTATGTCGTGTTTAGTTTTTCCCTCACATGCTTGCACATTAAATGTACTTATGACATTTATCCTACATCATTTTATGATGCTGATATAGGTAACAAAGATCAACATTGAGCGCCTCGTTGATCCAGTTGAGCACTCAGAGTCAGTTGGTGGGCCTCCTTCCTTTTCGAAAGATCCTCTTTCTACATTATTTTTAGTATTTCATTTGTTAGGATGATCGGGGTTTTGTCCCGACATCCCTCATAGTTTTAGAGGCTTCATAGATGTATAGATATAGTTCATTAGTCTTTCCATTTTCTGTTGTTTATGTTTAGAATTGAGTTGCCATTTTGGCTAGTCGAATGCTTCTTTTAAGACATTCTAAATTATTGCATGAGTTATCTTTTGAGATTTTTTCTTGTTATTTAAGTCTTCTTCTATGAATTAAGCAAGGTCAAGGGTTTGCTTGGGGCCAACAATGGTTCTCGAGTGCCACACCCACCTAGGATCTAGGGTCGGGGAGTGAAAAACTTGATATCAGAGCACAGAGTTCAAGAGTCCTAGGGAGGCTATGAATCCATGTCTATAGAGTCCTAGTTATTGTTGTGAAGCGCGCCACATCTATAACTAGTAGGCCGTAAAATTTAGGAACTATCTCACTTCTTTCATATTCATGTCGTGCGATATAGTTAATGATGTAATACGGATTACATGAAGGCAATCCCTTCATAAACTTCAATGCTTTGATGGAGTGTTCACAAGGATGAAGGTTGTTTGGCATATATGGATGATGAGAAGGGGGTTCCATGCCTTGCATAGGAACATATGCACCTTGAAAGAGCTCCTTGTTGGGCAACACAAAGCTTGGATGATAGCTTGGAGCTTGGGAAGCCTAACAAAGCAAGGAGGAGCAAATGAATATGTTGCTCCATTCGGTGAGCTGGCCTCCATATTGGCGACTCGTCAAAGCCGTTTGGCGAGGAGTCCAAGATCGCCTAATGGCCCTAGGAGATGCGGAGCAAGGTTGCTCATTCGGCGAGCAAGGAGATCACTCGGCGCACACCCTTTGACCACCAAGACCAACGAAAGTTACAAAAGCGGCCAAGAGGAGGAGCCATGCAGGGTTCATCTCCAAACCCAATGGGTGCATCGCCAAAAGATTGTGCGATCCCAATTTAACTCGCCCATTGGCCATTTCGGGCAACTTTTGGGCCTATCTATGTAATAATGCGTAAAACTATAATAGGCCTTTAAACGGTTCATTTTATGTTAGAGTATTTTGAATATTGATCAATGATGAATTGAACTCCTTCTATGAGTGTTTGAAATCATGGTAAGATTTTGTTGAACCTTGTTTAGAAACGGGGGTTGCTTGGGATATTGATTCCTTCAAGGTCTTCATAAGAGTTAGGTGCTTCTTGTTGGATTAACAAGGTGAGGTCTTTTGTTTTAATATACCCTTAAGTTGCTCTCTGTTTCCTCTTTTTATGTCTATTTATTTATTCTGATTAGGTGCTTGTTAGGATCGATATTGGAGGTTATTGGATTTAATACATCCTTTAGTTGCCAACTGTTTCTTAACTTGTGTCTCTTGTTCTATCTTTCTTGTTTTCTGCTATTTATTGTGGTTCTTCTAGTGAGAATCGTATCATTTGGTATCAGAGCCGAGCATAGTATAGTTCCTACGATTCTAGTCTTGGGTTTGGTGCTACCAAAAAAATCAGTTCAAAACATTTTTGAAGAAATTCTGAAATGGGTTTGTGGATTTGTGTCTTGTTTGAAAATTCCAAGTTTGGATTAGTGTTTCCTAACCTTATTTGAGTCTATGGCTGAGATTTGAAAGGGTTTGGATCACTATTGAAGAATCCACCATGGAAGGTTGAAGAAGCTTTGAAGAAGACAAGTGAGTTTTGAAATCTAGAAGTTTTGGCAAGGAATTGAGGGCTAAAAAGTATCGGGGTTTGCTCCTTATATCAAAGAGAGCTTGTATCTCAAATTTCATGAAATTCCGAGCTAAAATTCTTAAGGGTTTATTTTTGGGTCTTCATAGTTGTTCTTGATGTTTCTGCAGAACATTCAAATCTTCAAGAAGGGAATTTTTGAAAGAGGAAAAGTTTGATTCCAAAAAGGAAGAAAGAGAAAGTGTAAAACTGATTGTAAAAAGGGAATTTACCAAAAAAGGATAGAGAATAAAGTACTAGGTGCAGGGGGAATCACATGAGTACAAATTTTGGAATTTAGAAGAAGCAGTAGTGGTCCATTAGGCGAGCTAAAGCGGGGATCGCCTAAACCATTTGGCGCCTCGCCCATTGGGAAATTAGGTCGCCAAGTTGGCCTTTATTTGGAATGTGCTACTGGAAATTTCGGTGAGCTAAGCCCTGTTCATCGAATCCATTCAGCGCATCACCAAATTTCTACCCAGATCACCGAGTTGCCTTGGCAGATTGTCAAGTTTGGCTAGCTAATCTTCAAGTTGGTGGTTGAACTACACGTTTTCGAAGAAAATAGTGCATTTGGTGATGGGAAACTCATGTTATGTCTCTTTCTTCGCAGGTCCTAATTCTAGTTTCTTTTCTTTTGATTCTAGTTCATTGTCAAGAATCCTAAATTGATTTTCAACTTGTAATTACCTACTTGTTAACTATTGGTTCTTGAATTCACTTCCTTGTTAGTGCTTTTCTTTTTGTGCTTTTTTTCGTTTTACTTCGTAGTGATTTCTTGATTCAAGTCCATTTGCTTTAATTGAGACATCCATTTTTCTTGAAACAAAAATCCATTCCCACCAAGAGTAGAATTGGCACTTTTCGTGATCAACCGAGTATTAGCAATCTTCAACATTCACCGCACAAATTTGAGAGGCAATCAAGGGTGTGTAAACACGAGCGATTGTGAGTTCATTTTTACTAACGCTAATGTTGTTTGTTATTTTTGTGAGTTGACATTTTGTAGGTACAAGGAGTTATAAAGAAGCATGTCCTCAATAGCCTCTGAACCATGTGACTATGATATGGGAGATTATGAATGTGATGATGAGGGCTATGGATGTGAGGATGATGGTAAGTATGGGGCTTATGATGATAGCCATGATCAATAGACGAATGAAAATGAGAGCTACTATTTCGGAGGAGAATATGACAAAAATGGTGAACATAGATGTTATGCATCCTGTGGAAGTTCCTATGGTGATGAGGGAGCATATAAGAGATCCTATTCTCACCTCGTGAGTGAAGATGGTTCCTATGATGATGTCGGAACATGTTTCACTTCCCACTCCTATGAGGTAAGGTGAGGTATAATACTCTATGATATAAGAGGTATTGAGAACATGCCTGTAAGGCTTGTAAAGATTCGTATTCTTACTCTTGTTCTAATCTTTAACGTAGTCGAAGTAGTGCGTGTTGCTACACTAGCTCAAGTCAAAGCCATCCGATGGGAAGGAGAGAGTGTGCAACTTTAAGGTCTAAGGATACTACATCCTATACTTGTCAAGGTAATGCACACTTATCGGGATATGGAAACCGAGGCAACTATGAAGGATGTGTCAAGGATCTCCACACAAAAATGATTGATTTTCCTATCTTTGAAGGAAGGCTTGATCCAGAAGCATATCTTGATTAGGAGTGGTAATGTGAGCATAATTTCCAAATCCATGATTTGAGAGGTCAAGAGCGACCATTGTATTCCCTTTTTCATTTGAAAATTTTTGCATTGGGTTGGTGGACTCAAGAGCGAAGGCTCCGAACACTCCAAGGAAATACCCACCCATTGACATGGGAAGAATTGAATAGGCTGATGAGGTTCATGTATGAGCAAAAGAGGTACATGATGATTACCGTGACCAATGACACTAACCTACGATTCGAGTGCTTACGATCGTCGATAGTATAGTAACCCAACTAAAGGTACACTAACCTTTCATCGCCTTTTTGATTCTCTTCCTTTAGGGCTTCGCATACTGGAACAAAGGGCGGAGTCTGTCCTTTCAGCGAATCGCCAAAGGTTCTTGGCAATGCTCAGGCTTCATCTTCTTCATTCTTTTTAGCCTTTCTATTCCTTTTTACTCCTATGTGTCCATGCTTCCACTAAAACTTTAAATACCTGAAACTTAAGAGTTTTCATCAAATATTGAGACAAAATATGCATTCGAGGACACTATTTCTATCAAAATAAAGCCCTAAATGAGTCAAATTTGTGGACTCATCAGTACACAAAGCTTTTCAATGTCGATCCAAGAAGGCCAGTTCTTAGGACAAACGTTGGCATATAAGGGGCTTTGAGACTTGACCTTGTCCTCGATGATGGGTACAACCTAAACTACATCACTCTTGAGGTTGTAGCCTATTTGGGACTACCTTGTCTACAGAGGAATTGTCTATACAACATGTAGGGATGTATGGTCACAAAAGGGGTAAGAGTCTTTTTCACACGGGGCAAATATTATGAGTAGGTTTGGTGTGATATAATGCATGTGGCTTCTTTTCAATTAAGTTTGGGGGCTAATTAGTTTACTAAACATGGGTCCCAAATGATCAGAATGGGTGGGTACAAGTGTGTTGTGGTTCATTGGGGAACACCTCTATTTCCTCTTCCTAGGGTGAAAAATGAGATACAAATGAATGACAGGAGTAGGGGAAAGCAAGGTGGCAACCTCAGAGTTAAAAAATGAGAGGTTGAGAGGAGTGAAGTTGGAGGGTTGCCACGATCTCAATCCAACAGTATTGTACATCCTTATGTAGGTACAATCATGATGAATGGAGTAACACAAGTTCCCAGCCTATAGTCGAAGGTATGATGGATGCGCTAATGGGATGTTCCAACATCAAAGGTAAAGAAGATATTTATTGCGGGGGCATCAAGGTACAGTAGCTAATCTTAACACTTTTACCACTGCAAATGAACAAAGTGTGAATGTTAGCTTGTATTTATGTGAGCCCATTGATTCTTTACCTTATATTTATAATGTGCTTGTTGAGAGTGTGGATATCCTATTGATGACCAAATTTATTCTTCTAGTAAGATCAATTTGTGTCCACCTAGTGTTGACACTTATGCTTTGAATGCTAGCTCATTGTTTTGTAATGATTGTGTTGATCAACCTATTTGTGAGTGTAGTTAAATAGTTGAGGGTTCTTGTAATTTGATTAAGGAACCTCAAATTAGTGGTTCTAATGATAATGTTGATCAATTGAATAGGAGTGACTCTATGAGCATATCTATTATGGAAGATCCAATTGCTTGCTTTCCTCATAGAGATCATGTGCTTGAACATGCTTCGAAAAATGATATGTGTCTTTTTAAGGGTGAGCTTGAATATTTTAATTCTTCCCTAGTGGTTGATCATTCCCTCTTTAAGTACAATATCTTATTTTAAGATGATGAAATCACTCCTAGTGATGGGCCTAGTAGCGTGAATCTTAAGAGTAGTGTAGTTCTTAATAACTATATTGTCTATAGCAGTCCACTGTGGTGTAAAGCCTTTCCACACAAAGATGGAAATCTCTTCTTGGAAGATAATAGTACTCTTGTAGGGAAGGAATGTGATGATGAGGAAGGTGGTGTTTGTTGTCCTATTACTTCCTCTTCTTGGCGTGTTTCACTCCTTGATAGCATGACCAATGCTTTTGAGCTTATTGGTAGTCATACACATGAAAACACCCTAGATGAGGTTGATTTACGAGACACATTTCTCTATTACTTATTTACATATGATGATGCTCATGCTGTTAAGTGGAGTATGTTGTTGGGAGGAACGAGAGCGCACCTAATAAATGGAGGAGCACCTGATCCAGTTCTGTGGGACTTCTATCCTTTTGATCCCGATGGATACTTGAAGGTATTTGAACTGGTGAGAGTATCAACTTTTGGGTGGTACCACCATGTTGTTGAGAAGAATAACCATTGTCCTTGTTGTCCATTGTAGGCTTAATAGCCATGACAATACAGGATGTTTGGTTGTGATTTGAGTTTGAGTCTCCTTGGTTAAATTCTTTTAATGCTAACCTCTGTACTATCCCTCATGCTAAGAGGATAAGCTTCTTGCTTATTATCTATATGGTTTTACAAGGTTTGGTTCGAGGACTCACTTTTATCTACTTGCATATGATGATACTCATACTTGTGTGGGTTGCATATATTATGTTAGTAGTGGCATGAATTGGGCAAATGAGAGTCTCCTTGACTCGATGCTATGCAATTCTTTTCCATTTAACCCTGGTGTCAATTTTAAGTGTCCTAAGTGTGGTAGTAACACCGTCTGTCATTTGCATGATTCTTCTGTGGTGTTATTACTTGATCCAATGTGCTTGAATGAGGTATGTTTACCAATTTGGGTGGGGAATACTTTTGTACTTAAACCTACTCCTGAATTGGGAATAATCACTCTCTTGAGGCTATCTAGTGCATTGGACGGGGTCTTAATTTGGGTCAACACTACTTGTTCCTTCCCACTTAGGTATGAGAGTGTTCATGTGCTACTTGACATAAGGGAGTCCTTGTGCTTGCTTGAATGTGGAACCAATGAGGGATTACATATTAGGTTGTTTAAGTGTATTGGACGCTCTACCCCTTTGTCTAAGTTTCTTACTTAGCAAAGTATCTATTACTTTGATGGGTTGAAAACCCTTTGTTGATATTTGTGATGCTTGGTTGTATGTTAAATATGTGCATCCTTGGAATGTTGATGAAATTTTTATTACTAACGCTAACCCTCATTCCATGAGGATCTTTGTATTGTTTGCTTCCCCTATGGTTTTGTAAGGTATGGATTCGAGAACGAATCATTTTCAAGAAGGGGACAATGATGTAATAAAAATTACATCAAGGCTAGCCATTCACGAACATCAATGTTTTGATGGACTTTTCACAAGGATAGAGATTGTTTGGCATACATGGATGATGAGACAGGGGTTCCATGCCTTGCATGGGAACATATACACATTGAAAGAGCTCCCAGTTGGGAAACACCATGCTTGGATAATAGCTTAGAGCATAGGAAGGCTAACGATGCAAGGAGGAGCAAATGAATATGTTGCTCCATTCGATGAGCTGGCCTCCACATCGACGACTTGCCAAAGCCCTTTTGTGAGGGGTCCAAGATCGTCTATTGGCCCTAGAAGCTGCGGAGCAACGGTGCTGATTCGGGAAGGAAGAAGATCACTCGATGCATCGCCCTTTGACCACAAAGACCGCCGAATGTTACATAAGGGGCCAAGAGCAGGACCCATGCATGGTTTATCGCCGAACCCAATGGGCACGTTCATCCCCAAGAGGTTTGGGCTAGCCCGACTTAGCTCGCCCATTGGCCTTTTCGGGTCACTTCTGGGCCGATCTATGTAATAATGTCTAAAACTATAAATAGGCCTTTATGGGTTCATTTTAGGTTAGACTATTTTCAATATTGATGACTGATTAATTAAACTCCTTGTGTTAGTGTTTGAAAGCTTGGTAAGCTTTTGCTGAGCCTTGTTTAGAAACTGGGTTGCTTGAGATATTGCTTCCCTCGAGGTCTTCGTAAGAGTTAGGTGCTTCTTGTTGGATTAACGAGGTGAGGTCTTTGGGTTTAATATACCATTAGGTTGCCCTTTGTTTCCCCTTTTTTTGTGTATCTATTTATCCAAATTTGGTGTTTGGTAGGATCAAAATTGGAGGTTATTGGATTTAATACATCCTTTAATTGCCAATTGTTTCTTATCTTGTGTCTTTTCTACTATCTTTGTTGTTTTCCGCTGTGTATTTTGATTTTTCTTGTGATAATCGTATCATTTGATCCAAATTGTCAACATTTCATCAAACAATCTATATTACATATGTTAATCTCTATAAAGTTTCCTTCTAACTCGTGCTTGCGTGTGTGTATCAGATCATGCCTCAATGAAGAGTTATCTGAGGTCGTCCTGCTAGGAGAAACATTTAGAAGCAAGGGGTACCTAATGCACCAGAAGTGCAACTCCAAGGAGAGGTCACTACTGCTGATTTCTGGGAAACTATCTGAATACTAAGTCAAGCGGCGACCAATCAAGTTGGGCAACAAAGAGGGGCTCGGTAGGAAGTAGATGATACTTCAAGGATCCGTGAGTTTTTGAGGAAGAATCCTCCAAGCTCTACTGGTTCAAGCGTTATTGAGGGACTGTAGAAAGTGTTTAAGGTATTGCACGTTGACGATGGTGAGTGAGTAGAACTAGCTTCCTATAAAAAAAGAGTGTTTCTAGGACTTTGTTTGACTAGTGGAAGAAGAGTAGGGCTGAGGATGCACCGGTTTTGAGTTGGGCTGTGTTTGAGAGTGCTTTCTTCGGGGGTTTCTTTCCCTGTGAGCTAAGAGAATCCACGGTACTAGAATTACTTACCCTTAAGCAGGAACCAATGAGCATCCCTGAGTACAGTCTAAACTTCACCCAACTTTCCCGATATGCTCCGGAGATGGTTGCTAATATGAGGAGCAGGATGAGTCTATTTGTTACTGGGTTATCTCGTCTGTCTAGTAAGTAGGGCAACAGAACTATGTTAATAGGGGACATTGACATATCGAGACTTATGATTTATGTGCAAATGGTTGAGGAAGAGAAGCTGAGGGATAAAAAAGAATTCAGAAATAAGAAAGCTAAAATAGGAAATGAGTCCGGCTAGCAAATGAGTAATGTGGACTGGTCTTCCTTTCAACATAAGCAAAATGGACATGCTTCATCATCTGCTAGTGCACCTACACCAAGGAACAAAGGTGAGTATAATAGTCAGAATTCTCATAATTTCAGAGCTATACCTGCTCATATTGAGGGTAGTGTGGCACAAGGATGTAATTGGGCTCCTACATGTGCTAATGTGGTAGGAACCACCTAAGTGCTTATCGTGATGGCTCTACTGGATGTTTCAAGTGCGGTCAAGAGGGTCACTTCATAAAAAAGTGTCCTAAGAGCTGGAAGGAAAATAGAAATATGGGCAATAGAGCCCAATCTTCTTGAAGTTACTCCACCAGATAGGGTTTCCTCTAGAGGAGTTACTTGGCGGAGGAGCAAACCATCTATATGCGATCACTAATCGTCAAGAGCAAGAGAATTCTCCAGATGTTGTCACTGGTATGATTTAAGTTCTTACTTTCTATGTTTATGTTTTGCTAGATCCAGGAGCAATCTATCTTTTCTGACTCCTTATGTTGCGATGAATTTTATGTTCATCCTGAGAAACTTCGTGTGCCCTTCAGTGTTTCTACACATATTTGTGAGTCTATTCTATCTTAGAGAGTCTATCACGATTGTACTATTTTCGTCAATCAAAAAAGCACCATGGCTGACTAAGTTGAGTTAGATATGGTAGATATTGATAGCATTCTGGTATGGACATGCTTCATGTGTGTTATGCCTCAATCCATTGTAGAACTCGAGTTGTTATGTTCCAGTTTCCTAATGATCCAATTTTTGAGCGAAGGAGTAGTTCAGCAGTGCCTAAGGGTCATATTATTTCGTACCTTAAGGAGAGAAAGTTAGTTTCCAAGGGGTGTGTCTATCACTTAGTCTGAGTTAATAACTCTAATGTTGAGATACCTCTTACTTCGTCAGGTCCATTAGTAAAAGAGTGTCCAGAGGTCTTTCTAGATGATCTTTCCAGAGTCCCTCTTGAGAGGAAAATAGACTTCGGTATACATATTTTTCCCGATACTCATCCTATCTCTATTCCGCGATATAGAATTGTACCAGCAAAGTTGAAAGAGTTAAAAGAGAAGTTGACAGCTCTCCTAGGAAAGGTTTCATTCGACCAAATATCTCACCTTGGTGCGCTCTGGTGTTATTTGTGAGAAAGAAGGATGGTTCCCTTATAATGTGTAAAGATTACCGTCAGTTGAACAAGGTTATTACAAAAAAAAATTATCCTCATCTGAGAATCGATGATCTCTTCTACCAGCTTCAGGATGCCACTTGTTTCTCTAAGATAGACCTCGGATCTAGCTACCATCAGTTAAGAGTAAGGAAATATGATATTCCAAAGATACCTTTCAGGACCCGTTATGGTCATTATGAGATTCTGGTCATGTCGTTCGGTTTAACTTATGCGCTTGCACCGTTCATGGACTTTATGAATAGAGTATTCAATCCTTATTTTGATATGTTTATTATTGTATTCATTGATGACATTTTAATATATTAGAGGAATAAGGAAGATCATGCTAGCATCTCTGAATAGTTCTCCAAACTCTAAAGGATAGAGAGGTGTATGTTATGTTCTCTAAGTGTTAGTTTTGGCTTAAGTTTGTGGCATTATTAGGCCACAATGTTTCCAGTGATGGGATTAGAGCTGATACTCAGAAAAAATAGAGGCAGTGTAGAATTGGCCTAGATCCACATTTCTAGCTGATATTTGAAGTTTATTGGGGTTGTCTAGATATTTTAAAAGGTTCATCGATGGGTTTTAATATATTTCGTCCCCTTTGACCAAGTTAATTTAGAAAATTGTTAAGTTTCAATGGTCTAAAGCTTATGAAAAAATCTTTCAGGAATTGAATAAGCGGTTGACTACAGCCCAGTATTGACATTACTAGAGGATACACAAAGCTTTGTTGTATATTTTTATGCGTCCAGACTTGGTTTGGGTTATGTGTTAATACAGAAGGGTAAAGTTATAGCTTATGCCTCTAGACAATTGAAAGTTCACGAGAAGAATTATCCAACCCATGATCTAGAGCTGGCCGCCGTACTATTTGCTTTGAAAATATGGCGTCATTATCTTTATGGTGTTCAGGTGGATAGGTTCACTGATCATAAGAGCCTTTAGTATGTGTTCAGTCAGAAAGATCTTAATCTCATATAGAGGAGGTGGTTAGAGTTACTCAAGGATTATGACATAAGTATTCTATATCAACCAGGTAAGGCTAATGTGGTTGCTGATGCTTTGAGCAGGTTGTGAATGGGTAGTACCGCCTATGTTGATGAAGACAAGAGAGAGTTAGCAAAAGATGCGCATAGACTTGCACAATTGGGATTCGTTTAATAGATTCCAGTGAAGGAGGAGTAGTGGTGATGAATGAGGCTAAATCCTAAGTAGTGTCAGAAGTGAAAGAGAAGTAAGACCAAGATCCTATTTTTCTTGAATTAAAGGTAAATGTTTATAAGAAAAAAGTAATGGCTTATGAACAAGGAGGAGAAGGTGTAGTGAGATATCAAGTTAGATTGTGTGTGCCAAGGGAGGATGAACTCTAAGAGAGGATCATGGAGAAAGCTCATAGCTCCAGATATTCTATCTATCTGGGTTCCAGAAAGATGTATCGTGATCTGAGAAAGGTTTATTGGTGGAGTAGTATGAAGAAAGGTATTGCAGAGTTTGTTGCTAAGTGCCCAATTTGTCAACAAGTTAAGGTAGAACACCAAAGGCCCAGTGGTATGACTTAGAATATAGAAATTCCTAAATGGAAGTGGGAGATGATCAATATGTTCTTTATTACCAGCTTGCCGCAATCTTGCAGGCAACATGATTTTATTTGGGTGATTGTAGATCGAATAACTAAATCAACCCACTTTTTGTCGGTAAACACAACTCATTCAGAAGAAGACTATGCTAATTTATATATCCAAGAGGTAGTTAGATTTCATGGAGTCCTAGTGTAGATTGGAATTTCAGAATTCCTTCCAGTAAGGTTTGGTTTCAAAGGTGAATTTGAGTACTGCTTTTCATCCTAAGACTGATGATCAAGCAGAACGCACTATTCAGACTTAGAAGTTATGTTGAGAACTTGTGTGAATGATTTCAAAGGCAATTGGGATGATACTTAACTCTAATTGAGTTTGCTTATAACAATAGTTACCACTCTGGCATCCAAATGGCTCCTTATGAAGATCTTTATGGGAGAAGATGCAGATATCCTATTGGATTGTTTGAGGTTGGTTAAGCTGGGTTGATAGGACTAGACTTAGTTCATCAAGCTATGGAGAAAGTTAAGACTATTCAAGAGAGGTTGACAATAGTCAAAAATCCTACATTGATGTTAGGAGAAGATACTTAGAGTTTGAAGTAGAAGATTGGGTATACTTGAAGGTTTCACCCATGAAGGGTGTTTTGATATTTGGTAAGAAGGGGAAACTTAGTCCCCGGTATATTGGTCCTTACAGAATATCCAAGACAACCGGTAATGTGGCTTATGAGTTGGAGATACCGCAAGAGTTAGCAGCGGTCCATCCAATATTTCATATTTCCATGTTGTATAAATGCATGGGCGATCCTTCACTTATCATGCCTACCGAAGATATTGGTGTTAAGGATAACTTGTCTGATGAGGAGATACATTTCTGATTCTAGATCGCCAAGTTCACAAGTTGAGAACAAAAGAGGTAGCATTAGTCAAAGTTTAGTGGGGCAATTAGTTTGTCGAGGAAGCTACTTCGGAAGCTGATACAGAGAAGTTCCAAATTCAAGTACTAATTCGTTTCTTGTAATTTATTTTAAGTTGGCATGTTGTATTTACATTTTGCTTGTTGGGTGTTTGAGCTAGATGTTAAATGTTACACCTCAGCCTACTAAGAGTTATCTCATTTGAGGACGAATATTCCCCAGGGGGAGATATTGTAACACCTCGATATTTGAAAGAACTAGAAAAGCCTAGAAGTTGAAAGAAAACTTTTTTGTTGGAAATATCCAAATTTTGAAAGGTTGACAAGTTAAGCTAAGTATGAGTTTTGGGTCAACTTCAAACTACCATAACTCTTAGCACATGATGCTTTAAGTGAGATACAAGATACAATATGAAATTTCTTTGAATTATATTTCCAATGCCACTGAGTTTGCTCCTTTTTGAGTTTGTACGAGTGAGATGTGACCATTTCAAGTCAGGCTGTCAAGATAAAGAAAAGTCAAAGCTGGATTTTTTAACGGTATTATGCTCTTTTCAATACCCAATTAATTAAATACATTTTTAGTAAATTATTTAGGATCTAAACTGAGTTAGTTCAGTTTACGCACTGATAAGTCCACGATTTAGACTCATTTAAGGCTTTATTTTAATAGATTTAGTGTTCTCAAATGCATATTTTGTGCCAATAACTGATGTAAATCCTTGATTTTTAGGTATTTGGATTGAGGAACAAAGCATGGACACTAATGAGAAAAAAGGAACAAGGCAACTGAAAGAACGAAGAAAAGAAGGCCTGATGATCGCCTTAACTGTTGGGTGAGCCGCCGAAAAGCCATGATTTCGCCTAAAGTTCCAGTGTGCTAAGACCTGAAGGATAAAATCTAGTCGGTGATAGAAAGGACCAGGCGGCATGTTGCTGAACGGTTCCGCGTTGCAGTTCTAGATCATCCAATGTTATATAACTTGAAGATGTTGAAGGCCAAAAGCAATAAGGCGTTGGAATTGACTAAAGGGCAGATCACCGAGTGGATCGACGATCCCAACTTATTGCGCCGCATGATCCTTCGCTACACATTTTTGGCGACTATAAATATGTTTTTGAATATTTAGTTTAGTATCTATCTTAGTATCTAGAATTCATAATTATCAGTTTTGAAGTTTGGAGCTTAGAACTGAGAATATTGAGACAATATTTTCCTTAGCTTTGAAGATTTGAAGATTTCCATTTTTGAGAAATTTGAAGTGGGTCTATAAGATTCTTCAACCTTGATCATTGTAAAGATGAAATTAATCTTACCCAATTGATGGAAACACAATTTGGTAACAATTTCTCTCTTTTTATGATGTCTAGCTAAAACCCCAATTCTTGGGGTGTGATTATGTGATTATGCATTGTTTTAGCTGTTGGTATTGTTAATTGATAGTATAAATGTTGCTTAAAAGTGATTTCATTCATTAATTGTGTCTTAATCTAAAGGGTTGTAGTTGCAAATGCAACTCTACCTTCGTGTTTATGGTTTACTCTAGAGAGAGGTTTTAAAACCAAGATTACTTAATTGATGGTCTGTGGGTATTGGGTTTTCATGGGTTCAGCTCGTGAGAGTGAATGGACTAAAACGTAGGTTGTGCTTAATTGTTGCTTGTTGGTGTTCAAGAGAAACAAATTTGATTCGTGCTAAATTGTTCGAGAGAAAGTTCACCCCCACTAAAGTTTAGCTTATTCACAGATTTACACCTATTTACTAGCAGTTGCAATCACCCATTTGTCTACCTTAGCCCATAATCCAATCACATCCCAAGAACTTGTCTCTATACTTATTCCTTAGTCTTATTTGTTGTTTTTGTAGTTGATAATTACAATCAAAACCTCCCTATTATTTGACACTTGTGTCACCCTTAAGTTGCATTATGTTTTTATTCGTAAATCTCTTTACCTATGATTGACGTGAACATATTTGTACTTGACAATTTATTCTCAAATACGTACCACTCCCTGTGGGATTCAACACCAATTCACATAGTTGGGTTATATTACCAACTAACGATCGTTGACACTTAGAATTGGATGAAGTGTCCTGATACATGAGATCACGAACTCAAATTTCACGTTAGGGTTTTTAGAAAGAGAACTCACGAGGAGAAAAGTCAAGTGTTCTTGGAGATTTCATGGGGAATTGAAGTCATTTCACCAAGGGTTGATCCCTAAAGAAGTATGTTAGACTTTCATATCATTGATTTCGTTCACCCACACGCCAATTATGTTTGTTTAAGAAAAATTCATTTCTAGAAAGTTGAAAGGATGATGTTCTTGAATTATGTTCTTGAAATTGGCTTTAGTTCTTTAGATTTGATGGGATTGTCAAGTTCTTAATGGAATCGTGTTGATTTTATAGTTGTGTTTGACTAGATTCTTGTGTTCATGTACTGGGTATCTGAATCTAAAGAGGAATTGAGAAAAAGAATCAAATTTAGGCGAATTAGGGTTAGAAGACGAAGAGAAAAAATGTCGAGCAGAAATTGGCATGCAAGTCAGTGTCGTGGAATTGCTCACCCAGTGTACAAATTTTCCCTTCGCATCGCGGAAAGGACGCGGACTCCACTTTCTCAAAATTTATTTAGAGACCAAATATTTAAATGCATCTCCGCCTCGCGAACTTGCTTCCAGACAGTGATATCTTGATTGTTTCTCATGTTTAACCATCTAAAAATAGTTCTAAACATCACGAGATCATTCCTATCTTAAATCACAATCCTTGAATCCATAAATTTAAATTCAAGGGAAGTTAAGAACCAAGTCTAGAGCATTCTTAGAGTCTTTTCTGGAGTCTTTTGCAAGCGCTTTAAACTTGTTTTGAGACTTGATATTGAGTTAACTAGGAGTAACAAATCAAGGCCATTTTTTCAAAAAGAGTATATGGGAACTAAGTATACCACAAGAGTAAATGAATTCACATTTAAACAAGAGAGGAAACACCAATTTCCAAGAGAGCCTTTGAGCTAGTTTTTGTGTAATTATATCAAACTAGAGAAAGAGTTTTTGTTTTTAAACATATGAGTTGAGTATTTTGGGAGTAGTATTGAGCACCGATGTGGAGACGAGTTCGTAACAACTCAATGTCTCCATAAATCATGTAGTCAACGTGGTTAGAAAGGGTCATACTTTTTAGATGATTCATTAGTGCTTTTTAGCATAGACTAGTGGATCCACTTAGTTGATGTGTTCGATATCTCGACAAGTTATAGGACAATTTTGGAAGCGTGGGCGAGACGGTGTGTCATAGCATAGCTCAGAGTGATGGTTGTTGGTTAGAGAAACTCCCACAAAATTATATTATTTTACTATATGATTAAATTTGAGTTGCTATTTAATGTTTAAATGCATTAAATAAACTGCACCTTTACTGTTGCTTAAATCTGCATTTGAGTTGAGTATCCATGAGTTGAGTAAAGATGAGGTAAGTGTTCTTTCAGAATTCATTTCAAGCCTATGTCCTGTTTAGTTTTTCCCTCGCAATGCTCTTACATTCAATGTGATAATGCCATTTTGCCTGCATCATTTTATGATGTAGATACAGGTAACTAGGATTAGCATCCAAAGCCTCGTTTATCCAGTTGAGCACTCAGAGTCAGTTGGTGAGACTCCTTGCTTTCCAGAGGATCCCCTTTCTACATTGTTTTTAGTATTTAAGTTGTTAGGATGATCGGGTCTTGTCCCGACATCCCTCATAGTTTAGGAATTAAATGGTGTAGTTTAACGTCCCTAACACATAGGAAAAAGACCTAAATGACCCAACTTAAAAGCTGACGAAGGCCATCCACGGAGGGACCTATGAGCCATCATTTGGAGTACCAACCGTCAACTGCGGTCGTGGTTCATGTTGATGCATTTACGAACCACAAGAGTTTGTAATATGTGTTCAAGCAAAAGGATCAAATTATTCAACAATGTAGATGGCTAGAACTCTTGAAGAATTACGACTTGAGTATCATCTTTCACCCTGGTAAGACGAATGTGTTGGCGGATGATCCTAGTCGACTATCGATGGGTATTGTTTCTCATGATTAGGAAGATAAGACCAAGTTGGTTCGTGATGTTCATAAATTGTCAGTTGGTTGTTTGGTTGGTTGAATCTAATTAGGGTAGTGTTATTGTCCATAATGGTTCATAATCGTCATTTGTGTTGGATGTGAAAGATAATCAAGATCTTGATCCAATTTTGGTTGAATTGGAAGAAGGGCTACTTAAAAAATTCATTGAGGCTTTCTCCTAAGGGGCAGATGGTGTGCTTAGATATCAAAGTCGTTTGCGTGTTTCCAATGTTTATGACTTGAGGGAGCAAATATTATTGGAATCCTATAGTTTTTGATATTCCATTCACTTGGGAGCCACCTATATGTACCATGACTTGCGAGAGGTCTATTGGTGGAACAGGCTGAAGAAGGATATTGAAGAATTTGTGGCTAAGTGTCCTAATTGTCAACAAGTGAAGGTTGAATATCCAAAGCGAAGAGGTTTGTTCCAAACTATTAGTATTCCTACTTTTAAGTGGGAGGATTTGAATATTGATTTTATTGTTTGTTTACCCCGCACCCATAATAGATGACTCGATCTGGGTAATTGTAGACCATATGACGAAGTCATCTCATTTCTTTTCGATCAAAATTTCTTATTTGGAGGAAGACTATGCTAAGTTGAACCTAAGAAAGATGGTTAGGTTTCATGGAGTGCCCCTATCCATTATCTGTGATTGTGGTACCTAATTTACTACCATATTTTAGAAGTCTTTCCAAAATGCCTTGGTACTCGTGTTAAGCTTAGTACGTCCTTTCATCCTCAAATCAATGGGAAAGCAGAGCGTACTATCCAAATTTTGGAAGATATTTTGAGAGCTTGTGTGATTGACTTCAAGTATAATTGCCATGATCATTTGCCTTTAATCGATTTTGTGTGTAATATTAGCTACCATTCAAGAATTGGTATGGCTCAATTTGAGGCTCTTTATGGTTAGAGTGTGGAAATCCTATAGGTTTATTTGATGCTTGTGAGATTGCTTTGATAGGTAATAAATTAGTACATGAGGCTATGGAGAAAGTTCGGATTATTAGAGAAAGGTTGGAAACGTATCAAATTTGACAAAAGTTCTATTCCGATATTAGAAAAAGAGATCTTGAATTTAATGTTAATGATTGGGTCTATCAGAAAACTTCATCCATGAAGCGTGTAATGAGATTTGGGAAGAAAGGGAAGCTTAGTCCCAATTATGTTGTACCATATCAGATTTTGAGGCGTATTAACAAATTTGCTTATGAACTTGATTTGCTTAATGACTTTGCATCGGTGCATCTGATTTTCCATGTCTCCTTATTGAAGAACTATGTTGGTGATCCGAAATCCATTGTACTATTGGGGAGTCGTGGTATAAAGGAAAATGTCACGCCCCAAACTCAAGGGGCGCAACTAGCTCCTAATGCCAAAACCCAAGCTTGCGACGACCCTGCTGAACCATTTGTTGCTAGCCCATGGCAACCACACAGAATCAAGAAAACAAACAAGTATATCTCAGCTTAAAACTAAGCACTCGACCGGAAAGACCCCTACCAACAGATCTATAAAGAAAATATCTACTCACAAGAGTTCATATAAAGAAATAACCAACTAGCACAGAAGTCCTAATTGGCCATCGAGGCCACCATGATCTCTATACCAAAGCTGAAAGAACGTATATATCAAGAGAATACATCAAACAACTCATAAGCTTCAGCCAACCAACAAACTAGGCAAGCATGGCCATGACGTAGCTATACACCCAACACATTAGTCTGCAAGACTCTAATAGTAGTAAAGATTGGCTGGACACAGCCGCACCCTACCCATGAAAATATATACAACAAAAGATACCAAACCTCCCAACTCTGGCATCTCTGGAGAAAAGGGGCTAGCAAACCGGATAGAAGTCAATCATATTGCTAAGTAGGTCTATTGGGTCATCTCTCGGGACCTGCATGCATGAATGCAACTCCCCAGGCAATGGGGCATTAGTACGAAATAATGTACAGAGTATAAAATGCTATAAACTAAATGAGCAAGTATCATAGTATAGCAAAAACTATCAGGTAAGTAAATCAAAATTTAGATCAGCATGCGAACCCACTACTAAAGCGAAAAATGCAAAATTATCAAACAACAACCTAACCAATCCCCTATAAGCTCAGCAGATACAAACAACAACACACCTACCTAGGCTCCAATAAACCCAGAAGGTGCCAAATCATTCTACATACCCCTATCGGTAGCCCCTTGTCTTTGTAAGATATCATATAGCCCTTTTTGGCAACGATATACCCCCGTATGCAGGTCATATCCCTCTTAGGCAACATCATAGCTCTGTGGGCTACACATAGCCCTCTTTTGCATCAACATACCCCTATATGCAACACAGAGCCCTCTTTGGCGTCAAAATAGCCCCGTAGGCAACACATAACACTCTTTGGCATCAATATTGCAACGTGGGAAACACATATCCCTCTTTGGCAATAATATAGTCCCCTTAGACAACATCACAACCCCCATATTCAGTTCATAGCTCAACAGCTAACCATAATAGTCCCAGGGGGACAACCAACAATCAAATAGGCTAAACACGAGCAATTTAGCTATAAACCATATATATGAATAGTCTCCAAGTCATTCCTAACTTAGGGCTTTCTTAGCAAATTATGAGTCCCTAAATGGGGGTTTATAACCACTCAATCAGTGAACCACTCATAATTTAATCTACATGATCATTAATATTAAGTACCTTATTCTCTCACCCCAAGCTCTAAAGAAACATGTTGAACAGAGGAATAGCCATAACATACCTTTTCCATTATTTTTTTTGCTGAACATACCTCTGTCTGCACAATTACAACACTTTATTTACACGCCCAGAACACTTGAATGAAATCAAACCAATGAAAGAAACTCTGCTGCCACAACCTCCACGGAGCTACACCACTCAATTCACCATGAAAATTATACCAAAACGATGAGCTCGCGATGTAGGGAAATACTAGTTAAGAAGCCAATAGGAGATTATGAACACACATGATGATTTGAGGAGTAATTATCTGATTTTTGTGGGTTTCTTACTAGCTAGATTGAAGAAAAAAGAAGAAGATGCTATGATATAAGGTTCCACTAACCTAGAGGTCCCACCTCACGTGCCTACTTGCGCAGTCTTGCGAAAATGCGAATATCTCTACTCTGAAGTCGTATGAATGAACGGTTTGATCCGTTGGAAACTGGAATGTAGACCTTCGAAACATTTGACCCAAATTTAAGAGAAATATTTAAAAAGAAACTGACGATAACTTCACCAACTTTTACTTTGCTTCTTACCTAACTTCTAAACTTGAGATACAACCCTTGAACACTTAAAATATAACATACCACATCATTCCTAATTTATTACTCACCCTCTTTGTCTTTCCACGTAGGAACGAGTTAAATTAGAGTTCTGAAAAGGCGGGGTGTTACATCTTCCTCCCCTTAGAAACATTCATCCTCGAATGAAAAATCTAAGCCATACGATTATGTCCTTACTAGTTTCCACAATTTTGGCAAACTGTCCTCTATACCCATAATAACCATGGACCTCACTGTGCTAATCAAAATTGATATTTTTACCACTGTGGGATCTAAAACATCTGTGGATATCTAGATCTCATGCCATCATCAGCTTCCCATGTCACCTCTTCCTTATTTTTGATTCTCCACAGTACTTTAATAGAAGCAACTTCTTTGGTCCTCAACCTTCGGACATGTCGATCTAATATTGCAACTGGAGTTTCCTTATAAGACAACTCCTTTGTGATCTTAACATCCTCAAAAGGGACAATCGTAGAAGGGTCTCCTATTCACTTTCGTAGGATCGATATATGGAATATGGATGAAGCGATTCTAGCCTCGATGGCAACTCTTACTCATAAGCAACTTGTCCTAACCTCTCAAGGATATGGTATGGCCCAATGAATCTTGGACTAAGCTTGCCCTTGTTTCCAAATCTCATATCACCCTTCATAGGTAAGACTTTTAAGAATACCTAGTCATCAACACAAAAATCTAAATCTCTTTGCCGTAAATCAAAGTATGACTTTTGGCCACTTTGAGCAGTCAATCAACATTCTCGGATGAGCTTAACCCGCTCCACTATTTTTTGTACATGGTCGGGTCCAACCAACCCTAACTGACCTACCTCAAATCAACCAATAGGGGAAATAACTAAGGAATTCTTAAATAGTGTTGATGCATGCAATGGTAATTCTTTCGCTTAGAAGTATTTTTAACTAGTCCACGCATTAGAAATCGCCTTGTTGCTACTTGCCGAACCAAGGAGGCTGTTAATAAGAAAAGAATTATCAACAGAGATTTAGTGTAATACTATATAATAGTCTAATGCCAATTGGTGCAAGGGTTTAAACTAAGCCATACATTGATATGATGTCTAATTTGAGGTAAAGGTAAGGGCTGATAAATTATGCACACGTAGTCGGACCAAGGTGCAGAGTGAAGTTCCCCATTTGGAGGACCAATCACTTACGGATACATATTTTACCACTTTGCATGTGATACACTAGGAAATGATTTCAATTATAAGGATTATCGCGTTAAGATCTTATGGGGAACACATTAACCCTAGTATCTCTCTCTCATTGATAACAACAAAGTTTGAATCTTGCTAAATTGTTACTTAACAACAATCCGTTATTTGTTTCATAAACCCCCTCCTCCACCCCTTTACTTACTTGTCTTGGAAATAAGTTGACTAAATGAATATAAAATTGAGTTATGTTTAAGTATAAACCATATTCCTCGTTGGATCAACCCCAACCTACAAATTGGGTTCTTTATTTCACAACAATTGAATATACTTCTTTAAGGAGGTGTAATTTGAGAGTATCGTATTTTTGCACCGCTACCGGGGAATAAGGCTTTCAGATTAAGTTTAACAACATTATTGAATTTTCGTCAATTATTACTTAATTTTAGTCTACTTTGTTTTTATTTTCTACAAGTTTCTACTCTAGTATATGGCAAGTACACGGAGTCGAGGCGAACCATTGAACCCATATGATGCATAGTTGAGCAAAACTTTAAGAAAGATGAAAAATAAAGGGGTCCAAGTAAATCTAATAAGAAAAAATCTAGGTGTTGGAGTTGGGTTGAAGCCTTCTGGGGTTGTGAATGAGCACGCTTAGGATCATGGTGGTAATCTATAGGGAGATGCATTAAGGGTGCATAATCCACCAGAACCATGGTTGTAAGATAACTACATAGTCGAGTTTAACACAGTTGAATCAGAAGAACCAATTGTTCTTCCTCCACTACCTCTAGGGCATACATTCGTGGTGACTAGCAGTTCGATGCAGATACATACAACGAGGTGTTTGTTTGTTGGTATGGCTTCGAAATATCTGCATGGGCACATGGACAAGTGGAGGAGTGTTTGTAAGAGTTGTGTGGGGTGATCGGAGTTGGACATGGATGTCATAAGGTTGAGAGACTTCCCTTGTTTATTGACAGAAGATGTTGCGATCTAGTTTTCTGCGCTTCCATTCAACTCAATTCATACATGGGACCAATTGCACAAGGTGTTCCTGACCAAGTACTTCCCGTTGTTCAAGAAGCTGAACCACAAAGACAAACTTAACAATTTTGTGGCACTATCAGGAGAGTCTGTGAGTAGTTTGTGGGATAGGTTCACTGCATTCATAAGAAGTGTTCTGAATCACTGCATTGATGATGAGTCACTAAAGGAGTATTTCTACAGAGGACAGGATGACAATGGTAAAGTTGTGCTTGATACTATTGTTGGAGGATCATATGGTGAGTGCACTTTTGAGGAGATCGCTGAGAAAATTGAGAAGATTTCCCGAAACAATAAAGCATGGTGCACTCAAAAATCAGACTCTGGAATAAGAACATTTGCAGTTCAAGTTGCGCCTAGTCAATCTTCAGATGATATTCGTGAGGAGATGGCTCAAATAAGGACAGAACATGGGTTGTTATTGAAGCATGTAGGCGGAGGTTCAGAAAAGTTAAATGCTGTAAATTACTTGACTAGGACTCTACCACCACCGGTTAAGGAATGCTACTATGAGAAGGATACCTACTTGGTGAATGATCAAGCGGGGAGTTTTCGAGCCAACAACGAAGGTTCTAACTAGGATAATTGGTGCCAAGGGCAAGGTAACTACGATCAAGAGGTAACTATGTTCGAGATGGTAACTACAATCACGACAACAACTACAACCTAAACAACTATGGCAACAGAAACGATAGGGTTGGGCCTTGTGTTGCTCCCACCAATCGGGAATCTAGCAATAGGGATGTTGGGGGTAGTATGTGAGGAGTCCACAAGTTGGACTCATTTAGGGCTTTATGTTGATAGAACAAGTGTCCTTAAATGGTTATTTTTTCTCAATATCTGATGAAAACTCTAAAATTTCAGGTATTTGAAGTTTTAGTGGAAACATGGACACTTAGGCACAAAAAGGAACAAAAAGGCTGAAAAGAACGACAAAAAGGCAATGATAGGAGCAGTGGGCGCTTCGCCGAATAGTTTCGCAAAGCAGTACTATGTCGCACAATGACACAGAGCAAGATGATGCTGAAGGCTAGTGCAAGATGGCGATGACTACACCAAAGGGCGAATCGCCGAGTTAATCGACGATTCCAACTAACCTTGTCGAGAGATCCGCCAGCACTATTTTCTGAAGTCTATAAATACTAAACTCTTTATTATTTTTTAATAGTGGAACCATTATTATATTTTACACAATAGAATAGTACTTTTTTGGGGATATTTTCTCTCAAGTTTAGAGAGGGTTTTTTGGGAGACTTGAAGAAAGAAGGAGTTCATCTTCCCTAAGATGGAAGTGGGTGTTCTCCATTCTTTTTCCTTCGATTAAATCAAGGTTTAATTCTTTATACCCATTTGATTTTAGTATCATTTTCACTATAATTTCTTATTTCTTTATGTGTGGCTAAAAACCTCCATTCTTGGGGTGTGATTTAGCAAATATGAGTTGATATTGTTGTTAGGTCTTGCTTTTTGATAGGTTAGATGTATTTTAATGGTGATTTCACCTAGTGGTTGTGGTTTAATTTAATGGGTTTGTATTTGCAAATACGAAACCACCCATATATTTTCGGCTTGCTCGAGAGGGAGGTCGCGAAACCAAGATCGCTAGACTGATGGCCTAAGGATTAGGTCGACATAAGAGTCAGCCCGAGAGGGTGAGCCCTAGTCCCATATCCTAACACTCATCTTGAGAGAGTGAGTGGGGTAAGGCATAGGTTGGCCTTCATGCAGCAAATGGGTATCCAAGAGGAACACATTTGGAACGGGGTAAGTTGCCCGACAGGGAACTTATTTCCATCTAAAGCTTAGTCTAGTCACTATTATCTTGCAAATTTCCTATCGAAAGCATGTACCCAACAATTTATCTCAACTTGTATTGCGGTCACACCCAAGAACTTTTCCCCATACTTCATTTCTTGTTATTTTTGTTGTTTTTACCACTTGTGACAAAAAACCCCCAATTGATATTTGACACTTTTGTGTCACCCCCTTTAATTTACTATGTTTTTACTCGTTAATGTCTTTAGCTATGACTAGTTAGAACTAAATTTTACTTTTCTATTAATTCTTGAAACCACTCCCTTAGGACACGACCCCAACCTTTAGTGGGTTACTGTATTATAGATGATCGTAGACACTCATACCGTAAGCTAGTGTCATTGGTCATGATAAATATCAAAATGGCGCGCTACCGAGGAGTGATGTTATTTGAGAATTTTTAGATTAATAGAATTTCTGTTCTTATTAGTGGTAGTTTAGTAATTTAATTTTTAGTTTTTTTCTATTGATTGTGTAAACATTTCATAAAGCATGATTGTTAACTGTGGTAACAGAAGCCTAGTGGGCCATCAGGACGACATTGGCAACCTCAACGATGCCCAAGAGCCCAACATCAATGATCCACATCTCATGGGAGGTGTTCAAGCCATCCGTCTACCTCCAGCAGAGGGAAATGCGGTGTTCCACATAACAACCACCATGTTGCGACTTTTGGAACTAAAGGGACTCTTCAGTGGATTAGCTCATGATGACCCACATGAGCATCTTCAAAACATCGTAGATGTGTGTGGACCTTTCTCGTTCAAGAACATCTCTCAGGAATCAGTTCGATTAAGACTATTCACTTTCGCATTGAAGGGGAAGCGTGAAAGTGGCTAGCGTAGTTGCCTCGTAACTCGATCACTTCGTGGGATGAGTTGGTCACCGCATTTAATGTCTAATTTTTTCCTCCCTTGAAGATGGTGACCATTCGGGATAGCATCCAAAGCTTTAAGCGTCTGAATGGAGAGACTTTGCACGAAACTTGGCTCTGGTTTAAGAATTTGGTCTTATAATGCCCAACCCATGGTCTACCTGATAATGTGCTCCTTTAATACTTTTACCGGAGTCTAGACTTGGTAAACAAAGGTGTAGCTGACCAACTCTCGCTCGGAAGATTAATGCAGCAACCATGTGTAGTAGCAACTCAACTTCTCAATGACATGATAACCATCAATAGGGCTTGGTATACCCCCAAAGACTAGGTCTCACTTGTCATATTTCAGCTATCTAAGGAACAAGTTAAAAAACATAATGAGAGAGACCAAAACATGGCCAAGATCATGACGCAACTTGACATTTTATCCGAAAATGTCATGGGGGCTGGTGCCCGTGGTCTCAATGTTGTGGGAGTCGGGGGTGCGAATCCTGACGAGATGAAGTAAATATTCTAGCTAACCAAGGCGGGGGCTATTGTTCAAACTACCCAAGGCAGGGTGGTAACCAAGGATGTGTTAGAGACGATGGACGGAAGGATCGAGATCGTGAATGGAGGGACCGTAATCCAAATTGGAAGGATAGGGAGAAGGATAGATATGTGCCTCCCCACGAGCGTCAAAAGCCCAAGGATTCGGAAGGTGGTAGGTCTGAGGATATGCTCTCGTGTATCCTAAACAAAGTTGAAGGGTCAGAAAAAATGTTGAATGTCATGAAAGAAGAAGTGTCTACCCTCAGCCAAACTGTCACGTCTCATTCAGTTTCGATCAAGCAGTTAGAGACCCAAATGGGTCATATCTCATCTCATCTCAATCCGAGACAACAAGTGGGTTTTCCTAGTAATACTATGGCTAACCCCAAGAGTGATGTTTGAAGATAGACTTGCTTCGTGCCACGACGTTAACTAAGGCATTGTTTTGGAGGCAACCTAAAACCCTTTAAGTATTCCTAATTACTAGTAGAATAATGGTGTGTTGTTTATATATATTAAAGTAAGGGAGGTGATTGAAATAGCATGTGGAGGCAAGCAACAGGTCCAGATGGCGGATCACCGACAAGATCGGCGAACACGATTCTTTTCGCCGTTTTACTCAAGGCACTGTCAGCTTGGATCATGTAAAACTCGGCGGTCTGAAGAAAATTAATGGCGTATCACCGACCATGTCGGCTGTCTCAATGAAAACCATCAACTGGAATCCTCACATGAGCTGCAGATCCTGTTATAGTTGGCGAAGAAGCTAGACACTTGGCGCTTCGCCAAGTGAATGGGTGAACTTTACTGACATCGCCGAATGCGCAGAAACTGGATGGTTTTTGCAAGTCACAGGTTTACAAGTTCTATTTCATTCACTTTCTCTCACTGCTTCGTCTTATCAAACTCACACCCGCACTCTAGCCTTTTATTTCTTGCACTTTTAGAGTATTTTAGCTGTTGAATTGTGCTTGGAGTTGGATTGCATTGCTGCCTAGCACTTCATTAGTATCTATTTGGCAACAAAGGTTTGTAACTCGAACCTAGCGTTTAAGATGTTATTATTGTACTCTTTTGCATAATTCTATTGATATTGATTAAATCTCTACCGAGTCTCTGAGTTAATGGGATCACATGCATTATCAATTGGTATTTGCGTAATTGGAAAAATCCCACTCAACAGTGCCCTGAGTTGAATTATTTTGCTATGGAAATGCTAAAATTATGTTGGATCTTTGTTGAATTGGTATTGTACAATCGTACATTGCATTATCAGGGGTTGCGAGATTGAATTAGAAAGAAATGGGTTGACAAAAGACACGTTGGGTAGTTTGGCAAGCTAAATCTAGTTCGCCAAACAGCTCGGCGGTTCACCTAATGCCCGTCTTTCGCATTTAATGTAATTTGATATGTTACTTTCGGTGGTTAGTCTGATGTCGCCAAGAACACTCGATGACTCGCGGAAAGCATCCTTATATGCCCTTTTTTTTGCAACCTTCTATGTGCATCATTTTCAGCGAATCACCTTATTAGATGTGCATTTCACCAACTTTTTTGGTGTAGCAAATTACACACCCAGGACCCCCTGCCCCTGTTTAAATATGTCTAACTTTGTCTCGAAGTCTTTTACAAAAATGGCTAGACTAAAGGTCGCAGAAAGTGATATCCCACCCCGACATATAAGAGCACGAGATTTCAAAAGAGATGAGAAGATAGCAGAATTGGCAAAAGAGATAAGAGAAAGTAAGAAAGCGAGTTCCAACAGAAGAGTCCCTATTGATCCCACCATTCCTTCGTGGAAACGTGGAATCTACACGGCTATAAATTTTTTCTTTACAAGACATAACGTGGACAAAATGGTTGCTACTAACATCACTATAGAAGCGGGGGTAAATGAACACAATGAGAACAAGAACGACAATCCGGGGACCATTGTCTAATTTTTGGATAATGCATCAGGCAACAGTACCCCGACAGATGGAGCAAGCGTGTAGATAGGATCCCCTTTTTACTTCTTTCTCTATTCATTCTTTACTCTAACTATTAGATGCTTATTACTTGCATTTGAGGGTAAACACATTTTAATTGTGGTATGGTGAGGCCCACACCTTTTGTTGTGTGCTACTCATGCTTTGTGCTGATATTTGGGTTGTTCTGTTTTAAATTGTGTTAATACTGTTTCTGTGGATGTTTGAGCTTGTGGCTCCATTTCAGCTTATTTTTAATTGCAAAATGATTTTGACCCTTTCAAAAAAATTTGAAATTTTTGCACATTTCTGCCACCCTTCATGATTTGAATGTGGCTGTTCTTTTGTAAAAAATTGAGTCTCAGTTTCGATCAATACCGATGACTTGAATAGTGCCTCAATTGGACGAACATGAATGTACGGCTACAATGAGGCCAAATGAAGTTGCATAAACAATATGTAAACTATTTGCATCTCATTGTGATTAGCCATTTATTAAATTGATTCTCTTGTAATGACTGTTGCACACTAGAAAAAGTGTGTGGTCTTGTTTGACTAAAGTATCTATGCCTTGTGTGATGAGCTTATTTTGAACCTTGCATGAATAAACATAGAATTTTCCCTGTTAGTCTGATTGATTTAGAAAGGTGTGCTCTTGAAATGATCTTAGGCAAGTTTAAAGAGTGTGAGCCAAATATGACATATACCTCTTTTGTGGCCTAACAGTGAGCGTGTGAAGCTCTTTTGAGCACCGTTTGAGCCTTACCTCTCTTTGGAAGAACCTTGATGAACCCTAGACCTTACATGACCCACTACCTATAAATCCTCTTTATTTGTGGTTTAGCGAATAGTCAACTTAGGCTAAAGGGGTGTAGTAAAAATGAAAAGGAGAAGTCAAGAAGTGCAAGAAAAATCCCCCTTAACCCATGGTGTTGCAGAACGATGGAACCGGTAAAAAAGTTGATGCCCATGCAGTGTCGATCAAGCAACTTGAGCAGCAGATGAATTAGTTATCCACTACAGTGAACCCACGTCAGCCTGGCATACTTCCTACCAACACCATCAAAAATCCGAAGAACGATGGACATGTATGGCAGTCACTACTCAAGGGGGTAAACATACCATTGATCCACCTACGCCGTGTAAGGTTGAAATTGTGGTTGAAAAACACGATGATGTGATTGAGGTTACTGGGGAGTACAAGAATGCTATAGAGAAGAAAGTAGAGATAACTCAAAAAATTGTTCTCATGCCTAGACCTCCACCTCCATTCCCACAGAGAATGGTAGACAACAACCAAGAAGGAAAATGCCACAGGTTTATCACTATGTTGAAACAATTTTTCATCAATGTTTCGTTGATAGAAGCTTTGGATCAAATGTCTGGGTATGCGAAATTCATGAAAGATTTGGTGACTAAGAAGAGGGCCGTCTTTTTTAAAGATGATGATAGTGTCACGACCCAAGCCTAGGGCCAAGATGTGACCGGCGAATAGGGAATCCGAAGGAGCCCCAAACAAGCCTCATAGCGTATTATTACACATCCTTGGTCGCGGAAGCAATTAAAATGACCATAAGCAATAAGCATAATCGAAGGGGGAAATCGGGACTAAGGGAGCAAGAAAAAAGAAGAAGAAATGATACATAAATACCATAGATGAGTCAAGCTCAAGCATAATACACAACTTGTCCAACACCACCTCTAAACATGAGTACTTAGCGGGGGCCAAGACAAACTACCGGGCTCACCCTCATAGTCAAAACATAACTAAAAAGAAAAGTCTTATACATAGCAAAAGATCATGAGCAACGTCCCCGGAATGGAGGACTCACCAATAACCTTGGTAGGAAATCGTATTAGCCACGCGGAGGAGGATGGTCAAGCGGTGCTCCGGTCCCTACATGGTGACATCATGTAGGCATAGAGTATGCGTTAGTACGTTTGAATGTACTAAGTATATGGGATGCAATGCAATGCTACAATAGATGGACATCATAGGAAAATGCATATTCATACCCGATAGATAGCACATAAATGAAATGATATATATAATGAGGCTTACATAAAAATCATATTTAGTGGGACGTAGTACATGTGTGGTGAGTGACCATCAATATAGTATTTCCAAGGCCTACCACCCCCTTGGAGAGGCGAAAGAGGTACAAACCCCTCAATGTGGTTACCCAGGTCTACCACCCCCCGAGCTAGGGACCAAGGTACAAACCCCTCGATATGGTTATACGGGCCTACTACCCCCCGTACTAGGCAACCAAGGTACCAACACCTTGATACGGTTATACGGGCCTACTACCCCCCGTACTAGGCTTGGTCGACTCACAACACTTTTATAGAGAAAATCATATACATGTATCCCTTTCATCATCATTTCAATAATTATATAATCATCCGACTCATAGGATGTACATTGGACCTTCCATTTCCTATGAATTCTATAAATGGCATTTTATCAAACACATGGTGGGCTATTGTTCATGTAGATAAAATCATGTCTTTCAAGAGTACTAAGTCCAACCAATTCCGAAATACATATAAATCAGCCCACCAACAACATACATATATATATCAACCTTCATAATTTGATCATGGAAGCATGAAAACCATAACATCACATAATAATTCCATTTCATGATAATATGCAAAAATAGACCATAATAGAATGTGTAGTAGTAATTCCATAATTCAAGAGTTCATAAATGATCATAAGAACCCATAAACTTGAAGTAAAATAGAGGATAAATGGTTGGACTTGTGGAAAGGAAGGTTTCCACAATCAACCCACATACCTCAACTTTGGAGAATCCTTGATGAGGATTGGAATGGAGAATTGATGCTTGAGATTGAGTCTTGAATCCGGAATTAAAACTTGAGATGTTTGAATTTGGTTGAAGATCTTGGTGGAATTTTGGAGAGGTATTAGTGAGTGTTTTTGAGTGTTTTGAAGCTAGAAAGAAATATAACTAAGTATGGGACAATCCTCTTTTTTATAAAAGAAAAACGTTCCAGCCGCTACAGTAACGTAACTCACTGGAAATTGCGATTCTGCCCGGACAAGTTTTACGAAAATGATCATAACTCCTTCATCCTAACTCGGAATGAGGTGAAACCAACTGCATTGGAAAGCTAACTCGAAGGGCTTTAATTTAACAGGTAGCGGCCCTTCCAGTTCCTTGTGTGCTAAGAGATATGCCCCTTTAAAGTTGACCCTGAAAATCGCATTTTTTGCGATTTTCGAATTTTGATACGGTTGTTCTAAAATTTGGGTTAGACCCATTTCCCACTCAATTTGATCCCCTGAATAAGAATATGAAGTCGAATTTCCGAAATCATGCACGGATTTTGAGATATATGGAAATTACAATTATAGGTGTTTCCGAAGCACATTTTCGGGCATTTTTGGGGTCGTTTCAATATCTCCCCCTTGGGAACATTCGTCCCCGAATGTTAAAGAAACGTACATGAGAGACACAACCATGGCAATTTCAGCCCACATAAGGATGCAACAATGCACTTACACCTTATTCAAAACCTCAACATAGTTGTAACACCACATTGAACTTGTCAACTTAAACATGAATGTATGCAATGACATGAGGGCTGAACTTAAGACCTGAGATTTTATAAAGGGCTAAGATCAATACCTTAAGCTTGAGTGGAGTGAAAAAGATAAGGATATCGCCTTTGCATGTCCGCTTCGGCCTCCCAAGTAGCACTTTCAACTTGTTGATTTCTCCAAAGGACTTTAACGGAAGCCACCTCTTTGTTTCTCAACCTCTTCACTTGCCTATCTAAAATCTGGACCGGAACCTCTTCATAGGTCAAATTATCTTCAACAACACCCACAACATCAAGAGACACAATGGCATTCGGATCACCCACACACTTCCTCAACATAGACACATGAAATACCGGATGAACCAAATCCATCTCACTAGGCAATTCCAACTCATAAGCTACCTTGCCAATTCTCCTCATCACCTTATAAGGACCCACGTATCTAGGGCTCAACTTGCCCTTCTTACCAAAACGAACCACACCCTTCATGGGTGACACCTTCAAATAGACCCAATCACCAACTTGGAATTCAAGAGCCCTTCTTCTCACATCGGCATAGGACTTTTGGCGACTTTGGGCCGTCTTCAACCTTTCTCTAATCATCCTAACCTTCTCAAGAGCCTCCATAACTAGATCTGGTCCTAACAAGGCCACCTCACCAACCTCAAACCACCCAACCGGTGATCTACAACGCCTCCCATAGAGAGCCTCAAAAGGAGCCATACCGATGCTAGAATGATAGCTATTGTTATAGGAAAACTCAATCAATGGAAGATGATCCTCCCAACTACCCTTAAGCTCCAATACACAAGCCCTACGCATATCCTCAAGTGTTTGGATAGTCCTTTCGGCTAGTCCATCCGTTTGCGGGTGAAAGGCCGTAGTAAGCTTAACTTTCGTACCTAGACCCCTTTGAAAGGACTTCCAAAAGTGTGAAGTAAATTGAGTACCACGGTCCGATATGATGGATAGAGGAATCCCATGCAACCTTACCAAGTCATGAATATATAACCTTGCATAATCTTCCGCCCCATATGTTGTCTTTACCGGTAGAAAATGAGCCGATTTTGTCATCCTATCAACCACCACCCAAATAGAATCAAAACCTTTTCTAGTCTTGGGTAAACCAACTACAAAATCCATATTAATTTCTTCCCACTTCCAAGTAGGAATCTCTATGTCTTGGGTTAGACCACCCGGCCTTTGATGTTCGGCCTTGACTTGTTGACAACTATGACAACCGGAGACGAATTTGGCAATGTCCTTCTTCATGCCTCCCCACCAATACACATCCCTCAAATCTTTATACATTTTGGTAGAACCGGGGTGAATGGAGTAGGAAGAATTATGAGCCTCCTCAAGAATTTTCTCCCTCAAACTATCAACACAAGGCACACACAACCTACCTTGGTACCTAAGGGCACCATCTCCCCCTTGGGAGAAAACTTCCACTTTGCCCTCTTTCACCAAGGCCTTCAATTCTAACAAGGAAGAGTCAAGATTTTGTTTTGCTATCACCTCATCAACCAAGGAAGACCTAGCACCATCAACAACGACTACACCACCATTACCAACCTCTTCCAACCTAACCCCCAACCTAGCCAACCGATGCACCTCCCTAGCCATTTCCCTATCACCAATATCAACATGAGCTAGGCTACCCATAGACACCCTACTCAAAGCATCCGCCACCACATTAGCTTTACCGGGATGATAATGCACACTCATATCATAATCTTTAAGAAATTCTAGCCACCTTCTTTGTCTCAAGTTGAGATCTTTTTGGGTGAAGACATATTGGAGGCTCTTATGATCGGTGAACACATCAACATGTACCCCATACAAGTAATGACGCCAAATCTTTAAAGCAAACACCACAGCGGCTAATTCAAGATCATGTGTAGGATAGTTCTTTTCATGCACTTTGAGTTGTCTAGAAGCATAGGCTATCACCTTACCATTTGGCATTAGGACACAACCCAAGCCAACTCTAGAAGCATCACAATACACAACAAATCCCTCAAGCCCATCCGGGAGTGACAATATAGGAGCGGACACAAGTTTATCTTTCAAGGTTTGAAAAATCCTTTCGCACTCGTCGGTCCACTCAAACTTAGCCTTCTTTTGTGTCAACTTAGTCATGGGAGAAGCAATAGAAGAAACCCATTCACAAATCTCCGGTAGTAACCCGCTAAGCCTAAGAAGCTCCTAATATCTGACGGGGTCAATGGCCTAGGCCAATTTCTAATCACATCGGTCTTCTTAGGGTCTACCTTAATACCATCCCCCGACACCACATGACCTAGGAAGGCAACCTCCTTCAACCAAAATTCACATTTTTCATACTTGGCATACAACTTCTCCTCTCTCAATCTTTGCAACACAACCCTCAAGTGACCCATATGTTCTTCCTCGTTATGCGAATAGATTAAAATATCATCAATGAAGACCACAACAAAGGAATCAAGGTAGGGTTTAAAGACCCTATTCATTAGGTCCATGAAGATAGCCGGTGCATTGGTCAACCCAAAGGACATGACCACAAATTCAAAATGCCCATACCTAGTCCGGAAGGCTGTCTTGGGAATGTCACACTCCCTCACCTTCACTTGATGATACCCGGACCGAAGATCAATTTTAGAGAAGTGGCTAGCCCCTTGCAATTGGTCGAACAAGTCATCAATCCTAGGAAGAGGATATTTATTCTTGACGGTGATCCTATTGAGTTGCCGGTAATCACTACACATCCTAAGGGACCCATCTTTCTTCTTCACAAACAACACCGGAGCACCCCATGGTGATTGGCTAGGCCTAATAAAACCCTTCTCCAACAAGTCCTTCAATTGTTCCTTCAACTTCTTTAACTCCTTTAACTCCGCCGAGGCCATACGGTAAGGGGGAATAGAAATGGGTTGAGTATCGGGGAGGAGGTCTATGCCAAAATCTATTTCCCTTTTGGGAGGAACACCGGGAAGGTCATTAGGAAAGACATCAAGGAATTCATTTACAACCGGAACCGACTCTATAGGAAGGGTTTTGGACTCCACATCCCTAACCCTCACAAGATGATAGAGACACCCCTTAGAGATCAACTTACGGGCTTTAATGCAAGAGATGAACCTACCCTTGACTACCACATTTTGTCTTTCCCACTCAAGAATGGGTTCACTTGGAAATTGGAACTTGACCCTACGGGTTCTACAATCAATGGAAGCATAGTATGCATGCAACCAATCCATCCCAAGAACAACGTCAAAATCGACCATGTCCAACTCAACAAGATCACAAGGCAATATTTTATGCAAGATGCAAATAGGACAATTTCTATAGACCTTCCTAGCAACAATATATGCACCAATAGGAGTAGACACCTTATATGACTCACGCAACGATTCGGGCTCAACATGAAACTTTTTGGCAACAAAGGGGGTGACAAAAGAAAGAGAGGCACCCGGATCAATTAATGCATATACATCAAAGTCAAAGATTTTCAACATACCGGTAACGACATCAGGGACTTCATCGACCCTTTGCCTCCCATGCAAAGCATAAAATCGATTGTGCCTTGGGGCACCATCTTGTCGGCCCCCTCTCCCCAAAGGAACCGCATTGGCACCTTGTGGACGGACCTCCTTACCCTTGTTGCGATTTCGAGGACAATCCATTGCCTTGTGCCCCATTTCCCCACAACTATAGCAAGCACCGGTATTTCTCAAGCACGGGCCACCATGGCCCTTACCACACTTCGGACATACATCAATAGGACCCATACCACTAACACCTTGGGCCCTTGGAACGTCATTGGCAAACCCCTTATGGGGCGCATGAGAAGACCCTTGGCCTTGATGAAACCGGCCTCCCCTTCGACTTTGGAATTTGCCCTCAAAACGGGCCCTCTTGGCCTCATGACCCCTCCTCTTCCTCAACTTCTCTTCCTCCATTTGTTCGGCATACACCATCAAGCGGGACAAGTCCATGTCACTAATCAACATTGCGGATCGGCATTCTTCACTCACTAGGTCGGACACACCCATCACGAATTTGTTCATTCTAGATCGTCAGTCGGCAACCAAGTGTGGAGCATATCTTGAAAGTTGGTTAAACTTGAGGGCATACTCCCTAACATTCATAGACCCTTGTTTTAAATTCATGAAATCCACCAATTTGGCTTCCCTAAGCTCAAGAGAAAAGAATCGATTAAGGAAAGCCGTTTTGAACTCTTCCCAAGGCACCACATAGTTTGCCCCCTTCTCTTCCTTCCATTGGTTGTACCATATTTGGGCCACCCCTTTTAGTTGGTAGGCCGCCAACTCCGCCTTATCTTCTGACCTCATGCCCACGATAGCTAATATCTTGTGGACTTCATCAATGAACTCTTGAGGGTCTTCATCTAGCTTAGACCAATAGAATTCCGGGGGATTCATCCGCACGAAGTCTCTCACCCGAGATGCCGGGGTAGGAGACTGAGGGGCTTGGGCCCCGTGGTTGGCTTGATTAGCCATAGCTTGGGCAAATAAAGTAAGGGCATCCCGAAGATCCCCATTGGTCGGTTGTTCCTCGGGTGCGCGGGCTCGTCTTCTCTTGTATTAGGCATGATCTAGCAAAGCAAAGAACAACCGTTAGGGAAGACCTTAATTCAACTCTACAGCACGACTTAGAAAATGGAGAAAGGAAACATTTCTTAAAACGTCTCATAGCCTCCTACTCATAGTTGTGGTGCACAACACAACCATGAATCGGACTCTAATCAATGCGGTGTGTTGGACTCCGAGGATCTATCAACCTAGTGTTCTGATACCAAGTTTGTCACGACCCAAGCCTAGGGCCTAGACGTGACCGGCGAATGGGGAACCTGAAGGAGCCCCAAACAAGCCTCATAGCGTATTATTACACATCCTTGGTCGCGGAAGCAATTAAAATGACCATAAGCAATAAGCATAATGGAAGGGGGAAATCGGGACTAAGGGAATAAGAAAAAAAAAAGAAATGATACATAAATACCATAGATGAGTCAAGCTCAAGCATAATACACAACTTGTCCAACACCACCTCTAAACATGAGTACTTAGCGGGGGCCAAGACAAACTACCGGGCTCACCCTCATAGTCAAAACATAACTAAAAAGAAAAGTCTTATACATAGCAAAAGATCATGAGCAACGTCCTCGGAATGGAGGACTCACCAATAACCTTGGTAGGAAATCGTATTAGCCACGCGGAGGAGGATGATCAAGCGGTGCTCCGGTCCCTACATGGTGACATCATGTAGGCATAGAGTATGCGTTAGTACGTTTGAATGTACTAAGTATATGGGATGCAATGCAATGCTACAATAGATGGACATCATAGGAAAATGCATATTCATACCCGATAGATAGCACATAAATGAAATGATATATATAATGACGCTTACATAAAAATCATATTTAGTGGGACGTAGTACATGTGTGGTGAGTGACCATCAATATAGTATTTCCAAGGCCTACCACCCCCTTGGAGAGGCGAAAGAGGTACAAACCCCTCAATGTGGTTACCCGGGCCTACCACCCCCCGAGCTAGGGACCAAGGTACAAACCCCTCGATATGGTTATACGGGCCTACTACCCCCCGTACTAGGCAACCAAGGTACCAACACCTTGATACGGTTATACGGGCCTACTACCCCCCGTACTAGGCTTGGTCGACTCACAACACTTTTATAGAGAAAATCATATACATGTATCCCTTTCATCATCATTTCAATAATTATATAATCATCCGACTCATAGGATGTACATTGGACCTTCCATTTCCTATGAATTCTATAAATGACATTTTATCAAACACATGGTGGGCTATTGTTCATGTAGATAAAATCATGTCTTTCAAGAGTACTAAGTCCAACCAATTCCGAAATACATATAAATCAGCCCACCAACAACATACATATATATATCAACCTTCATAATTTGATCATGGAAGCATGAAAACCATAACATCACATAATAATTCCATTTCATGATAATATGCAAAAATAGACCATAATAGAATGTGTAGTAGTAATTCCATAATTCAAGAGTTCATAAATGATCATAAGGACCCATAAACTTGAAGTAAAATAGATGATAAATGGTTGGACTTGTGGAAAGGAAGGTTTCCACAATCAACCCACATACCTCAACTTTGGAGAATCCTTGATGAGGATTGGAATGGAGAATTGATGCTTGAGATTGAGTCTTGAATCCGGAATTAAAACTTGAGATGTTTGAATTTGGTTGAATATTTTGGTGGAATTTTGGAGAGGGATTAGTGAGTGTTTTTGAGTGTTTTGAAGCTAGAAAGAAATATAACTAAGTATGGGACAATCCTCTTTTTTATAAAAGAAAAACGTTCCAGCCGCTACAGTAACGTAACTCACTGGAAATTGCGATTCTGCCCGGACAAGTTTTACGAAAATGATCATAACTCCTTCATCCTAACTCGGAATGAGGTGAAACCAATTGCATTGGAAAGCTAACTCGAAGGGCTTTAATTTAACAGGTAGCGGCCCTTCCAGTTCCTTGTGTGCTAAGAGATATGCCCCTTTAAAGTTGACCCTGAAAATCGCATTTTTTGCGATTTTCGAATTTTGATACAGTTGTTCTAAAATTCGGGTTAGACCCATCTCCCACTCAATTTGATCCCCTGAATAAGAATATGAAGTCGAATTTCCGAAATCATGCACGAATTTTGAGATATATGGAAATTACAATTATAGGTGTTTCCGAAGCACATTTTCGGGCATTTTTGGGGTCGTTTCAGATAGGTTGCAACGTTATAGTGTTATTGCTACTAGGTCACTTGTGCAAAAGAAAGAGGATTCTGGTGCTTTCACTATTCCTTGTACCATCGGGTAGTTGCATTTTGTGGAGGGGTTGTGTGATTTGGGTGCCAACATTACTCTGATGCCATTGACTATTTACAAGAAGTTGGGTTCAGGAGCTCTAAAACCGACTGCGATGCGATTACTCATGGCTGATAGAATTGTGAAGAGGCCCATTGGTGTTCTCCAAGAAGTACTTGTGGAGGTGGAGTCATTTATCTTTCCAGGGGATTTTGTTATACTTGATGGTGAGGTTGATTTTGAGGTTCCCATCATCCTAGAAAGACCATTCCATGCTATTAGGCTCACCTTGGTCAATCTTGAGAAAGAGCATATGAAGTTCGGATTGAATAGCGAAGAGGTAACTTTTAATACTTGTCGGTCGATGAAGCAGGAAAGACATCTCAAGTCAGTGTCAGTGCTGAATCATATAGTGGAGCATGGTTCTGATGTGTCTATTGAAGAGAGGTTGGGTGTTGATGCACTGGCAGCGGTAATGATGAACTTTGAAGGTGATGGTATTGAAGACTATGATGAATTGGTCGCCGCACTTTATAGGTTCGAATTTCGTTCCAAACCAAATAAATTGGAGTAAGATCTGAAGAATTGCGACTCTCCACCCGTAAAATCGTCTGTTGAAGAGGCTCCAAAATGGGAGCTAAAGGCTCTACCATCTCTATTGAGGTATGTATTCTTGGGAGAGATGATACTTTACCGTTTATCATTGCGACAAATTTCAATGTGGTACGAGTTGAGGCTTTGGTTTCTGTGTTAAAGAGGTTCAAGCGAGCTATTGGGTGGACCATTGCGGCCATTATTAGGATTCTCTTGGCTATTGTTCTCATAAAATCCAACTCATGCCGGATCACAAGTGAAATGACCCAAAAAGTTCTTAAAAATGTGCTTTGGAAGTTACCAGAAACTTGTTTAGCTATATATAAAAATAAAAAAAATCCATTTCGTTTTTCAAAAATACGACTTCATATTCTTGTTTAGGGGGTCAAATTGAGTGGGAAATGGGTCTAACCCAAATTTTAGAGCAACCGTATCAAAATCCAAAATTTCCAAGTGAAGCCTTTTTCGAGGGTCTACTTTGGAGGGTCATATCTCCTAGCACACAAATTTTTGGGTGGCCAATAACATATCCATGGAAAGCCCTTTGAGTTAGCTACCTAACGCACTTTGTTTCACCTCATTCGGAGTTCGGACGAAGAAGTTATGCTCATTTTCGTAAAATCTGTCCGGCAGGAAAGGCAATTTCCAGTGAGCATTTTTACTGTTCACCCGCCTCATTTTTTTTTCTAAGTGTTGGACCTTTGTTCCAAAGGGCATATGTTATTTCCTATATACCATTAGTTCAATTCTCATCTCTAAAACATTTCCCAAAACACATCTCCCATACTTAGACACATTTTCTCTCAAGTTCTCTCAAGAACCCTAATCCAAAACCTTCCTCAAGATTGAAGAGACTCTTGCTCCAAGTTCCAAGCTTCCATTGAAGACACTCTCAAGACCTTCATAAAAACTCAAGGTATGTGGTGTTGAACTCATGGGTCCTTCCACCCATAGTGCCTAGACTCTATTCTACTCGCTAATTCATAGTTTAAGTTCAGATTCATAAATTAGTCTTGTTCTTTGTAATAATTTCCTGCACATTGAATTCTAAACATGAAAAGTGATTGTTTTGAGCATGTTGTGACTCTCGAACTTGAACCTAAATTTGGAATGGATGTGGAGATTTTCATGTGGTATTGTGGGTGTTAAAAATGTGTTGTTGTAGGTTGTTCACTGGTTTGGCTGCATAATTACTACCCTATTTTCCATGCTCTTTGATTCCATTACATGCCTTCAAGGTGTTTGATAAAATGTCCAACTATGGAGAATTGATGAATCGATGCTTTAAAGCTTGAGTTATGAGATGTATGGAAATCCAGAGATGTGTTGATGACAAACTAAGCTTGTGTATATGTTCATTCCATACGTGAGATTGCATTAGAGCCTAATGGGAATTTCCTATATAAAGTGTTGCATGACCATGCCCGGTCCGGGGGAAAAGAACCGGACAACCATGTGAGAGGTTTATATCTCACCACCTAGGATGCTTGGGGTGTGACTAACATCAACCATGTGAGAGATTTATATCTCACCACCTCGGATGCCTGGGCTGTGAACAACATCAACCATGTGAGAGGTTTATATCTCATCACCTAGGATGCTTGGGGTGTGACCAACATCAACCATGTGAGGGGTTTATACCTTGCCACCAGGGTGTCCGGGTGTGAACAGCATCCCCCATCCTAAGTTGGGGTTATAGATTGGTTGGATCATGCATACACATATGATATCTACTATTAGTATAGATTTACTTAAACATGTTTTGACTTCACTTTGATCATGCATCCTCATATTGTTATTCATAATGCCTATGAAACTATTTCTTGTATTTCGATTGTGTCCTTGTCTATTGTTGTGTTGCACCCTGCATACTTAGTACATTTCAGGTACTAACGCATATTTTGCCTACATGATGTCACCATGTAGGGACCGGAGCTACTCTTGATCCTTCTCTCCTTTCACGTGGCTAGTACGGTGCTTATCTGAGTTGTTGGTGAGTCCTCAATGATTTGAGGGCTATGTTATGTTTCCTACTCCTATGTTTTGAGACTTTAGCTTGCAATTGTATTTTGACTATGAGGGGAGCCGGTAGTATGTCATGGCCCCATCCTATCTATGTATGTAGAGGTGTGCGTTGGACAAGTATTTTGTAAATGAGCTTGACTCTTGTTCTATGATGTCATTCTGAAATGGTTTGCCCTTAGTCCCTATTTCCCGTTAAATAAATGTTGAATGCACTTCCGCGACCGATGAAGTGTGATGACAAGTTTGAGAGGCTTGTTTGGGTTCCTTCGGGTTCCTCATTCGCCATGTCACGTCTAGGCCCTAGGCTTTGGTCGTGACAACAAGCCTAGTATTGAACACCAAAGGAGACTAAATCTGCATATGTAAGAGGTATAACTACAACAAAAGGGGGATTTAGCGGCCATTAAAAATGGTTTTCACGGCAATAACTATGGCCGCTATAGCCATTACCAGCCAATGCTCTTTGGCCGTTGTATCAGGGTCGGCAAAGGCTGTTGCGGAAATTAGGACAAGCGCTGGTATAGCCAAGATCATATGCCTCTAAAACTAAGACGATTTTGCGGCAATTGATTGCGGAAATTTAAAAGGCTGCCAAATCCAATCCAAAGCGGTTGGTTATGCTCATGTAGCGTCCATTTTTATAGCTGGTAAAACCAACGAAATTGCCACTAAAACACATTTGTTCTAGCGGCTATTGGTTTGCGGCAATTTAGATAGTTGGTAAATCCTATCCAAAAAAGTTAGTTATGCTTGTGTAGTGTCCATTTTTATAGACGGTAAATCCAACCAAATTGCCGCTAAATTCATTAGTTATAGCGGCAATTAAAATAGTTGTTAAATCAAATCTGAAACGACTAATCATGCTCATATAGTGTCTATTTTTATAGCTGGTAAATTCAATAATATTGCCGTTAAAAGTTCATATCTTTAACGACAAAAGTTTGATGGCAATTATAAAGGCTATAATATCCTTTTGAAAACATCTTAATTTCCCCCATTTAGCATCCAATTTTTATGGCTAGTAAATTCACTTAGTTTGACGCTAAAAGTCAAAAACTTTAACAACCGATTGGTAAGCCACCATTAATAATGACTACATCCAATCATAAAATTATCGAATTCACAATTATACTTGGAAGTTTATAACTAGTAAATTCAACAATATTGTAATCAAAAGAGAGCCTATTAGAGCAAACGAGGTTTGTCAAATACTAAAAACATATTTATAATTCATAAAACATAATATATCTCATCAAATATAAACAAAAAGAAGTATTAATCAAAACTATAGTACCAAAACTTAAAAACTAAACTTATATTATTTGAACGAAATAACTAATATCATTATATAGACCAATCCCAAAATTTCCGAACATCATATTGTATGGCCTGAAATAATAAAATAAATGTGTCAAAAGATGAAATCTAATTGATAAAAACATCATGAGATAGGAATTATATCATATCATACAAAAAATCTCAAAAAGCCACTTGGATCTCCTGTGGAGAGTCTAATACAAAGTGTTTTCATGTCTTTATAAACCCCTAAGCAAGATGATAGACTGCAGATTGTAATAACTCTTGCAGACTATCAAAAAGTCTGATATGGAAAATTCCCAAGAAGACTGCTGAAATGTTAGCATGTTTCAGGAGACATGATGAGGCAGAAAAAATGGTCGAGCTAGCATCCCAGCCAACATCTAGTGGACAATATAGAGGAAAGAAACTCAAGAAGTTATAAATATAGTGAGCTTTCTTATGAACAATGTTTGCAGCAACTATATACCACATTTGGAAAGTTCAGAACGAAGCTTAATGGCATCAAAGCTTGGTCGATAATTTAGTACAAAGAGAGTAGGGATGAGGTGATAAAGGATTGTTCGAGCAATCAGATAACTAATACTCAGCTATAAAACAAAACCTAATAAGCTATTGAAAACCTAATACTTAGGAACAACAGTACACAAATATATAATTATGTACTAAAATCAGTACACTATAATAGAATTCAGGGGTAACAGATGACAAAGATAGCTAATCCCTCTCAAATAACAAAATTCTGCCCATTTTTTGTCGTGAACTACTTCCTTATTATTATACTAATACATATAAATATTTTTAAACAGATGCATATGGTGAGGATAAAGATGAGTAATACATGTTGTTTGTGGTATTTGTCCATGGCCACTATTAACATCGGGGACCTGATAAATATTAACACATTAGTTAAAAGATATTCTTATTACGATTAAATTTTATAAAAATGTCTAAAACTTATGTTATCGAGTTACCTGTCCACTTGAGGTGCCATTGATATTTTGAGGCATGCATTCATTAGGAGCATATTTACGCATCAATTGACTCATTTGAAGTAATTCTAATTGCATATTATCCTGATTTTGCTTCATCAGATTCATTTCTTCATTTTGTTTCGCCTTTAATTTAGTAATCTCATGTTCTAGCCGTTGTACAACTTCATTAGATGAATCCTCTTGATCAATATTTCCCAAGGAAGATCTCCTACCCCATAGAACAGAAGGAGTGGGACCAAATCCTAAACCACGAACATATCCACTTCTTTCATTTCCCAACACTTGGGAATACACATCACCTTTCCAAGCAACACGGTGAGGAGGTTGGTCAGTAGGTCCCTCACTATTGCTCATCTTTTCGTTTATCATGTCCTGACCAGAAAATACTTATTAAATCTAGTTTTGAATTCATTTATTTGCCTTTAAGTTTTTTTTCTAAATATTTCCCGATATAGAAAATAAAAGAAAAAAGAAATCTTACAATTACTTTGGCAGAATCATCATCCAATGGTCTACCGTCCGCGCGTTTTTTATGAGTTAATAAGAAAACTTCTGCTCGTGTAGGCTCTACACCATTTTCAGCCTAATATAATAAAATTGATGTCATATGTACATAACAAAAAGGGGTAAAATATTATAGTTTGTAGTTTCAACAGGTTTACCTTCTCATCCATCAATGTAGCAATACTTTTGGATCCTCCCGTGTGAGGCATGTTTTGTTTGGCCCTATTGTTTCTATTTGCTTGGGTACGTCTCTATCATTGAAAAAATAAAGCGATATCTTATGATTTATAAATAAAAATTGAGCATAACAAAACTCTAAACACTGTGAAGATTAGTAACTAGGAGTATGTATTCAAGATTTGTTGATACCTTAGCTTTGTCAGAAAGCCAATAAGAGACAAGACCACTCCATTGATCTCTTGGTATACGACTTGGTCTATTTTTCAGCAAAGCGATTTTAGTCTTATACTTTGGAATATGGTCACCTTTTAATTGGCATTTGTAATCTTTCCATTTCTTTCCTAGCGACTTTAAGACAAAGTCTTCTCCGCATTTTGGGATAGTGAACTTCTTCTGAAAAAGTAAAAGAAAAAATTTAGAAAATAACATCATGTATAATAGAGTCTGCGTACTTAATAATAACAACCACACCATACCCTCACAAAATCCAACAATTTCTTCTTTTCTTCATTGTCAAAGTTTCTCCAATCATGTACGTGTAGAGGTGTTAGTTCTGGAGTTCTTGCAATAATTCCTAGAAAGCTAGCTAGCTTTCGACCCTCTTTTCCAATAGATTGGTTGAGACTATTAAATGGCACATCAATTGTTTTCCCTGGAGGAAGTTTCCAAATATCATTAAGTAAAGTAGGTCCACGTATCTTTCTTGCCTCCGAATTACCTAGAAGTAAAAAGATTTGAAGGACATCAAATGAGAAAAACTTATATAGTTAAGAAACTAATAGATTATGTACAATCTGTTAAATAAAAGGATCACGATAGAACAATGGTAAAAAAAAGTAATATATTCTACCTGTTGTCTACCTCATGTAACATATTAGATGCATCTTGACTAAGGACATTGCATATGTGAATCTTTGTTATTTTTTATCTATGTTGATATAGTACTTGTTTGTCATGTAGGATTAGAATGATTTATCTGATGCAATGAACCTATTAGTTTGATATTCTTATGTTGTTGTTTAGTTTAATAAAAGTTCACTTTTGAAGTGGCTTTGGTGGTTTGGACAGAATGAGGAAGGGTGCTGGAGGGATATAGTCGAAGCCAAACATGGCATTCTCGATTATTGGAGGCCAATGAGGAGAAGGGGTACACTGAA
The DNA here is from genome assembly GCF_900185275.1 of Solanum verrucosum. Classification (NCBI taxonomy): domain Eukaryota; kingdom Viridiplantae; phylum Streptophyta; class Magnoliopsida; order Solanales; family Solanaceae; genus Solanum; species Solanum verrucosum. The sequence continues at coordinate 5,698,482 of NW_026020063.1, read as the reverse complement.
GGCGGTACTTTCATTTCAATACAGAAGCTATTGGGGACTGCTGCTCATGGAACTGGACAGAATCAGGTTCAGTTACTACTGCTCATGGGAATGCCAATACAGAAGCTAAACTCCTTGGTGTTTCTCCAGAGAGTCAAATGTATTTGCAATCAGATCTGGTTTTAGGAGTTGTTGTTGGAAAAAATCAATTATCAGAAGAAAGGGCTATTGATACTAGGACAGGATCAAGTTCAGTTATTCCTGCTCATGAACTGCCAATACATGGATTTCAACGGAAGAACCAGTTTTCTACAACAATGAAGCAAAGGGGAATTTGTGGAAATAGTTCAGGTAGAACTAGAAGCACCCAGTTTGAGCATGACTCTGGAAACCTCCTTCCATTGTCGGCACGATTATGCGATGATTCAGCTGTAATGACTGATTATTGATTTAATGGGTGCACCAGGTGCCCTGATTCCTACTGAGGCACCAAGTGCTAAAATACTGGGAGATCGATGAACTCCTCTCACTACTATAGACTCTGAAGGAATGCATCCTAGATGATACCACAATAGATTTGTTCCCAGCTTGTAAAACTAATAAGAAGTAGACAACTTAAAAAGTATTACCTGATTCCCCTGTGCCACCAACAGTATTGTTCAACTCATTAGATTGATCATCGTGATCTGGAGTATCTGAGTGATTCTGAATATTCATCAATTGTTCAATATACGGTTGGGCTTGATCGATGTTCCGTTCATCCATCAACTGATCAACATATTGTCGTAGATCTTCACCATTTTGTGGTTGAATGTTCAATCTGGTGCAACCTCTAGTTTGTATAATTTCTTATCTAAAATTAAGTAACTATATAGATGCATTAAAGTGCACTGGTAGCAGAATAACAAGATACAGGCAATACAAGAGAAAGGATCATGCTCATGTTAAGTTGTAAAATCACATACCAATGCACCAAAGATGGACAAACTTCCAATTCACAAGAACACATTCTCACTTCACAATCCAGGGGACAAAGCCACAAAATATAGTTAAAAACAAGCCCAGAAAAGTCACTCAGAACCTTCACTAATCAACCAACACAAACATGGAAAATTCATAACTGACTAACAAGCATATTCTATAAAATGATTTAGATTGAAAGTAAACCATAAAGATATAATGTTCAAATTTATAAATGTAAAATAACAAGTATGTAGACGTTCTTTAATAACACTGGAAAAAAATATATGTTATAATAACCGCCTATCATTCTGGATCACTTTCATTTTCAATATCATTTTCTCCCTCGGGATTAGCTTCGCCATCATTTAGAGAAGCTTGACTATGAACTTCTGTATCAATTACTATTCCATCGACTCCACTTCTTACCCAATCATTATTTTCAAACTCAAGAATGTGAGAATTTTCTAAGATAGCCAAGTCAGTGGAATCACTTTGCATTTATGACTCAATCTGCACACTATTTTCCTCTCCCATATCAAAAACGTCTCGAGGTTTAATTAACCTAGGAACAAACCATTCACAATCTTGAGGATCTTGCACAAATATTACTTGTTGAGCTTGTTCTGCAAATATAAAGGGCTCATGACGTTTTCGATCGCCAGAATCAGCCAGGCGTGAAAAATTCACAACTGTGAAACCCAAGTCATCTTCCATAATTCCTCTACCTTTGGTTACATCAACCCAATTACACTTAAATAAGACAACCTTAAATTCTTCATAGTAGTTTAACTCCACAATTTCATTCAATCTACCATAATATGTGATATTTGAAAACTTCGGAGCATTGTCACTTGAACTTGCATAACTTTCAGTCTTTGAAACGACCATAACACCACTATTTTGTGTCTCTAGGTGCTCTTCACTTTGTTTTGTTCAAAAATGATATCCATTATTTACATCATAGGCATTGAATCTTTTTGCAATGTAACTCGGCCCTCTTGCAAGAACTATAACATTCTTTAAGATGTCAAATGTGGCTTATAACTCTTTTACCTAACCAAATAGAATGATATAACTATAAGTTTCGATATAAGGATGAATACAATAATTAAGGTAACCAATAACTTAGTCCTACCACTTACTTTCTCTTTGAACCAGTCACTAAATGTATCGAAATGCATACAGTCAAGTTGATGTTGTGTCAAACGACGCTTGCGATGTGATCTCTTTATTTCAGCAAAATGTTTTCTATTCATGTAGTTCATATGTATCAATATTGTTATCAAATGAAGTAATATACACTTAATCAACGATAGATATAATAATAACACTTACTTTTTATAATTCTCTACCACCTCTGACTCGCAATTGACAAGCACATGCCGATGTGCTTGAAATAGTGTTTTCTCATCCATTTCATATACATCTACTGCACCATATGACTCTCCGGTAAAAGGAAAAAGACATTCTTCTTTACTAGTCTCATGCTCAATCTCATCATCACATTTTCGTGAATAATAAGATCTTGAATCTCCACCCTCTAAATATCGTGAGTAAAATGCCAAACATTCATTTGCTATGTATGCTTCTGCCTTCTGGACATGCACGATTACGGACATATGATTTTAAAGTACCCAAGTATCTATGGAATAAATTAATGTTATTAGCTTAATATTATAATATTTACAACATAAAGATATATATAATAATGATTTAGTGATATTCTACATACCTCTCAATTGGATACATCCAACGATATTGTACTGGACCCACAAGTTTAGCCTCAGTTGCCAAGTGAGTAACTAAGTGCACCATAATAGTAAAGAATCCTGGGGGGAAGATTTTCTCCATAGTAGACAATGTTTCTGGAATTTTTTCTTCAAGTAATTTTAACTCTTCTACCTTCAGCACTTTGCTACACAAACCACGAAAGAATGTGCATAGTTCAATTAAAACAAATTTGACTCTTTTATCTATAGATTTCCACACGGCAAGAGGAAGAAGTTCTTGCATTATAACATGGCAATCATGAGTTTTTAACCCAGATATCTTTTGTTTGCGAATGCAACATGAGATATTAGACGCATAGCCATGTGGAAATTTGGCATTTTGTAGTAATTCATAAAACATCTCTTTTTCTTTTGAAGACATTAGGAAATAAGTAGGAGGAAGATATGCCCTCCCACTAGCTCAATACTGAGGCCATAAGCTTGGTCTTATTTTCATCTCCTTTAAGTCCAATCATGCTTCTATATTGTCTTTCAACTTTTTACCAAGACCCAGTAGTGTATAAATTATGTTATCACAAACATTTTTTTCTATGTGCATTACATCAATATTATGGCGCACCAAGTTATACTCCCAATAAGGAAGATCGAAAAATATGCTCTTCTTTTTCCATGTATTTTCAGCACCCCACTTACCTCTTCACTTGATTGTCCTAGAGTAAACTTTATATCTTTAACTTGATCCAACACTTGTGACGCAGATATGGCACAAGGTGCATGTCTTGTTTCTTTAGTACCATCAAATGATTTTGCATCATTTCGATATTTGTGGCTAGACTTCAAGAAACGTCGATGCCCTATGAAACAAAATTTCCTTCCATGGTTGAGCCTTTTAAAGTGAGTGTTTATATTGCATGAAGGGCATGCAAATGGACCATAAGTGCTCCATCCAGAAAGAGTACCATACGCTGGAAAATCATTTATAGTCCACATAAGAGCTGCTCTCATTTGAAATGTCTCCTTTGTAGAAGCATCATATGTTTCTACCCCAACACTCCACAATTCATTTAACTCTTCTATTAACGGTTGCAAAAAGACATCAATATTATTGCCAGGTGATTTTGGTCCAAGAATAAGTAAGGACAAAATAGAGAACTCTTCTTTCATGCACATCCACGGAGGAAGATTATATGGCATTAAAATTACTGGCCAAGTACTATGAACAGTTTGCATTGTGCCAAATGGATTAAACCCATCAGAAGATAATCCCAAACGGACATTACGAGGATCTCTAGCAAATTCAGAATACCTGTTATCGAAACTTTTCCAAGCTTCAGAATCAGCAGGATGTCGTAGAACACCGTGTTTGTTGAGCTCTTCATGATGCCATCACATTTCTTTTGAAGTTTTTGAAGACATAAATAATCTTTGTAGTCTTGGTTTTAAAGGAAAATACCTTAGGACCTTGGCTGGAATTTTCTTTGCATTATTTTTCCATCTAGAAGCTCCACAAATTTTGCATTCATTGACATCATTACTGGCAAACTCTTTTCTAAAAAGCATGCAATCATTGGGACAAGCATGAATTTTTTCATACTTTAAGCCCAAACCTTCGACTATATTTTTGGTCTCATAGAAAGAAGGAGGTAATTTTTCCCCTTCTGGCAGCACATCCTTTAATAGTCCAAGCAAAGAATCAAAAGATTCATTTGACCATTTGAACATGCATTTAGTACGATAGATATGTAGCAAAAAGGACAATTTGCTAAACTTCTTACATCCAGGATAAAGTTCTTCATTTGCCTCCTTCATGAGTTGTTCAAACTTATCCATCTCTTGATGAGTTTGATTTCCAGATGTACAAGCACTATTTTCTGTTAGGTTTGGCTCCACCTCGCTACTTTCATTGACATCACTATCCATAAGTTGTGTACATCCTCCAAAGGCATCATGTATAATTCCGGTCACATCATCGCCCCTTACAGTTGACTGGCTACAATTAGTTACTTGAGTATTGTTTGACTTTTTTAAAGACTCCCCGTGACAAAACCATGTATCATAAGATGACAAAATGCCATTAACCACAAGATGGTCATATGCTGTGGCCCGATTTACTTGATGGAAAAGCACACATTCTGTACAGGGACATGCAATTTTGTCTCCATTTTGTTTTTGAGAAAAGGCATGATTTAAAAAGTCATTTACTCCATCCAAGTATTCTTTACTAACTCTATCACAATACATCCACTTTTTATTACTGGGACCTTCCATAAAGTTCAAGATATTCTTTTTTTTCAGTAATTACTGTAAAAACTAAAGATGCGTTAGTAAAAAAAGGTGAAATTTATAATTTTTGTATGTAATTATAGAACTCTAATATGTCATTTCAATAATTCAAACTATCAAGCAAAGATCTGATTCTAATGACATTCTTATATAGAGAAGTTACAACAACTAAATTTGTTGTTGTATCTTAAATTTACAGATTTTAGCTTTTGACAGTTTAGGTATATAGATCTTCTAATTTATCTGAATAATATTAGGTTGACGATGAAAATAGAATATTGTTAGCTTGACGATGAAATAATTTTATTCAACTCACAATTTAAGTGAACAAGCTAATTGATAAAAACTCAGTTCTAGAGTAGCACAACGTCACCGAAATGGTATTAACTCACTCAACTTGATCATTTTATTCAAATTACTACTAGAACTATCCAAACACTTAAAAACTACAGAACGGAACCTCCTCTAGAGCAGTGTTTTTCAAAGCGAGAAATGAAGAAAGGGATAAGGGCTCGCTTGGCCAAAGTGAGAAGCATGATGCAGAAAAGCACATGGTTATAACTGGGAGATTTGGTAAGCTGAAAAACAGAAGAGATTTAAGTGCTTAAAAGCTTTCAAAGTTTTACAGTTTCTAACAATAGAGCAATAGGGAGTTTTTTTTCATCATGAAGAAATAAGAAAATCAGCAACTACTGAGAGACAATAAATTATGGTGACAAATTCTTCAAAGTAGTAGGAAAACAGGGGTTCAATTCAAGATTCAATTCTTTGGAAACTGACACAAAAAATGTGACACCTATGAAGCATGATATCATGATGGTGGGATTTAGTACTCTATTCTTTGCAGCTCCATAGAATGAATATGCCTACTAACAGACAGCAGGGCCAATACTTCATCAAAAGAGTTAAAACACTTAAAGAATAATAGGCAATTGACTGACCCTCAAGATATGTTAAACTAGCCAATTTTAATCCGATATTGACTTAAGTTACCAAAGAATGAGAACCCAAACTAATGAATATTCAGATGGAACAGGTCTAAATGAAACAGAATGGATCGGTTATATAGAGAACGCAAACTTAACTGTCGTTATAGCTTTACATATTTATAGTTTCTTCCATGTTTAATATCAAAACACACAAAAAAAAGTAATCTAACAACTACAAAAAGTAAGTAAGCTAGATTAACTGTTTCTTATATCAAAACTATAGAACAATGTTATTTCTACAGGTCATTTGTGATAAAAAAAAACTACAAAATGCAATTCAAAAAACAATAAACAATCTGAGGAATTCATCAGTAAATGAGTATAAAGGAAAATGATAAGCCAAACTGATAAACCAAACTAAAAATAACACACCATCAATTTTGGATTTAGCACAACATAACCAGAATTGTATTTACTCACTCAACTTGATGGTTTAGTTCAAATTAACACCAAAACTTGCCGGAAACACCTAACACGACTTTCTCAAGAATAGTACATTGGAGAACGAGAAACATTAAAAAGTTATATAGAGCAGTGAAAAACAGAGACATATGCTGAAAACATTATGAAACAAAAGGAAAATTTAGGAATATGAAAAAAAACAAAGCATAACACATAACTTAGTGCTAACGGTTAGCTTAGCTTCTCGCTTTAAGTGACAAACACTAGCTTTTACGATCACTACTCAAGAGTTGGCCAAAACTTGTTATAGTTTAGCTTATGAAGAAACAGAGCATAAAAGAGAAATTTGTCCTACAGGTTAGCTTAGTTTCTCGCTTTAAGAGACAAAACACTCGCTTAAGAACACTGCTCAAGCGATAGCTAAACAAGTAACTATTAGAGATATTGGATAACATAATTTATCAGCTCAAGTAAAAATATAGATATTCATCCGATACAATTGAAAACATTCGAACAATCACAAATAGTTGAATATAATAAAAGTAACCTTACAAATAGAGTAATCAATTCAATCAGTTGCCCATCAAATTAATAGAACACATAAATCACAAAACAGAGTTACAAAATACAAAAAACTTATTTTTACAAAATTTCCCTAACTAATTTGAGTACCTGGCAGTAGGATTTTGTCCGACGAAAAGTGAAGGGCAAGATGACTGTTGTAAAACCTTCCAGAAAACGTAAAATAAGAAAAGAAAACAATTAAGGAACCTTCAAACTTCAAACGATTTGAAAAATCAGTTCTTGTTCAATAAGTAAACAGACTTGATCGTAAAGTATAACCCACTAGAGCAAAATCGCAGCAGTCTCTTTGTGATGATGGGTCGTTTCAGTAAGAACATGAATTGAATTGTGAAGGTGGAGAATTTGAAGGCTTACCTAAATCGTTCCTCTTGGAGAAGACGCGTTGAGCTGTTTGAGAGACGAGAATTATCGAGGAAGCAGAGGGAATAGGGTTTTGTTTTTAATTTCTCTTATTAGAATGGGAGGGAATAAAATTGGAGGGAAACCTAAAAAATAAAGAAAGCTATGTTTATTAGTATCTTTTACTAACTAATTATTTTAATTGTCACTAAAAAATTAACTTTTACTGGCTAATTATTTTAATAGTCACTAAAATAACACCTTTTACTGGCCATTGTTCATATGCCACTAATATTTCAGCTTAAAGAATTAATTAACGACAATTCATTAATTGCCGCTAAACAATTGCCGCCAATGCCCCATTTTGTAGTAGCGGTAGTAAAAAAGGAAATCATCAAGAGGTTGGATGTTGGAGTAATTTATCCCTTTGCATATAGTAGTTGGGTTTGTACTGTTCAGTGTGTGCCCAAGAACGGTGGGATTATTGTGGTTCTTAATGCGAAAAATGAGGTTGTTTCGATGCGGCCCATGACTTGATGGAGAGTATGCATGGACTACCGGATATTGAATGCTTGGACAGAAAAGGATCACTTCCCTACGCCGTTCATGGATTAGATATTGGGCCGTCTTGCTGGTAAGGGTTGGTATTATTTTCTTGATGGTTATTCGGGATACAATAAGATCTCCATTGCTCCGGATGACCAAGACAAGACCACCTTCACTTGCCCTTATGGGACTTTTGCCTTCAAACGATTGTCATTTGGGTTGTGTAATGCTCAAGCAACCTTCATACGTTGCATGATGTCGGTATTTTCAGATATGGTGGAGGTCACTATTGAGGTTTTTATGGATGATTTCTCTGTGGTAGGTGACTCATTTGATAGATGTCTGATGCATTTGGCTGAGGTACTGAAACGGTGTGAAGAGTGCAATCTTGTGCTCAATTAGGAAAAGTGTCACTTCATGGTGAAAGAAGGGATCATACTAGGTTATCAGATTTCTGAGAAGGGTATTGAGGTTGATAGAGCTAAAGTCGAGGTAATAGAAAATCTTCCACCAGCTATCTCTGTTAATGGTGTTAGAAGTTTTCTGGGTCCTGTAGGCTTTTCTAGGAGTGATATGTGATGTGAGTGGAGTTCGACTATCGCATGGACATTGTTCAGAGTGGCACATTTTTATGCTGGTTAGCCCATTATCTTGCTACAAACAAAGAGCACGCCTAGTGGGTCAGCACCCTGATCATGAATATCTAGAAGGCCACCCTGACATTTGTGGTAAATTCTTTTGGTTGCTGGTGTGGAAATGTGTCCCTACTCATGCAAATAATGTACTTACATGGGACCAAGAACTTATGGTTGTAGCTTTAATTGCTAGGTTGGAGGTAGACTTTTCCCGCATGCGATATGCGGAGATACACGAGAGGGCCTTCAAGGCCACCACAACGTTACCCTTTCCATGCCTCATTTTCTAGCTCTGCAGGGATGCTGGCGTACCGATTTGGTATTGTGACAGGTTTCTTCAGGAGACCAAGACCCTAGATATCGGCCTAATATGGGAGGAGGCCAATGTAGTTGCACCTCACAAGGAGCCACATGTTGAGGTGCCACCATCGGGAGCTGATCTTGTAGCAAATGTGGAGCAGATGTAAGGTGGTGATCCATCCCCTCCAGCCACTATAGATGATGCCCAGACTTCCCCATCTCTGGCCGCCAGTCAGGCCCCTAGCTCCTCGAGAGCCACCCCCTCCTCATGATCCGCTAGCTATCTCTAGCCTGTGTCGAGAACCTGGAGGCCTAGATGGCTTCACTACTTCAGCATGTGAGGCCTTGGATGCAGCGTGCGATAGAGGAGTTTGAGGCTAGGATTGAGCAGCGGGTGGAGCGCATGATGGCCCAGAAGGTCCAGGCCATTCATAAGCGCCTGGATGCCTTGGAGTTGAGAGTCGTAGAGAGGTCGTCATGTTGATGTGACTACTCTCCAGAAGGTGATAGAGAGCCTCCATGTTGATATCGATTGACTTCTTGCTCCCCCAGAAACTGAGCTCAATTTCGCCTCCATGACACTGGTTGATGATACGGTGGTGATTGCGTTATTCGGAGATGGTATGCCGCCGTTTGATTCTTCCCGCACTGCTGGGAAACGCCCCCGCTCCAGTCATACTTCTGATGGTAGTGAGGCTGGGAGAGCTAGAAAAAAAGAGCATTGGGAGACGAAGAGTTGCGGAAACAACGGGCTAGGAAAATTGGTGTTGGTGCCTCTAGCAGCGTAAGGACTATAGATGGTGTGGTGTGAGTTAATGTAAGCACTACTGAGGGTGCTGAGATGGTAGATGCAGGCACTACTGATGGTGTCCCGAGTGTTGATCCAGCAGGCTCCAGGAAATTGCACCCACTCGCTTGTGGAGAGGTGTTCGGCGTAATGCACCACATGTTTTCTTCGCCTATCCTTTCTGTTTTTACTCTTTGTGCATTGGGGACAATTGCACTCTATTTTTTGGGGGGTTGGGTAAATGGATTGTGAGTGATAGGGTGAGGTCTGAGTAACCTAACTCATAAGTTCTTTTCCCCCAAGAGACTGTTTTAATTTACGTTGAACCTGCATGTGTAGGAATGTATGTGTAGGGGTAAGTACAAAAATGAAAGCATGATGGCATAAAAGGAATAAATAAAATGATGTTTGCCCAAAAAAATTGAAATGTGTTAGATCTAGAGTCTTGTGGAGTTGAATGTGTTGGATCTAAATGTGACATGAAAAGGAATTGATTTGTCCTCTTGACTTAAGGTAAAACTTGAACTGTGTAATCTGATAATGAAACAATGTGCCAAGAGTGTGTGAGAAAAAGTTGATTGTTCAAACAGATGTGCAAATCTAGAACTCGCCCTGTTGGTCCTGCTAAGATGATCTAGGCTAGAAGTTGGGAAGCGATCATAGGCCATTGTTCAAATTAGTCCACTTAAGCCTAAAATGATCTAAGCAAATGAAAGCATTGTTCCCTTGTGTTTTTGAGATAATGAGTAGCTAACTTGCATAACTAGGGTTGTGGGAACCATTAGTGATTAACAATGTATGAATAGTAAATAAGCAATTCTTGAATAGTGTTTTGCATGCATTGATAATTCTTTCGTTTAAAAGTCATTTTAACGAGTGCACACGTTAGAACTCGCCTTGTTGCTACTTGCCGGATCAAGGAGGTAATCAACAAGAAAAGAATTGTCAACATAGATTTAGTGGGATACTATCTAATAGGCTAGTATCGATTGGTGCGAAGTAATAACTAAGCCAAACATCGATTATGATGTCTAATATGAGGTAAAGATAAGGGTTAGTAAATTATAAACATGCAGCCGGATCAAGGTGCGGGGTGAAATTCTACTGATGCCGGATCAAGAATTTAGAGATACCTAACTTATCACTTTGCATGTAATACACTAGGAAATGATTGCGAGTACTAGGATTACTGCGTTATGAACTTATGGGGAACACATTCCTAGTTACTTTTAATAATCTGAATATAAATAAATACTTAGTTCAAAGCTATCTTTTTATTGTTTGTTTATTTTATTTCAAATTAAACCCCCCCATTGTTATATAACAACTATCGAGTTAAATATTTGCTATTGACAATATTCTTCCATATTCTCTGTGGGATCGACCCCGACTCATAGTTGGGTAAATATATTGCGTACGATCGTTTATATTTCTTTTCAAGAGGTATATTTGAACGTTATCAAAAAATGGCACTGCTGCCGGGGAATATGGCTTAGAAATTGTCTTTAGTATTTATTTTGACTTGTAATTTTATTTTTTTTAGAATTAGTTTTAAATTTTTTATTTTTTTATTTTTTTATTATTATCATACATATTTTACTCTTCTTGAGATGTCATCTGAAAAAACATGTAGTGATAAGTGTTCTTGCAATTCTTGCCCTTGTGATGTTATTGATTCTTTTAAGCTAATTTTTTCTCAACTAGATAAGTTGTATAGGGACTTGGAAGATTTGTTAATACTTTGCTATAAATCAATATGTAAGCGTAATAGTGAATATGCCTTTGAATTTGATCTCTATTATTTAGATATTGAGTTGAGTGAAAAGATTAAATCATATGACACCCAACAATTTAGTAATAATATGTGTGAGGAAGAAAAATTACTTATAAGTCAACTTGAAGAACTAAAAGTTGAGGGCCAATTGCTTGATCATACTTTTATTGATGTTGTCATTGTTGAGAAGAGTACACTAGAGTTATGTAATGAAGTAGATAATATTATTTTTAAAAACTCTAGTATGTGTAAATAATAATACAATTCATAAGTTAGGGTGCACTAGACCTCATTCCTATCATTTTTCCACATTATGTTTAGATGATGAGAAATTAATCGAGCCATCTGAGCCTATAGAATAATGTATGGAGGAGGAAAATTGTGTCTATATTCTTGAATTTATTGTTCCAATATCGGAGAATTACATTCCTCACTTAGGATCCAAGAAGTGCATAATGCGATATCTATTGCTTGAGACCTTTATTTTTGTACCACCACCCCTTGAGCGTAATAGAAAAATTGATGTAAAATTAGGGGTGCAATTCATATCTTCAAAGTGGAAGGAAAAATAGTAAAATTGATGGTGTCGTGCCGCGACGTTAAATTAAGCGCTTATTGGGAGACAACCCACTTATTAGTGTAACTTCTTATTTTATTTTATTAGTATCACTTTTTTTTCTTTTCCTGTTTTTTTTGCAGATTAGGGGAAGTTTGAGTATCCAAAAAAAAAAAAAAACAAAAAAAAGAGGGAGCATGTTTGAGCTTAAGTGTGGGGTGACGACCCTTGATGAAAATTAAGAAAACATGCTACTAGCTAGGCCTAAAGGCCTCAGGGAGTTTTCCTAACCCTTGTTTTAAATTTTATCTAATGCTTTGGGGACATAGCATCTTTTTAAGTGTGGGGTGAAGGAATGAATTCCTAGTTTTTACCGTTTTATTGAGTCTTTTCTTTTTTTAGGATGGGTTCCTTGGCTTTTGTTTTCGGTTCTTTTCCTGAGGATAGTCCCTTTGAACCGAGTGTTTTTTTATTTTTTTTTTAGGAATAAATTTTATTTTATTTTAATTTTTTTGGAGAGAAAAGAAAAGACCCTTTTGAGTTATGTGATGCTTACTATTTGGGCCTAATTTTTGAGTAATACTTTCTTGTGAATGCTTGATTAAAAAAAAAAAATGTAGACTCTTTGACATCTAAGCTCATGGTTGTGACTTTGTATATAGCTTCTTTTATTTTGTAGTTTGTTATGATCCTGTCTCTCTTAGAAGTGGAATTGATCCATCTTGATTGATACTTGTGTCATGTGTGGTGAGACTTTGTTTATTCCATGTTTTGCATCTTAGTCTAGAACTTGCCCTGCATGTTATTGAAACGAAATAAAAAGTGTTGCTTTGTTTAGGAGATGATAATAGACTTTCTTTGATTTGTCTAGTAAATTTTTGCCTTTTCAGATATTTTATCACTAGTTAGCCCTTTTGAGCCTGTAGCATTTTATTGGTAGCCATATTTTGCCCTTAACTATTTTGTTGAATCCCTAGTCTTTGCAGCTTGCTTCCTTGAACATTATAGCACAGACTTATTATAATTATCAATTATGAGAAAAAGGAATGATTGAGTAATCGATGATAACTACAAAGTGCTTAAAAGCCCTCTTTGAAAAAAAAAAGAAAAAAAAAAGTGACATGAAAAAAAAAAAAAAAGTTACCTTGATGATGGCCCTGGTCTTTCCAAGGATATTGTGCACCTTAACGCATATAAAATACGTAACTTGAGGGTGGCTATTATGAAGGGAAACTTTTTAAAAATAAAAATAAAAATAAAAAGGATTAAAACATTTTTGAGAGGATGAGAATTACTTGTGAAATAATTGTTGAAGAGAGGGCTGAAAATAAAGAGAAGAAAATAATGGGTTATGAAGTCTAAAATTGCAAAGTGCATAAGGAAGTGTAAGTAACTATTATATAGTTTTCCTACTCATCCCCTAGCCTACAGTACAATCCATTAAAATCCTATTTGATTCTATTCAAGCATGCTTAATTAGTGGAGATGTACATAATGGGCAAGCATATGGTTCTTTGTGCGTACATGTGAATTTTCTTTGTGAGTATAAGAGTGTTCTTTGATGCCAAGTCCTTAATTTATATTCAATCTGTTGATTCGAGTGTGTGGACTATTTCTTCTTGTGAGGGCACTTGTTTCATGATAGATAAGTGATGTTATTAACTTTCTTTAATGAGAGTAGGTGAGCAAACTTAAATTTGATGAGTTCAAAGTCCTTCCTCGAGGTTAGGAGGTTAGGAGGTTTGTTGTTTATTTGGATGACTTGCATAATGATTGAGAAGTCTACTTGATGTTTTGAAATTGGTCTATGGCCTAATTGTTTGTATTAACCAAAGTGATGACATTGCTAGTATGAAATTTTTTGGGATGAACTTTAATGTTTGCTCGAGGACGAACACAAGTTTAAGTGTGGGGTGTTGATGTGAGGCTAAAAATACATATTTTTAATCATTATTTGTCTCATATTTATTATTTATATTTTTCCTTTTTGAGCATTAATTTTATAAATTGTGCTAAATAGTGTATTTTATTTGTAGGAGTAAATTGACGTAAAGTTGAAGAAGTTTGGAGCTAAAATGAATTAAAGATGGAAGGTTGAAGAAGGAAATCAAGCAGACAGCTTAATGGATTAAATTGAATAAAATAATATATATATATATATATATATGGGAATGACGACTGCAATTGAGGAATTTCAGTTTGATGTTCGCTGCTGCCACGTGGCAGCAAGTGAATAGTGAAGAAATAAGTTGAGGCGGCAGCACCATGATTCACGCGGCGAAGAAAAATAAAAGGAATCCAATTCCTTTTGGTTTTGGATTCCTAATTTAATTTGGATTCAAGTATTTTATTTAGGGTTTCCTACATCTATAAATAGTGCATATAAATGATTATTTGGGGAGGAGGTCAAGAACCAAGATACAAGACACAATATAAATTTTCTTCTAGCTTAGGAACTTTGGAAGAGCCGCCGTGGAGGCCGGAGAATTGTGGTTTATTATTTCTTCTCCCTTATTATTTATTTGTATTTGTGATTAATAAAAGATAGTTTAGTTATTGTTCTTAACTTTTTATGATTAACACAAGCATATTTATGTAAATAAATTTTGATTGTGTTTTTGAGATAATGAGTAGCTAACTTGCATAACTAGGGTTGTGGGAACCATTACCGATTAACAATGTATGAACAGTAAATAAGCAATTCTTGAATAGTGTTTTGCATGCATTGATAATTCTTTCGTTTAAAAGTCTTTTTAACAAGTGCACACGTTAGAACTCGTCTTGTTGCTACTTGCCGGATCAAGGAGGTAATCAACAAGAAAAGAATTATCAACATAGATTTAGTGGGATAATATCTAATAGGCTAGTATCGATTGGTGCGAAGTAATAACTAAGCCAAACATCGATTATGATGTCTAATATGAGGTAAAGGTAAGGGTTAGTAAATTATACACACGTAGCCGGATCAAGGTACTGGGTGAAATTCTCTAGATGCCGGATCAAGGATTTAGAGATACCTAACTTATCACTTTGCATGTAATACACTAGGAAAGTATTGCGATTACTAGGATTACTGCGTTATGAGCTTAAGGGGAACACATTCCTAGTTACTTTTAATAATCTGAATATAAATAAATACTTAGTTCAAAGCTATCTTTTTATTGTTTGTTTATTTTATTTCAAATTAAACCCCCCATTGTTTTTTAACGACTATTGAGTTAAATATTTACTATTGACAATATTCTTCCATATTCTCTTTGGGATCGACCCCGACTCATAGTTGGGTAAATATATTGCATACGATCGTTTATATTTCTTTTCAAGAGGTATATTTGAACGTTATCAGGTTCCATCAAAGTTTTAAATCCTCCATTCTTCTTGATCAACCTCTAGTCCCAAACTGCCTGCCTTCGTAGGATTGTCTTAAATGACCAAGCTAGTGGATTCACATCAGGAAAACATGATATATGTACGGATTCTACCCTCACATGTGGTTTCTCTTTCTTTTGGTATGAGTGATACACCGGATTCCGTGATATAGCTCTCATGGTCTTATTGTTGGTTAAAGCTGAAAATCTCACAAAAATGACTATGTTTTACTCAAAGTTTTTCTTATGTCCGTTACTCCAAATGCATTGACTATATCTTAAAATTTCCATTTTTTATTTCCTCATGTTAAAATGTCAAATTATTGATTATGTCTACAGGTTTTAAACCATTCATACTATCAGGTTCATGTTTATTCATATTGCCCCATACTTAGTATATTTTATGTACTAATGCAAACTTGTGCCTACATTTTCTCATAAATGTAGGGTACAACGTTCCTACTCCGTACATTCATGGCTAAATATCTATATGGGTTCTTCATTTGATTTGTGAGTCCTCATGATCCAATGACCGAGACATTATATATCTTTGTCTTTTCATTTCAAACTTTCTAAGTGATGTATGTGTTAGTCTCAATCTCTTTCCTTATAATGTATTGGATGGCTTTGAGACTTATGTTAGACTTCTTCTTTGTTAAACTTTTGATATATGAAATGCTTTCTTTCAATTTTTTACTTCTATTATCTTATATGATCAATTGTAGGTGGATTGTGCAGGGCCTCTTCAGTTATCATACGTCATATCACGCCTAGGGTGTACCCTGGGGTTGTGAAAAATCAATTCTTGCAATGGCAATGTCATCAAAATATGCAACAAGACGGATAGTGCCAGTTCTTGATTGCTGATAGAAAATTGAGTGATCACAATTGCTCATTTTAAACCCAAATTCTTGAACTATCTCACTGAACTTTCCAAACCAAGCCTGAGAAATACAAGGACTTTTTCAAATGACAGACATTCCCATACTCCCATTGATAAAGAAAAGTAGGTGGTTGCTCCATATATACTTCCTTTCAAAGATCAACATGAAGGATAGTATTCTTGATATCCAATTTATGTGAAGGCCAACTCTTTGTCTGAGCATAACCTTTAGCCACAATCTTGGCCTTAAGTCTTACCATAGAACCATATTGATTAACTTTAACCATTAACACCCACTTACATCCCAATAGTTTTTTTCGGTTAGGTAAATCCACCAAATCCCATGTGCAGTTTTCCTGTAAAGCATGTATTTCCTCTAGCATCGCACTAGACCTCCATGATGATTCCAAGCCTTCCTCACTATTTTAGGTACAAAGAAGGAATCTTGTTTGTTTGTTTTTGAGAGATATGGATAGACCAAATGTTCTAAGGAAATGGCCACCACCCCGAAAGATGGCTAAAAGGGTCGTTATTGTTGTGAAGGTTGCCCTTCCATGATCTACTCAGTAAATATTTCCTTAGAAATGAGGTAAAGGAAAAGGGAAAAAGCCAGTGGTTCGGAGTTCTAGTTCAAGCATTTATAGTTAAGACAACATGGGAATATATTCAACCCATCTAACAACTTCTAATTTAGAAAATGAGAAAGTTACAGGGTCTAGAACTCCAATTCATAGGTTAGTGCCTACTGTTGCTCAATCATTAAAATGGAGGCTGTTGAGTTGCGTTCGAAGGAAGCTTATGACCTGTTAGCCCGACTTCCTACACCACCTACACCCCAGCACCTCCAGTGTCACAGGCACCATAAGTGCCTCCTACCCCAGTTCTTCTTCTACGCTCTATAAATGTAGCACCCCATATGAACTAGTAAGCCCTAACTAAGGTTTGGCTAAATGAAATAGGAAGAGCTAAGGTTGGTTAGAAGTTGTTAACTTGTTAAAATGATGAAATATGGCTGTTGAAATTTAGTTTAAAGAGTTTTGAGGTCAAACATCAAGAGACGACCATGACATCCGAAAACTAGTCCATGGTGCTAGTGTGTGTGCTAGTGTCTTGTCATTGGAGTTTGGTGTGTTGTTTGAGGTCTAAAACTCATATAAGTGACTCTTATACCTAGATGGACATCTATAGGGGTTAAACATATGGGTACGACTCCCCAAGGACCACCCTAGGGGTCTTTGAGGAGGACCCCAACATTGACCAAAAAGTTGTCGAGACTGCTTGACTTACGGTGGCAACCTAATGCCCCTTAAGTCAAACGACGCGCCGTAAGTCCAAGTCATAGGTTAAGACTTAGTCTAAGGAGACTTAGCTCCCATGACCAAGTATCAGTCCCAAATGACGACAGACCAAGACGGCTTGTCACCCCACCTACGGTCTGTAGGTGGTGGTCGTAAGTGGCCACTGGTGCTGATGTCTAGTTCGGCCAACATTAGGGGTGAATTGGTAAATTCACCCCAAATTTCAATTAAGTCTTCGACAGTTATTTTAGGTATTTTAAGTATTTTAAGTGTATTAAAACATTAATATCCCCATTTAGAATTCATTCTTCAAATTAACCCAAAACAAAATGCTTCCCTCCCAAATAGGTTCTCTCTAAAACACCATTGAAGGTCAAGGTGAATATCAAGCTAGAGCTTGGATTTAAAGGGGAATTAAACTTCAATCTCTTTGGATTCATCCAGGTTAAGGTATGATGATCTTTTATATAGGGCAAGCTTCACCCTAGAGTCAATTTCGAAAGAGTATTCAAGTTTCCAAAGTTTATGAAAAAACCCAATTCTTACTCAATCTCATGGGTTCTTGCATCGAACGATTTCAATTGATAAACTAGGATTATATTGATGTTTATTTGATGTTTTTAGATGAAAAACTCTATGGACCCATGATTTCTCTAAATTCCTAAATTTGGCTTATGAAGTGGGTATTTTTTTTATCATGATTGAATTATGCTTAGATTGAATTTTATTATTGAGTTATATTTTTATATATACCTAATTATGGTGAAATGTTGGGGAATTGAGTAATGGTGATCATTGCCTTGGAGAATGGTAAGTTGACCTAACTTCATGTTATTGTAGAATTGTTCTTGTATGGTTTTGGTCCACTTATGGTGTAGGTGTTTATATATTGAATGTACTGTGATTATGGCCATGAAGGCATTATAAGGAGAAATGAAGTGTTTTCATGTTATTCTATATGTTGTTTTACTATGTGAAGTTTATTTGATCTCAATAGTGATCTTGTATGAAGTATTATTGTATTGTGATTGAAAGTATGTTCTCTCTTAATGATCATGTATGAGGTTGATCTAATTTGAAACGTTCTCTTAGTAATGTAATATAATCTTGCAGATTGATCTGGTAGGCCTAAGTCATCCTCCTCCTTGTATAATTGAATGTGATGTGATCAATGTATCTTAGGACCGGTAGACCAAATGTGGTATCCCCTCCTTGAAGTGTGATGATGTCTTGAATTGGTAGACCTAGTATAGGTGCCCTTTCACGAATGAATGAGTAATGACCTAGAACCGGTAGACCCAATGTAGATGACACCTTTCTTGGAAAGTCATGAGCTATCCTTAATGTACCTTTCATCGGAAGTCCTAGTGAAGGAAACTCTTTCTTGTGTAATGTACTTTGGGTCGGTAGACATAGTATTGGTAGCCCTCTCAAGTACAATGAATGTGAATGAAATACTCTATGGGAATGGAGGCTAAGCACCGAGTGGATAGGGTTAGATGGAAACTCTCCCAATGTTAGGCTATAGTTCCAAAGAACATCTTCCTACCCCATAACTATGTGCCCACATAGGAGATATATTAGCTAGTGATCTACACTAATCCTAAAATATCATCGAGTTGTACCTTAGGCTAGTAGAAGACCTCTTTACGATGTGGGGCAAGAACACCGGATTCCATGTCTACCTCTCATGGTCTATGTCGGTTAATGCCTATTCCCTTCTTGTGGGATGCGGACTCTAGTTATTGAATAGGTTCTACAACGTGTAGGTAGTAGTATGGGATGCTATCTACACATGGCACGAGTAGGCTTTGAAGATACTATACTGAGTTCCCTAAGCCTTAATGGCTAAAGAATGCAAGTCCTCTAAAGGAATGAATGTGTCCTAAATGGCTTAATGAAGATGTTGACTTATTGTCTAAATGGAATGATGAATGAGTAGCTTAGATTGATGAAATGAATACTTAGCATTTTTTGTAAAAGTGTAAATGTCCTTGTCTATTGTACCCTTGAGGAATACCTAGGTATGATATGAAGAGGTTGTATGGGCAGCCACTTCATGTCTTACTTAGGTGTGTCTTAGGGTAACTTTAGATAGAGGTCCTAAGAGGTTGAAATGACCTACTTGACAATTATGTTTATATTGTGAGGAAGGACTCTTATGTTGGTTGTGTTGATTATTATACCTTTAATATCATGTTATGAAGACTTTTACAAAAATGGCATACAAGCATGATATGAAGAAAAATGTCCTTCTTAGCATGTTTTTGCATGGTCATCATACTTAGTACTTAATTGTGCTAACCCCATTCTTTTATTTTCCACAAAGTGTTGGTTCCGGCAAGTGATAGCATTTTCTAGTGAAGCTTGGGATTAGAGTTCTCTCAAGACCTATCTTGGTATGTCCTCATATGTCAAGGACAAGGACTCCATGTTTCTAGTTTTATATTGACACTCTTCTAATAGACTTTAGCATTTTCGATTGCATAAAGGGCAATGACCCTATCTTGTTATGTTTGTCTAAGGATGGCCATGTGAGACTTAGCTTCTGCCGTGTCTTTGAAAGATGTTTTAAATTAGATTTTAAATAGTTGGTTTTGAATAATGTTTTTAATTCCGCACTATTTACTACTTTTTATGCAATGAATGAGCTAACAGGCTTGTATTAGACCTCTTTGAGGTCGAGTACGTCGTGTTTCGACTAGGGGGCACTCTTGGGTCGTGACAAAACTTGGTATCAGAGCATAAGGTTTTGGAAATGGTTTTTAGGTTCAAAGTTTCACAAGCCACGTCTAGTAGAGTCTTGTTCATCGGTGTAAGTCGCGACACATTTATGAGCGAGAGGCTATAGGACGGTAGAAGTTACACTTCTTTCATATTCTTGAAGTTGTTCCTTAGAGTGTGGTTCTATAAGTGCCCTCTTCCTAATCCTTTCTCTTGTGTTTATAGGGTATGAATACAAGGGCTGACCCTAGGAGAGCGGAAGAGGAGAATGTGGATAGGGGAGTTCCTCCCCAAGGTCCTCAAGGTGACCAAGTTCCACAAGGTGATCAAGTGCCTCAAGAGAATGAAGTTCCGGTGGTTCTCCCAGACATGACTAATGAAGAGATTAGGTTGGCTTTTCTAACTTTGGCCCAAGCTATGACGGCCCAAGTGAATAGGGATGTGGGGCCTAGAGTGAATGTTATTAGGAGCACTGTGGCTTCTAGATTAATAGACTTTGTGAGGATGAACCCTCCTATCTTTCTTGGTTCTAGAGTGGGAGAGGATCCCCATGAATTCTTAGATGAGGGATATAACATTGTTAGTGCTATGGGGGTGACTTCTATTGAGAAAGCGAAACCTGCTGCCTATCAGTTGAATGCTGTAGCCCAAATTTGGTGTTCTCAATGTAAAGCCAATAGGCCAGTTGGAGCGGGTCCCACTGAATGGGAGTTGTTTAAGGAAGCATTCCTTGGTAGGTACTTTCTCCATAAGAAGAGGGTGTGTAAGATTGAGGAGTTTATAAACCTTAGGCAAGGTAACATGAATGTGTAAGAGTACTCCTTGAGGTTTACCCAATTGTCTATGTATGCCCCATCTTTGGTGTCCAACCCTAGAGATGAGATGAGTGATTCGCTTTGTTACCGGTGTATCTCACCTAGTCAGGGAAGAGTGTCTGATGAGTCCACAAATTGTAATTATTTAGGGCCATATTTTAATAGAATTAGTGTCCTCAAATGCTTGTTTTATCCCAATATCGAATAAAAACTGTTAAATTTCAGGTGTTTGAAGTTTGAGTGGAAACATGGACAATAAAATGCAAAAAGGAACAAAGAGGTTGAAAAGAACGAAGAAACTGAAACCTGAGCATCGCCAAGCACACTTGGTGAATCACCGAAAGGACATACTTCTCCCTTTGTTCCAGTACGCGGAGCCCTGAAGGGAGAGGATCAAATCGACGGTAAAAAGGAGTAGTCGGAGCGTTGCCAAACAATTTCGCGAAGCAGTAAAATATAGCCCAATGGTCCAGGATGCAGAGATATTGTAGGCTAGCGCAGAAGGCGATGAACCAGATGATGGGCGAATTGTCGAGTCGATCAGTGATTCCCACTTCCTCGCCGACCGATCCACCGCAGCACTATTTTTTGAAACTATAAATACTAGCTCTCTATTAGTTTTAAAGGAGATCTAAACATTATTGTAATTTTTCACTTTAGCTTTCATATATTCCCTCAAATTTGGAGAGGGTTTTGTGGGAGACTTGATGAAAGGAGTTCATCTTCCCCAAGTTGGAAGTGGGTCTTCTCTATTGTTGTTCCTTTGCTTAAATCAAGGTTTAATTTCTTATACCCATTTGATTTCTCTATCATTTTAGTTATAATTTTTTATTTCTTGATATGTGGCTAAAAAACCCCATTCTTGGAGTATGATTTAGCAAATATGCCTTGATATTATTGTTGGGTATTGCTTGCTGATAGGTTAGATACATTTTAATGGTAATTTCACCTAGTGGTTGTGGTCTAATTTAATGGGTTTGAAGTTGCAAATACAAAACCACCCATGTGTTTTCGGCTTTCGAGAGAGAGATGTCGTGAAACCAAGACCGCTAGACTGATGGCCTAAGTAGTGGGTCGACATGAGGTTCATCCTGAGAAGGTGAGCCCTAGTCCCATATCCTAACACTCAGGTTGAGAGAGTGAGTGAGTAAGGCATAGGCTGGCCTTCATGCGGCAAATAGGTGTCCGAGAGGAACCCATTTGAAATGGAGTAAGTTGCCCGAGAGGGAACTTATTTCCATCTAAAGCTTAGCCTAGTCACTATTATCTTGCAAATTACCTATCAAAAGCATGTACCCAATGATTTATATCAATATGTATTACGGTCACACCCCAAGAACCCCTCCTCATACTTGAATTTTCTCTTTATTTTTGTTGTTTGAGCTATACTTGTGACAAACCCCTATTGATATTTAACACTTTGGTGTTACCCACTTGAATTTACTTTGTTTTTATTCGATAATATCTCAAACTACAGCTAACTAGAACGCAATTCTAGCCTAACTACTATTTTCACTACCACTCCCTGGGGACACGACCCTAAACCTTGGTTGGGTTACTATATTATCGACGATCATAGACACTCATATCGTTGGATAGTGTCGTTGGTCACGATAAGCATTAGTGCCATATGGCAATGCTTTATGATGACATGAATATTTCTAGACTCATATTTTCTGCTCAATCTATTGAGGAGTCCAAGCTTAAGAGGGTGAATAGAGGTTTGAAGAGGGATAGGTCGAATGACAAGGGCAATATAGATTGAAGAAGAGAGCTCCTAACCAAGTTTCTTCAAGTGCTCCTAAGACTAATGAGGTGAAAGGTGGTGGATCTCAATTTTCTAAGCCTACTTGTCACACTTGTGGGAAGAAACACTTTGGGAAGTGCTTAGCCGGAACTAGTGGATGCTATGGTCCTACTCTTACAGCTAGAGGAAGGGAGGCCAAGCAAGCTTCTCTTAATGGCCCAAATCTTGATGATCAAAAGAAGACTCATTTCTTTACACTTCAAGCCAATGAGGGCAAAGAAGCTAATCCAGATGAAGGTACCGATGAGTTGTATTTCCTTGTTGTGTCATGTTAGCCTTAGTTGGGTTGTCTCCTAAGTGGGGGATGGTATGTTGAATAGTAGGTTGTTGAGGGTGTTTATATCCTTGTCTCTTTCTTTCTATTCTTACTCAAGCTTGTGACCAAGAGTTCCTAGTAGCTTGTTGCATGTTATGGAGTCATGTGTGAATTTGAGTTTCCCTAGATTCCTTATGTTATGCATGTTCTAGTTAAATTCTTGTTAAATGAGAAAATGAATTGTGTTTCCTCATGTTTATATGCACCTATGATGAGTTGCCTAAATATTGCATGAGTTGACTTGTTGAGCATGCTTAGATGTGTTCTTGAAAATGTTGCATAATTGTGCTTTTATGAGAAAATTGCATAATGTTCTTAATGATGATTGTAATGAGGATGATGTGACTTGGAGAAGGAAGCTCCTCCAATGAAATGAGAAATGGTAAGGGTTGATGCATAAAGGTTGGCAGATGTATTCCTACTTTCTTGAATTGAATGAAGCGTTGGAGCCTTTTTATGTGGAGTTAATGTTCCTCCTAGCTATGTCTGATGGTTATAATGGTGTATGCATGATTGTGGGCTTCTAGTCTTGAGTCAATACCCTTATGTGTTTCAAATGTCATTCGAGGACGAATGTTCCCAAGTGGGGGATAATGTAACACCCTGTATGAACTACTAAGCCCTAGCTAAGGTTTGGCTAAATGAAATAGGAGGAACTAGATCCTCACATGTTTGTTAGAAGTTGTTAACTTGTTAAAATTATGAAAAATGGCTGTTGATATTTACTTTAAAGAGTTTTGAGGTCAAAACGTCAAGAGATGACCATGACGTTCGGAAACTAGTCCTTGGTGCTAGTGTGTGTGCTAGTGTCTTGTCATTGGAGTTTGGTGTGTTGTTTGAGGTCTAAAACTCATAGAAGTGACTTTCATACCTAGATGGACATGTATATGGATTAAACGTCTGGGTACGACTCCCCAAGGACCACCCTAGCGGTCCTTGAGGAGGACCCCAACATTGGCCATAAAGCTGCCTGGACAGCTTGGCTTACTGTGGCAACCTACGGCCCTTAAGTTAAACGACTCCCCGTAAGTCCAAGTCGTAGGTCAAGACTTAGTCTAGGGAGCCTTAGCTCCCATGACCAAGTCTCTGTCCCAAATAACGAGACACCAGGATGGCCCATCACCCCACCTACAGTCCGTAGGTGGTGGTCGTAAGTGGCCTCTGGTGCTGCTATCTAGTTCGGCCAACATTAGGGGTGAATTGGTAAATTCACCCCACGTTCCAATTAAGTATTGGACAGTTATTTTAGGTATCTTAAGTATATTAAAATATTAATATCCCCAATTAGAATTCATTCTTCAAATTACCCCAAAACGAAACCCTTCCCTCCCAAAAAGGTTCTCTCTAGAACTCCATTGAAGGTAAAGGTGAAGATCAAGCTAGAGCTTATATTTCAATGGGGATGTCACTTCAATTTCGTAGGATTAATCAAGGTTAAGGTATGGTGATCCTTTATCTATGGCAATCTTCACAGTAGAGTCAATTTCAAAAGAGTTTTCAAGTTTCCAAAGTTTATGAAAAACCCCAATTCTTACTCAATCTCATAGGTTCTTGCATCAAATGATATCAATTCATAAACTAAGATTATATTGATGTTTTTAGATGAATAA
This sequence comes from Solanum verrucosum, assembly GCF_900185275.1. Classification (NCBI taxonomy): domain Eukaryota; kingdom Viridiplantae; phylum Streptophyta; class Magnoliopsida; order Solanales; family Solanaceae; genus Solanum; species Solanum verrucosum. The sequence goes on along the minus strand of NW_026020063.1, from coordinate 5,673,793 downwards.
CTCTATGGACCCATGATTTCTCTACATCCCTAAATTTGGCTTATGAAGTGGGATTTTTTCCTCATGATTGGATATTGATTGAATTATGCTTAGATTGAATTGTATTATTTATTTATATTTTTTTCTATACTTAATTATGGTGAATTGTTGGGGAATTGAGTAATGGTGATCATAGCCATGGAAAATGGTAAGTTGACCTAACTTGATATTATTGTAGAATTGTTCTTGTATGGTTTGATCCACTTATGGTGGAGGTGTTTATATATTGAATGTATTGTGATTATGGCCATGAAGGCATTATATGGTGAATTGAGGTGTTATAATGTTATTGTATTGATGGTTGTACTATGTAAAGCTTTATGTGATCTCAATAGTGATCTTATATGAAGTATTATTGTATTGTGATGGAAAGTGTGTTCTTACTTAATGATCATCTATGAGGTTGATTTAATGTGAAAGGTCCTCCAAGTAATGTAATGTAATCTTGCACATTGATTTTGTAGGCCTTGGGCATCCTTCTCCTTATGTAATTGAATGTGATGTGATGAATGCATCATAGGACCGGTAGACCAAATGAGGTATCCCCTCAATGAAGTGTGATTGGTGTCTTGAATTGTTAGACCTAGTATAGGTGCCCTTTCATGAATGAATAAATAATGAGCTTGAACCGATATACCCAATGTAGACGGCACCCTACTTGGAAAGTCCTGAGCTATCCTTAATGTACCTTGAATTGGAAGACCTAGTGAAGGAAACCCTTTCTTATGTAATGTACTTTGGGTCGGTAGAAATAGTATTGGTAGCCCTCTCAAGTACAATGAATGTGAATGAAACAATCTATGGGTATGAAGGCTAAGCACCGAGTGGATAGGGTTAGATGGAAACTCTCCCAGTGTTAGGCTAGAGTTCCAAAGAACATCTTCCAATGGTAGCCTTGAGGAATACCTAGGTGTGATATGAAGAGGTTGTATGGGCAGACACTTCATGTCTTACTTAGGTGTCTCTTAGGGTAAATTTAGATAGAGGTCCTAAGAGGTTGAAATGATCTACTTGACAGTTATGTTTATATTGTGATGAAGGACTCTTATGTTGGATCTATTGATCATTATGCCTTTAGTATCATGTTATGAAGACTTTTACAAACATGGAATACAAGCATGATTTGAACAAAAATGTCCTTTTTAGCATGTTTTTGCATGGTCATCATACTTAGTACTTAATTGTGCTAACCCAATTCTTTTATTTTCCACAAAGTGTAGGTTCTGGCAAGTGATAACATTTTCTAGTGAAGCTTGGGATTAGAGTTCTCTCAAGACCTTTCTTCGTATGTACTCATATGTCGATGACAAGGATTCTATGTTTCTAGTTTTATATTGAGACTTTTGTAATAGACTTTAGCATTTTCAATTGTATAAAGGGCCGTGACCCTATTATGTTATGTTTGTCTGAGGATGGCCATGTGAGACTTAGTTTCCGCCGTGTCTTTGAAAGATGTTTTCAATGAGATTTTAAATAGTTGGTTTTGAATAAAGTTTTTAATTTCGTACTATTTTCTGTTGTCTATGCAATAAATGAGCTAAGAGGCTTGTATTAGACCTACGCGTGTTATGCCTAGGGGGTGCTCTCGGGTCGTGACAATGAACCGACTGAAGGCTTCCACTATGCGGATAATTCTACAAGAGAAAAGGTTATCTATAGATGGTGTACTAGATAGATATCCAGTAGTGTGGGATACACTACGGTTTCCTAAATTTCAGTAGCTCACAACGCGCACGAATCTTTACGTTCATGCTTGGGTCAGAGATTTTTATGAGAGCTATGCACAGTTACTCCCAAAAAGGAAGAAGAAAGATGGGTCGGTACCATTAGATTTTTTTAAATGCAGTGAGACGGACATCAATGATTTTCTTATGTGCACAGTACGGATAATGAACTTTTTTGCTACCAAGATCAAAACCAAAATCCTGGATGACTTAAAGGGGTAGTTGGCCCCATTACTTTCTTTTGTGACACCCCCATGTATAGAGGTGGGGGTCCTAATTGAGAAGAATGATTTGTATATGGCTGCTAGGTACTGGTTCTGTTCCATCAGCAGCACCATGATGCCTTCCCAAAATGAATCCTTCGACCGACATCCGAATGCTGCACTTCTGGGATGCATTATTAATCAGGATAGGGTGAATTTGGGGTCCATCGTGCAAAAGATAGCCATGAGGGCCAAAAAAAAGTCAGATCTCATTGCCTTTCCCTATTCTGATTAGTGATTTGAGTCACCGAGTTGGTGTCCCATTTGTGGTGAAGACGGATGTTGAGATGAGTCCTACCTCATCTACTGACATCCGGAGGATTAAGGCTGAGTACAAAAAAGATGAGGCTTAGCGGAGGAAGGCACCCCCCGCAGACACCTCTCCGGTTGTTGTTGTAGGGGCCATGGAGGGCGACACTACTCAGTGTACTCCGGCATTTGAGCCAACAACTATACCCAGATACGTTAATGAGGCTCCACGAATGACACAAATTGTCATGCCATATATGATGCATGTATCTATTTGTTCAACTTTATACAAGTTCAGGTGTCTTCTTGTGAACACCAAAAAATGAAGAATATAAATGTGAGCTGAGGCAAAGTTAAAGGGCATATTTATATATTTTACCTTAATCAATTGTATATCAAAGATTTAGTAGATATGTTAACCCCAAATGATAATATAGTAGAAATGTGAAGTTATTGTATGATAATTCAGCCAACTACTGATGTTTGCGTAATCAAACCACAACTTCCGATACACGTGTCTACGATCGTAAAATAGTTTAGTAACACAACCAAGGGTTGGGGTCGAGTCCTAAGGGAGTGGGCTTGAAAATTAATAGAAAAATAAAATTAAGTTCTAATTATTCATAGCTAAGAAATATTTTCGAATACAAATATATTAAATCTAAGGGGAGACACAAAAGTGTCAATTATCAAATGGGGGGTTTTGTCACAAGTAGGCAAAAACAATGAAAATAACAAAGGTTGCTAAGCAGGGAGAGGATATTCTTGGGATGTGATAGGAATACAGAATAAACTAAATTATTGGGTACATGATTTTAACAGAAAATCCGTACAATACTTATGACTAGGCTAGACTTTACGGGTGATAAGATTTCTTTCGAACAACTTATCTCGTTTCAAGTGGGTTTCTCTCGATCACCCACTTGCCGCTTGACGAGAAGCCTCCGCCTTAGCCCACTCACTCTCTTGAGCTGAGTGTGTGGGAAAGAGACTAGGGTTCACTCTCCCAACTGAACCTCATGTCGACCCACTCCCACCGGCTATCAATTTAGTTGTCTTAGTTTTACGACCTCTCTCTCAAGCAAGACGGAAACACATATATGAGATTATATTTGCCACTACAACTTCATTGAGTTCATCCACAACCACAAAACGAAATCACATTAAAACTACGAATAGACTATCAACAAGCAAGACCCAACAACTAATTTACCTCATATTCACAAAATCACACCCCAAGAATTGGGGTTTTTAGCCACACATGTATAAGAGAGAAATTTATACCTAAATGAGTTTAAATTCATATGGGTATGAAGATTTAAGTCTTGATACAAGCCAAAAGTGAAGAATCCAATAGACCCAAGTCTAAGTTCTTGAAGATGAAACCCTTTGAATCTTCTTCTTCAAAACCCACTCCCAAAACATAGAGATAAAAGCAAAATCTAAAAATATAATGTTCATAGCTAAAAGTCTAATACTAAAATAATAATGCTCAACGAGTATTTACTGTTTTCAAAAATCTGGGATGTGTCAAATCGTTCGGCGAAGATAGTCGGGATCACCGAAGCACTCGACAATCTGCCCTTTGGCATGGTCCATCGCTCTTCTGGTTTTGTCTTCAGCATTTTAGCGCTCTAATGCATTGGGCGATAGGGAACTGCTTCGCTGATCTTCTCGGTAACTCACCGACTACTTTTTTACATTGCAGACTTGACCTCCAGCATCGTCGTGTTCTGGATCATTAGGCTACATAGTATTGCTTCGCGACATTTTTTGGTGACACACCGACTGCTCCTTTCACCGCCAATTTGATCCTTTCCTCCAGGGCTCAGGTCACTGCAACAAAACACGAGGATGAGACCTTTTAGCTACTCGCCGAAAGTATTCGGCAATCCTCATGTCTTCACGTCTTCGTTATTTCTAATGCCTTGGTTCCTTTTTGCTTGATTTTGTCCATGCTTTGTCTCCAAGCCTATATACCTGAAACTTAAGGTATTTTATCAGTTTTCGAGACAAAATATGCATTTGAGGACACTAAACCTATCAAAATATGGCCCTAAATGAGTCCAATTTGTGGACTCATCAACATCACCAACTTAAAATTTTGCTTGTCCTCAAGCAAACTCAAGTTCAGCCGTTCAATTGTACTACGCAAGACTCGATCATGAATGTACACAACAAGACTCAATTTACTCATGCAAAGATCAATTGTGCACTTAAAGATTCTAGTTGTGACTCACCAATATCAAAGAATCCCATGCTCACAATACTTGCTTCAAATGCAAGTTCAAGCTCAACCAAAGTGTTCAAATGCCCTCACACAACGAATGATTCCATATTCACACACAAAGGTTTAATCATTTAAAGTTTCTGAATCAAATGCAACTCTCACTCTCATAAAGAAGAACACAATGCATGCTTTCACCCATAGGTTTGCCCATATTTTCCAATCGACATTAGTTACAGCTCACTCAAGATCAAAAAGGTCTATTTAAGGCTTGTAGTGGGGTTCAGTGCAAATGTATGGTCATTTAGACTCAGTGACTTTCATCCTCATGAAATGTGGTACTCATAACACTTCCTTTCTCCTTTCCTCTATCATTCTCTTTACTGCTCATAAGTCATCCTATTATTCACTTTCCATGGATTGTCTGGAAACCCCCTTTTCTTTTATACTTTATTCCGTGACTTTCTTTTTCATTCTTTTCTTCTTCTTTTTCTCTCTTCTTTTTTTATATGGAGGGGTTCTATTTTTCTCAATCTTCATGGGTTAAAGGAGACTTTCCTTGCACTTCTTGACTTTCCCTTTTCTTTTCACCACACCCTTTGGCCTAAGTTGGCTTTTCAATCAACCACAAATCAAGAGGATTATTAGTAGTGGGTTAAGAGAGGTCTAGTGTTCATCAAGTTTCTTCCAAAGAAATGTAAGGTTCAAGGGGTGTTCAAGAGAGGTTCACACACTTACAAGGTAGGTCACAGAACAGGTATATGTCAAATTGGCTCACACTCTTTAAAATTGCCTAAGATCATATCAAGAGTTAGCCTTACTTAGTCTACCGGACCAACGGGGCAAATTCTAGAATCTATCATGCATAGTTCAAAGTAATCTCATCACACTAGGCATTGTCACTATAGTCAAACAAGACTCCACATTTTCGCTAGTGTGCAACTGTTATCACAAGAGGCTCAATTTGATACTAAGCTAGTCAAAACGAGATACAAAGAGTTCACATATTGTCAATGCAACTTCATTTGACCTCATTATAGCCGCACCTTCATGTTCGTTCGATTGAGAGTACTATTCATGTCATCGGTATTGATCTGAACCTAGACTCAAATTCTTCAAAAGAACAGACACATAAGAGGTGGCCAAAAATTTCGAACGAGTCAAATTTTGCAATTAAAAATAAAAGGAGCCACAAGCTCAAACATCCACGAAAAACAGTGAAACCATAATTTTAAACATAGCAGCGCAAATTATATCAACAAAACATGAACATTAATAGAACACAAAGGTGGGCCTCACCCCACCACAATTAAACATTAGTCCTCAAATGCACATAACAAAATATCCAGAATGTCAATAAAATAAAAACAGAGAGGGAGGCAAAGAGGGGATCCTGTCTAAGCAGTCACTCCATATGTCTGGGCATCAGTACTCCAAGTGTCCTCCTAAAATTTTACAATGGTCCTCGGAGATTCTTCAGAAGATTCAGCGGCAATTGTCTTACTCAGATTGACAAAGTCATGAGCCGCCAAAAAGAAGTGGATAGCTGTGAAGAATCCACGTCTCCACGAGGGAACAATGTGGTCTTAGGGGTTTGTTTTCTTGCTGGCACAGGGCTTCTTGCCCTCATTATCCGGTTTGGATGGATATGTTGCCTTTTCGGTTATCATGAAATTTTCACCTTAATATGTCGGGGTGGCAGATTTCATCCAACAACTTTCGGTCTAGCCATTTCTGCAAAGCTTCGAGAAAAGTTAGAAAGTATTCATACAAAAGCACGACAGTTTGGTAATAGAATCACTTCGCCGAGCAAATTGGCGAAGTGCGTAACCACTCGGCGCTACGCCAAGTACAGTGCACAGAAGATATAAGGTTGTAGACACAGGGGGAACAAGAAGACTTTTGGCGAGCCGCCGAATGCTTTTGGAGACCTTATGCTTCTCGCTCTAAGTTACAGAAGCCACAACATATGAAGCATGATAATAAGGGCGAGATAGGGCAATTTGGCAAAGCCCGGAGTGATTTGGCGAGCTCTTCACTGCTCACTGAATGACCCAACGTGCCTACTTTTGACCCATCTTCTCAAAATCAGCCCCGCAACCCCCGAAAAGAAAACTAAGGCATGCACAACTTAAACTTGGCTTAGACCCTACGACAATTATGCACAACCCACAATCTTCAGTCATTTTAAAGCACATTCTTCAGGAATTAACTTTTTAAATTGCACAGGCACAATTTGTAAACATAACAGGCAAACAAATGTTCTAATCCTACCAGCGAGGCCCGACACACTTCATCAAAGTAATGCTATTGCATTTGAGTACGACTTTCAACAAAATAATCACAGGGTTCAAGAAGCTAACCTTTTGTGCTGATTAATATGCCACTGAGATGCTAGGCGGCAATGCAATCCAGATCCGAGCATGATTTAACAACCAAAATACAATGTAGATGCAATAATATTGAAAATAAAACTAGGTGCGAGTTTAAAGTCTGAAAATGAAGGAGAGCATAAGAAATTGAAACTTTAAAACCTTTTTCTTGAAAGACCGTCCAGTTTTTGCCCATTCAGCGACATTAGTCGCGAGTCACCGAACCATTCAATGTCACACCGATCAATCACCTTCATCGCCAAGTTTTACAAAATCCTTCTGTTAATTTGGGAATCCAAACGGCCATATAAATTGAGGTCACCGAGCTGATCGGCGATACGCCAATCATTTATTTGAGCCCGCCGAGTTTTACAGACCCTAAACCCAAACTGGGTTTGATTAAATGGCAGTGTGGGTTGGAGTCACCAAATACTTTGGCGACTCCCCGACTGGACATTTCTCTCGCCAATATCTTTCTTTAGAAATGCTTCCCACACTACATCCTGCACAAGTAACACACCTTTATTTAAAATAGTAAAACTTGGGTCACCTCCGAAAAAGCGCCTTAGTTAACGTCGTGGCTCGACGTGGAAGTGCTATCAAGAATCTTCCAATTACACCACTTCAACCAATGGAAATCTCGTGACATTCACCATAGTATAATTTCAAACGTTATCCGATTACCTTAAATGTATGTCCTTCTTGCCCTTCAACTTCTATAACCCCATTTGGGAACACTCATGAAACTCTGAATGGTCATGACCACTTCGATTTGAACTTCCTAGGGAACAACTTCAGTCGCGAATTATATAGCAACACCCAATATCCCACCTTAAACTCTCTCTTAAGTATCTTAGTGTTATGCCATTTCTTCATCTTTTTATTGTAGAGAGCTGAACTTTCGTAAGATTTAACCCTGAATTCGTCCAATTCATTCAGCTACACTACTCTTTGTTTTGAGGTTATTTCCCAGTCCAAATTGAGAGCTTTCAATGCCCATAATGCTTTATGTTCAAGTTCGACTAGTAAATGACAAGACTTTCTAAATATTAACTGATACGACGCCATACCAATAGGAGTTTTATAGGCGGTGTGATATGCCCATAGTGCATCGTCCAACTTTTGAGACCAATCAATTTGATTTACATTCACTATCTTAGCCAAGATGCTTTTGATCTCCCGGTTTGACACCTCAACTTGGCCACTTGTTTGGGGATGGTATGGTGTTGCCACTTTGTGCTTCACCCCATACTTACTCACTGCAGTTGAGAACCATTTATTACAAAAGTGTGATCTCCCATCGCTAATAATAGCTCTAGGAGTCCCAAATCTTGCAAAAATGTAGCGCTTCACGAATTGAATAACACTTTTTCCTTCGTTATTTGAAAGAGCAACAACTTTTACCCATTTAGACACATAATCTACAGCCACAAAGATATATTTATTGCCAAATGAGCTCATAAATGGTCCCATAAAATTGATTCCCCATACATCAAATAGCTCCACTTCTAGAATAGGTTTTTCAGGTAACTCGTGCCTTTTGGACACACCATCTTATTTTTGACATTATGGATACCTGTTAACAAATTCATGTGCATCTTTGTATATACATGGCCAGTAATACCCGCTTTGTAGCACGTTCGCTGTTGTCCGTACACCACCATGATCCCCTCAAACTGGCAAAGCGTGACAAACATATAGGATCTCTCTAGCTTCCTCTTCTGGGACACATCTTCTGATGATGTGGACATCACACTCTCTAAACAAATATGGCTTGTCCCACAAATACTTCTTCACATCCAATAAGAACTTCTTTTGCTGGTAGAAGTTTTGATCGTCTGGTACTAATCTGCACACCAAATAATTTGAAAAATTAGCATACCAAGGAGGTTGAGTGAGATTCTTTGTGAATGCCTGGTCATCGGGAAAAACATCCTTGATGTTAATCTCTGGCTCGTCATTATCCCTGCCTTCCAATCTCAATAAGTGATCAGCCACTTGATTTTCATAACCCCTTCTGTCCTTAACCTCAAAATTGAATTCTTGCAATAAAAGCACCCACTTGATCAATCTAGATTTGGCGTCTTTCTTCGCCATTAGAAAACGTAAAGCAGCATGATCAGTGTGAATAATCACCTTTGTACCTAGAAAGTGTGCATGAAAATTTTCAAATGCATAGACTACTGCAAGTATTTCTTGCTCGGTAACTGTGTAGTTACGTTGAACACTATTTAACGTTTTGCTTGCGTAATAAATGGGATGAAAATGTTTGTTTCGGTTTTACGCCCAATGCCATGCCGCTTGTGTCACACATTACTATAAATGGCTCTGACCAATCAGGACTAATGATAAAATAATTGCCTTAGAAAAAGAATTAATAAGAACAGTAATAACAAAACGACAAGAGTTAAAACATAAGCAAGAAAGATTACAATACAATATATATGCAGGAGTATGTCAAAAATCTTTGCTAGCACAAAGAAGAGTAATATTTAAATTACAATTAGATATACAAAAAATAGAGTATAAATTAAAACATAATTTAAAATGAATAAGGAAGAATTTGCTATAGAAGAAAAAACTTACGAAAATCCAGAAGGATTAAAAATAAAAATAATATTTTCAAATTTAGGAAGAAGGTATAAAAAAATAGGTGAAAATTTATATCTAATGATAGAAAAAGAAACGGTAAGATTAGAAGATAGTCTAACTGCAATGGTACGAATAACTAGAGAAAATGAAGAAATAGTTAGGAAAAAAGAAATAGACACAATAAAACAACAAGCAAAATTAGAAATACAACAGATTGAAGAAGTAAAAAATGATAAAATAATTGCCTTAGAAAAAGAATTAACTATGCTTAAAGAATTATATACGGCTAAACAAAAAGAAAAAGAAATAGAAACGAACTTAAAAATGGAGATAGAAAAATTTAAGGAACAACTAACTAAAGAAAACCCAAATATAGGAATTGATAATGTTGATATAGATGAAAACTGCTCAGAACAAGGCTCAGATATAAGTGAAACATATACGGAAATAATAGAAAAAATAGAAGAAACCGAAACAATTAACAATAAGATAGAAATAAATACGGAAGAAGTTAAAAATGAAGCAAGTACAAGTACACCAGAAGTAAAAAATCCAAAAACAATAAGACCTAATTATTATACAATTAGTTATGAAGATTCTGACAGATATGATAGTTTATGGAATAAGAGACTAAACAAAAAATGGACACCATCAACAACATCTCGCAATAACGGATTTTTAGATCTAGATTGTGTAACATATATAAATAAAACAATACAATTATGGGTAGGATATATAGCAAAACAACTAATAGATAATAAAATTGGAATGTCAGAAGTACCAGGATATATAGAAAGAACACTTTTAGGAACGGTAAAATTATGGTTACAAAATTTGGCAGAAGAAAGCATAAAAACATTAAGAAATAATAAAAAAATAGGCGGAGATAGTGCAACCACACCAATCGACATATTAAATAAATATGAAATGACAATAAGAAATGAATTCAGTAGTACAACTACAGAAGTAGAAGAACAAAATAAAGAAAAACAGTTACATAGGAATTTAATGTTAAAATTAGCTATATGTAACATATGCTACATAGACGAATATACATGTGTATTTAGAGAATATTATTATAAAGGAACATATAATGCAGAAGAATCAAAAGAAATAAGAAAATTATATTTTACAAAATTACCAGAACCATTTAGTTCTAAAATAATAAAAGATTGGAACGAAGCAGGATTACAAGATACACTTGGAGCAAGAATGAGATATCTACAAAAATGGTATTCAGCAATATGTGAAAAATATAGAGAAGACATAAAAATGGAAAAAACAATAATTAAAAACCTAGCATGTTGTAAAGATAAGATAGCACCTCAATTCGGATGCAATGATAATTATTATAAAAAGAAATATAGAAAACCAGGGAAATATAAAAAATATAAATCCAATATAGGTATAAAAGACCAAGAAGAAGATATTACATAAAAAATACTAAAGCAAAAAGACCTTTTAGACCAAAGAAAAAAATAACAGAATGTACATGTTATAATTGTGGAAAACTAGGACACTTTGCTAAAGATTGTAAATTACCCAAAAATCCAAAGAAAAAACAAATATCTGAAATAATAATTAATGATGAAACATATACACAAATAGATTATATAGATTTTGAACCAGATAGTGATGATAGTATATATGAATTCGAATCGCTTGAAAACGAAATATCTGAAAATGAAATAGAAGAAAATAATGACTGAAAAAGACGTACAAATGATAAATAAAGAAGAATATACAAATGAAGAATCTACGGAACAGAAGGTAATATTTGATACTAATATATTTGAATAAATAAAAGGAAAAGAATTAGATCTCAGTGTAGAAAAAATATTTAAGATACCATTAATAAGAAATATATTTAAAAGACAAAAAGAGGAATACTATGTAGTAAGTCAAAAAGAACATATAATAGATTGTAAATATACCAAAGGAAAAGCAAGAATACCTATAATAAATAAAAGGATAATAAATAAAGAAATACAAGAAATTAAAGCTAAAGAACCAATAAAATACGTACACTTAGGTGGAACAGAGATATTAATAAAAGCTTGTTTTAGAGAAGTAATAGATACACCAATAGAAATATACTTGGCAGATGACAGAATAGTAGAACCAATAGAAAGAAGTATAATAAGTGCGGTAAAAGGAAATTTAATCTACCAAAAATTTAAGTTTATAATAAGTGCTAATTATTCAGTAGCAATAAATGATAGAAATATAGATAAATCATTAGTATTATATTGGAAAATGTCAGGAATAGAGTTAGCCCCAGGAAGTAAAATATTTACAGCCCGCTGTAAAAATCTATATGTATTAACAACAAAACATAAGATAACAGCAAAAAATAAGATAAATAAAATAAAAATAGAGAATCCTTTTGAACAAATTGTAACAGTGATAGATAATAATGATTATAGTTACAAAGAAATAGACATAGAAGAGGATCTAGAAATAGTGAGTGATAGAATAAGTACATCAAAAGGAATAAAAACATAGATAAAAATATTGATACGTCCCAACCCTTAAGAAAATCAGTAGAATATCAAAGAATAAAAGAAATTGAACCATATCACTACTATATAACTGGAATAATAGAACAAAGGAAACATATCATTATAATAAATACTGGACAAGAAGAAAATTATATATCAAGAGAATTAGTATCGGAAGAAGAGATAACCTCTAAAGAACAAGTATGCCAGAATTACCAAAAGAATTTTTACATATAGAGGAAACAACTCAAAAAGAAATAATCATAGGAGGTATAATAATATTAATAGACTTTAAAATATATCAAGAAGACAATATAATATTAGGAATAAAATGGTTAGAAGAAATGAAACCATATAATTTAGAAAATACCCAATTAACAATAACTTATAAAAATAAAAAGATTATAGTAAAAAGAGCATTATGAAAATTTATATACTTGCAAAAATAATAGTAGAAAATTACTACAACAGATACTATACTCCAATGATAGATACAGGAGCAGAAGCAAACATGTGTAAACATAATTGTCTACGAGATGAAAAATGGGAAAAACTAAAAACACCTATAGTCGTTACAGGATTTAATAATGAAGGAAGTATGATAACATATAAAGCAAAAAATATAAAGTTACAAATATGGGATAAAATATTAACTATAGAAGATATATATAGTTATGAATTTATAAATAAAGACATGCTTTTAGGAATGCCATTTCTAGAAAAACTATATCCCCATGTAATAACAAAAACACATTGGTGGTTTACCACACCATGTAAGCAAAAGATAGGAGCAAAAAGAGTAAGTAATAAAAACAGAAAACCTACACCATGGATTAAAGGAAGTGAAAAAATCACTCAAAAATTAGAAAATGTTAAAGAAAATACTCACAATATAGAATTAATAATATTTTCAATAGACAAATTAAAATTAATTCAAGAAAAATTAGATATGTTATATAGTGAAGATCCCTTAAAAGGATGGGAAAACCATAAAACAAAAGTGAAAATTGAACTAATTGATGAAAATAGCATAATAACCCAAAAACCATTGAAATATAATTTTGAAGATTTAAAAGAATTTAAAATGCATATAAAAGAATTATTAGATAACAAATATATTCAAGAAAGTAATAGCAAACATACAAGTCCAGCATTCATAGTAAATAAACACAGCGAACAAAAAAGAGGTAAAAGTCGTATGGGTATTGACTATAGAAATTTAAATGCAAAAACAAAAACATATAATTACCCCATACCTAACAAAGTATTAAAAGTAAGACAAATACAAGGATATAATTATTTTAGTAAATTTGATTGTAAATCAGGATTTTACCATCTAAAGTTAGAAGAAGAATCTAAAAAATTAACAGCTTTTATAGTACCACAAGGATTTTATGAATGGAACGTACTACCTTTTGGATATAAAAATGCACCAGGAAGATACCAACATTTTATGGATAATTATTTTAACCAACTAGAAAATTGTATAGTATACATAGATGATATATTGTTATATTCACGAACAGAAGAAGACCATATACGATTGTTAGAAAAATTTATACATATTATAACATATTCAGGAATAAGTCTAAGTAAGAAAAATGCAGAAATAATGAAAAATCAAATAGAATTTTTAGGAATACAAATAGATAAGAATGGTATAAAAATGCAGAACCATATAGTACAAAAAATAATAAACTCTGACGAACAAATAGATACGAAAAAGAAATTACAATCATTTTTAGGATTAGTAAACCAAGTAAGAGAATATATACCTAATTTAGCAGAAAATCTAAAACCTTTGCACAAAAAATTAAAGAAAGACGTAGAATATTATTTTGATAAAAAAGATCAAGAACAAATACAAAAAATAAAATCATTATGTAAAAAGTTACCTAAATTATATTTTCCAGATGAAAATAAAAAATTTATATACATAGTAGAATCAGACGCTAGTGAAATAAGTTACGGAGGAGTATTAAAATATAAATATGAAAAAGAAAAACTAGAACATCATTGTAGATACTACTCAGGAACATTTACAAATCCTGAAATAAAATGGGAAATAAATAGAAAAGAATTATATGCACTATATAAATGTTTATTAGCTTTTGAACCATATATAGTATATAATAAGTTCATTGTAAGAACAGATAATACGCAGGTGAAATGGTGGATTACAAGGAAGATACAAGATTCAGTAACAACAAAAGAAATACGAAGACTAGTATTAAATATACAGAATTTTACATTTACAATAGAAGTAATAAGTACTAACAAAAATGTCATTGCAGACTACATATCAAGACAAAGCTACACAGACGGACCTAGACAAAGATGAAAAAATATTCAATGCTATAGCAATGCTTTGTACAAAGATAGATAATATGGACAAAGAGATACAAAAAATGAAAGGTCAGCAGCATGACGGTAAATATGCGGAGCTAAGTCGATCGGAAGACTTAAAAATTCCAGAGCTAGAAGGTGACGCTGGGAAACACCGAAAAACCCAAGCTAACAATTTATTACATGCAGCTACAGGTAGCACATCATCTACAAAAGAGGAGAAAAGATATGTCAATACAAATATGAACAAGATATTTGAAAAACCATTTATACCCAAAAAACAAAACCCCATATTTGTACCACCTCAAATAAATGCCTATAAGGAAAGTCTAAACCAGGACAAAAAAACCTATAACCATATAACCAGAGCATACATAGAAAATATCCACAAAATACAAACCTTTTTAAATAAAAACCCCAGATCAAAAACTACCCAAAATCCACATGAAGATTATATTACCCAAGCTTTGCAAGGATATAATAAACTAATCGCTTTACTTAAGACAAATGCAAACCTAATAACAACTTGCTATAACTATGGATTATTGAACACAGTATATACCCAAACTGGAGATGAAATAGCTACGATACCAGAGTTACATAAAGAATTCATGAACTACAAGAGAATAACTAAAGGAACTTTGTTTTATATAAAGTTTTATTCAGCACCAGCAGAAATACTTTACGACGAAATAAAACCGATTATACAAGTTATAAAAATTGGACTAACTAGAGAAATGTACCGGAAAAAATAGAGGAACAAGAGGAGATACAAAAAGTAGAGATACCAGCATTCTATGACGGAAAAAGGATTATTGGAATAGCTACTATACTGAATGAGCTAACATCTAATTATTTGAACAACAATTCAATATGGAGTTATTATTCACGAGAACAAACAATGATATATTCGAATTGTCGAGAATTTAGAGCAGAAGATATGGAAGAACTCAGGCAATGGGCACTAAGTCTACTAAAACCTGAGCAACAACCTACAACAAGAGCTATACGGAAAGATTTTATCTCTTCAGAAATAATGACCAGATACTGCAAAACTATTGGCCATAAATATCCGGATCATCAATGTTCCAAATGTCAAGGCGAAGATAATGTGATCCCAGACGTGCAGCTAGAGTAAAAACAAGGAAGTGACAAAACCGACAAGATAAAAAGAAAAAGCTATAAGTGGAGCTACTTTATGAAAAGAAAAGATAGTAGTAACGTGTTAAGATAGAAATATTATGTACAAAATGTAAAGTAAAGTTGTTTGTCATTTTGTTGACTTTGTAAAGTAGTGCAGATGTAAAGAAGCACTAACGTGTTAGTCTAAGTAGGAATATGTACAAAAGTAG
This sequence comes from Solanum verrucosum, assembly GCF_900185275.1. Lineage (NCBI taxonomy): Eukaryota > Viridiplantae > Streptophyta > Magnoliopsida > Solanales > Solanaceae > Solanum > Solanum verrucosum. The sequence goes on along the minus strand of NW_026020063.1, from coordinate 5,658,128 downwards.
GAGTAGTAAAGTAACTATAGTTAGGTGTAAAGTAATCATAGTAGGAATAAAGTAACCATAGTAAGGTTACTTATATGTGTATAAATAGGTAGCCATTATGGCATATAGAGGCAAGACTTTCTACACGGAAAGCAAGCCTCTCTTGTAAACAAAAATATTCTCAATAAAAATCTAAAGTTTCAATTAAGCTATGGATCCAAATAGTGAAGATACTACACAGGTATATACATTTATGATTATGCATAACTAAATTTATTAATTCCTGAATATCATAGTAATGATAGAATAGAATTTATATTAGTTATTATATACTAGAATTATTTTTAGATGTTTTCTAGTTTGTTAACATGAGGAAAAAAAGGAAAACTTCCAGACTATGCCATCCTAAAGTTGAAACCATAGGCAAGAAGCCGTGAGGGGAGTAAACATAGTTGAGGCGCTGTTAGGAAGAAAATACTTTCGAAAGTACGATGTTAACAGTGACCGGAAAACATGTTGAAAATAATCTAGTTTATAGTAATCTAATATGAATAATATTCGTCAAGACTATGGTATAAGGGAATTATGTTTTGAAATTATTATGCCTAATTTTGCCTTTCCTGGATGATATAAAATATCCACGTCGTAGTCTTTCAGTAACTCAAGCCATCGACGCTGTCGCTAATTTAACTTCTTCTTTCTAAATATGTATTGAAGCCTCTTATGATCTGTGAAGATGTCAACATGAACGCCATACAAATAGTGTCTCCAGATCTTTAACGCATGCACAACTGCAGCCAACTCTAAATCGTGGGTCGGATAGTTCTTCTCATGCTTCATCAGCTGCCTTGAAGCATATGCGATAACCTTACTATGTTGCATTAGAACACATCCCAACTCAACACCAGAAACATCACAATACCCCACATAGCCCTCTGAACCGTCTGGTAATGCAAGAACTGGTGCTGATGTCAACCTATCCTTCAGCTCCTTGAAACTTTGCTCACAAGCCTCAGTCCACTAGAACTTAGCTGCTTTTTGAGTCAGCTTCATTAATGGGCCTGAAATTGAAGAAAATCCCTCTACAAATCTTCTGCAGTACCAAGCTAACCCTAATAAACTACGAACCTCAGTCGGAGTCATGGGTCTGGGCCAAGTCTTTACGGGCAAAATCTTTTATCATTCAACCGCAATGCCTGCATCTGATACAATATGGCTTAAGAAAGCTACAGATTCTAACCAGAACTCACACTTAGAAAACTTTGCATAAAGTTCTCGATCTCGAAGAACCTGAACGACTGCTCGCAGATGATTTGCATGCTATTCTTTTGAAGGTGAATATACCAAAATATCATCAATAAATACAATCTCAAACAAGTCTCGATACGGCCTGAATATACTATTCATCAGGTGTATGAACACTGCTGGGGCATTAGTTAATCCAAACGACATTACCAAGAACTCAAAGTGTCCATATCTAGTTCTAAAAGCTGTCTTTGGAATCTTTCCCCCGAACTAGTATCTGGTGATACCCTGATCTTAAATTAATCTTTGAGAAACACTTAGCACCTTGTAACTGATCAAACAAGTCATCTATCCTCGGAAGGGGATACTTATTCTTTATAGTTGCCTTATTCAGTTATCGGTAATCGATACACATCCTTAGTGAGCCATCTTTCTTCCTTACGAACAACACTGGTGCACCCCATGGTGAAGTACTAGGCCTAATAAAGCCTTTATCCAGCAAGTCTTTCAGTTAATCCTTCAACTCCTTTAGCTCAGCAAGAGCCATTCTATAAGGAGGGATAGATATGGGTTGTGTACTTGGTAGAATATCGATAGCAAAATAAGTATCCCATTTTGGAGGGATACCAGGAAGTTCGTCTGGAAATACATCTACAAACTCCTTAACTAACGGAATAGACTGAAGAGTCGGTGGTTCTGCATCTATATCATGAACGTGAACAGGATGATAAATACAACCCTTGGTAATCATCCTCCTTGCCTTAAGATAGCAAATAAACCTACCTTTCGGCATTGTTGTATCGCCTTTCCATTCACGAACTGCCTATTCTGGTAAGTGGAAAATAACAATCTTTGTCCGGCACTCAACATTAGCATAACAAGATGCTAACCAGTCCATACCCATAATGACGTCAAAATCAACCATCTCTAATTCTACCAGGTCTACAGAGGTCTGACGGTCGATAATTTCTACTGTGCAACCTCGATAGACTCTCCTGGCAATAGTAGACTCACCAACTGGTGTAGATACAATAAAGGGTCGATCTAATGACTCTACTACTATATATAACCTACCCGCAATAAATGGAGTAACATAAGACAAAGTAGATCCATGATCTATCAAAGCATAAACACAATGGGAGCAAACAATCAATGTACCTTTCACAACATCTGGTGATGACTCTGAGTCTTGTCGGACGGTTAATGAATATGTACGATTCTGTCCACTACCAGAACTAGATGCTCCCTCTCTGCCTCCGCCTCTACCCCTACGTGTTGAAGTATGGAGTCCACGCACTGTAGACTGTGATGATGAGGAAGAACCTACTGTTGACTTGGTCCAATCACTTGTACCACCCTGACCAATGGTAGGACAGTTTCTCTACCCAGGCCCCTCCTGTCCACAAGAATAACAACATGTAGAACCCTGTCTGCACCTCCCGAAAAGCATTCTACTGCAAGTAATGCAACGCGGCGGGGATGTCCTAGCCTGGCCTGAACCCCTCTGCTACCACAAGCCTGATGCTCGTGAACGCTCACCTGATCCTGACTGTTCCTGATGATCATATCTACTACCTTGGAACTGCTGTGGTGTAGGTCTAGGTGGCCTAATAAAATATCGGGGTTAGGGACCACCCCTGAAAATCTCCCTACGAACCAGTGGGCCTAGCACAGTTCTGTCTCTCTCTCGACCCTCTCACTCGTATACTGTAGATGTCGTCGATCCTTTATGCCCTGTGCGAAGGCCTGAATCCACGAGATATCCATATTATCATCTAGCACAGTGGTAGAACAAGCCTCGTTATAGTCTGAGTTAAGCCCTCCCACAAATCTACGTACCTTGTCATGTATTGTATCAACAAATGCTGGTGCATATCTAGCCAATCAATCAAATCTCAGCCCGTACACTTGGACACTCCTGCCACCTTGTCGGAGGTTCAGAAACTGGTCCACCCGGCCATCCCTAATCTCTCGAGGCAAATAGTGATCTATGAAAGCTTCTGTAAAGTTATCCCAAGTGGGTAGAGATGTATTTTCTCCCCTAGATCTCTCCCAACTTTCATACCACAATACAATAACATCACACAATCGAAATGTTGTTAACTCAATTGACTCAGTCGCTGAGGCATGCATGACTCTGAAGATCCTATGAAGCTGATCAACAAAGTGTTGAGGGTCTTCTCTGCGATTTGTCCCTGTAAGCTGTGGAGGATTCAAGGCAAGAAATTCTCAAACTCTCGAACTTCCGGGCCTTTCAGAAGATCTGGCAATATCTGGCGCAACTGGTTGGCACTGTGCAGCCACTAACTGTGCTAACATATATACTACATTTTTGAAATCCTTATCAGATGGAATAGGAGGAGCTAGAGGTGGTACTGCTGGTGGAGCCGAAAGTCCTGGAGCCTCGGAGGCTCCTAAAGCGGTGGAGAAGCTATAGAGGGTACCTCCACCTGTGGTACTTTGTCGGTACCCTCGCTTGCAGTTGTATCTATCCCCTGGCTAGTTGTGGTCAGTGTCAGTCATCTCTATCTGCATACAAGTATCAATTATAAGCCAGAAACCTCAACCCTTAAGACATCGCTTTATAGCACGAGGTGAGCAAAAGAAGGATAGTCATTCTAATATTCCCGACAACATCTTGGTTATCGAATATGGTGCGCAACACATTTATAAACAAGACTCTACTAGACATGGCTTGCAGACTCCCTAGGATACGATGCTGCTCTGATACCAAGTTTTGTCACTCCCCAAACTCGAGGTGCGCAACTGGCTCCTAATGCCAAAACTCAGTTGCAAGCTGACCCTACTGAACCATTTCCTACTAGCGCATGGCAGCCACATGCAATCAATAAATCAATGAAGTAAATCTCGGCTTAAAACTAAGCCATCGGCCGGCAAGGCCCCTGTCAAATGATCTATAAAAGAAACAGCTACTCCCAGGAGATCATATAAATAAATAGTCAACTAGCACAAAAGTCTTGATTGGGCCGTCGAGGCCTCCATGATATCTATACCAAAACTAAAAGCAGGTATATATCAATACAATACATCAAACAACTCAGAAACTATAGGGGGTTGAGAAGATGTCTCCCCCTGGGTCTCACAATGGGCCACCTCTACCTGTGGTACTTTGTCGGTACCCTCGCTTGCAGTTGTATCTAGCCCCTGGCTAGTTGTGGTCAGTGTCAATCATCTCTATCTGCATACAAGTATCAATTATAAGCCAGAAACCTCAACCCTTAAGACACCGCTCTATTGCACGAAGGGAGCAAAAGAAGGATAGTCATTCTAGCATGCCCGACAGCTTCTTGCTTATCGAATGTGGTGCAAACACATTTATAAACAAGACTCTACCAGACATGGCTTGCAGACTCCCTAGGATACGACGTTGCTCTGATACCAAGTTTTGTCACGCCCCAAACTCAAGGGGTGCAACTGGATCCTAATACCAAAACTCAGGCCCAAGCCGACCCTGCTGAACCATTTGATAGTAGCGCATGGCAGCCACATGCAATCAAGAATCAAACAAGTATATCTCGGCTTAAAACTAAGCCATCGGCCGGCAAGGCCCCTCTCAACTGATCTATAAAAGAAATAGCTACTCACAGGAGATCATATAAATGAATAGTCAACTAGCACAGAAGTCTTGATTGGGCCGTCGAGAACACCATGAAATCTATACCAAAACTAAAAGTAGGTATATATCAATACAATACATCAAAAAACTCATAAGCTTCCGCAAACCAACAACATAGGCCAGCATGGCCATAGCGTACCCATAAAGATATATATACCAAAAGGTAACAAAACTCTCAACTCTGGCAGCTCTGGAGGAAAGGGGCTAGCCAACCAGATAAAAGTCAATACTGTTGCTGAGGAGGTCTACTCGGTCATCTGCCAGGACCTGCATGCATGAATGCAGCGCCCCCAAGGCCACGAGGCACCAGTACAAAATAATGTACAGAGTATGAAAGGCAATACACTATGATGAGGTATCCTGATATACTAGAATAATCCAATAAATAAATCAAGGCTAAGATAAGTGTACTGACCTAGTCATAAATCTAAACTTATAAAAAATAATAAAACAACAACCTAACCAACCCCCCATAAGCTCGGCAACTACAAACAGCACACAAGACCACCTACTCAGGCCCCATAAACCCGGAAGGTGCCAATCAACATATATACCTCTATCAGTAGTCCCCGAGCCCCGTAGGCAGTAACATAGCCCTCTTAGGCATTAATATAGCCCCTTAGGTAGCACATAGATCCATTAGGCATCAATGTAGCTTATAGACAACTTATAGCCCTCTTAGGCAACAACATGGCGCTGTAGGAAGCACATAGCCTTCTTAGGCGTCAATATAGCCCTGTAGGAAACTCATAGCCCTGTTAGGCATCCATATAAACCTGTAGGCAGAACATAGCCCTTCTAGGCATAGATCACATTCCTGCAGGTAACCACAATAGCCCCAACGACAATAATAACAATCCAACCGCTACAGGCGAGCAATTTAGTTATAAGAAACATATACAAATAGCCTCTAAGTTGTGTCCAACAAAGGGACACTACTAACTGAATAAGAATCCCGATAAGGGAGGATTATATCAACTCGAGCAGCCAAAAATAAATAATCACGGCTACAAGTATATCAAGGATAACAACCCAAATACATTGCTTCTAAACTTTAAGGAAAAATGTCGTAAGTAAGGAATAGCCTTAACATACCTTTTTCGCTAAATTAATGTGGCCTAATGACTTTTACTCAATACTCCGTCGATACTCGATCTTAAGGTCGTAATACGCTTCAAAACCTTCAAATTTATCCAAACCCTTGTTGTTCCAACAATTAAATGTGATATGCTACACAATCGATAAAACAAATTATACCACAATGATGAGCCCAACGCGTAGAACAACTTTCGTCGAGGACTTAAGTCGAGAAAATCTATATTTAACTTGATCCTAGAAATGTGTTTCTCTAATTTCTCTAATTTTCAGTGTGAAAATGGTGAAAAAAGTCGAAGGAGAAGATATATGTAATATTCCACCGACCTAGGGCCCCACCTCACGTGCCTGATTGCGCAGTCCCACGAAAATGTGAATATGTTTCTATTATAAAGTCGTATGAACAAACGGTTTGATGCATTGGAAACTAGACTCGTAGATCTTTGATTTCATGCATCGCGGGAACCATAACTCTTAATATATTGGGAGAAAACGTCCGAGACATTTGACTCAAATTTCAGACAAATCTTATAAAAGGAATTTACAGTAACTTTCGCCAACTTTTATTTTGTCACTTACCTAACTTCAAAACTTAAGGTACCGCACTTGAACACTTAAATTATCACATAACACATCATTTTCAATTTATTACTCACCCTCCTTGTCTTTCCATGAAGATACGAGTTAATTTAGACTTTTTTAAAAGTTAGGGTGTTACTTCCTTCCTTTCTTAGAAACATTCGTCCTCGAATGAAAAATCTGAGTCACTCTGTTCATTTCTTAGGAGTTACCAAAATTTAGGCAGTGTATCCTTTGTAAATGTCACTATCCAGGAACCTAAAATGTAAAATTTCTAACCTAGACATCTCACATGACAACATAAATAGCTAAGCGTTATAGCTCCACCACAATAGTGCGAGCAAATATACAATGATAACCACAATAATAATAATAAGCAATAGTATATATGTATATATGTAGGTATCTTACCTTACCGCCTTAATATAAACTAATATGACATCACCTTGGGTTATGAAACAAGTGAGGATATTTGGACCTTATGCCATCCTCAGCTTCACAAGTCACCTCTTCTCTATTTTTGTTCCTCCACAATACTCTAACTGAAGCCAGCTCTTTGGTCTTCAATTTCTGGACCGGCCGAACTAATATAGCAACTGGAGTTTCCTCGTAGGACAATTCCTTTGTGATTTGAACATCATCAACTGGGACAACCCAAGAAGGGACTTTTACACACTTCGGTAGCATCGATACATAAAAAACTGGATGAACAGATTTTAGCCCCAAAGGCAATTCTAACTCATAAGCCACTAGTCCTACCCTTCGAAGAATCCGGTATGGCCCAACGAATCTTGGACTAAGCTTTCCCTTTTTGCCAAATTGCATAACACCTTTCATAGGCGAGACTTTTAAGAATACCCAGTCATTCACGCAAAACTCTAAGTCCCTTCGTTGCACGTCTGAGTGTGACTTCTGTCGGCTTCGAGCGATTAGCAGCCTCTCCCGAATGAGCTTAACATTATCCACTGTCTGCTGGACTATGTCGGGTCCAATCAACCCTGACTCACCTACCTCGAACCATCCAATGGGGGATCTATATTTTCTCCCATACAAAGCCTTATAAGGTGCCATCCCGATGCTGGAATGATAACTATTATTGTATGCGAACTCTATAAGAGGTAAGTGGTCATCCCAAATGGCCTTGAAGTCTAGCGCGCACGCCCGTAACATATATCTTCGAGTGTCAAAATTGTGCGCTCAGCCTGGCCATCTGTCTGAGGGTGAAAGGCAGTACTAAGATTAACCTGTGTCCCCAGTCCTTTCAGGAAGGACTTCCAGAAGTTGGTGGTAAATTGTGCGCCTTTATCAGAGATAATAGATATTGGGACACCGTGTAGCCTAACAATCTCTTTAATATAGAGCCCTGCATAGTCTTTTCCCGAAAAAGTAGCCCTGTCTGGTAAAAAGTGGGCTGATTTTGTTAGTCTATCAACAATTACCCAAATAGAGTCAAACTTACGACGCGATTGAGGTAACCCTGTAATAAAATCCATATTATTTGCTTCCTACTTCCACAAAGAAATGGCTATTTTGCTGAACTAGCCCAGCGAGCTTTTGGTGCTCAACCGTCACCTGTTGGCAGTTAGGACACTATGCCACAAATTTAGCAACGTCATTCTTCATACCGTGTCATCAATATATCTCCGTAATATCATGGTGAATCTTCATCGAACCAGGGTGAATAGAATAACGGGAATGATGTGCCTCTTCCATAATTCGATGTTGAAGCCCTGCAACATTTGGAACACACAATCTACCGATGTATTAGAGTACTCCATCTTCTGCTATATCAAATTCTAAAGACTATGGATCCTGAGCCTTGTCTCTAAGATTATCTAACCTAGGATCCTCTTGTTGCCGTGATTTTACTTCTACAACTAAAGATGATACGGCTATATCCTGAATTGTGACCCCACTATCGTCTGCCTCTACCAATCTGACTCCTAAGCTAGCTAACTGATGAAGCTCTCGCACTAGCTCCCGCTTCTCAACACTTAAATGGGATAAACTACACATAGATTTTTGAGTGAGGGAATCGGCTACCATATTCGCCTTTCCTGGATGATATAAAATATCCACGTCGTAGTCTTTGAGTAACTCAAGCCATCGACACAATCGCAAATTTAACTCATTCTGTCTAAATATATATTGAAGGCTCTTATGATCTGTGAAGATGTCAACATGAACGCCATACAAGTAGTGTCTCCAGATCTTTAACGCATGCACAACTACAACCAACTCTAAATTGTGGGTCGGATAGTTCTTCTCATGCTTCCTCAGCTGCCTTGAAGCATATGCGATAACCTTACTATGTTGCATTAGAACACATCCCAACTCAACACCAGAAACATCACAATACCCTACATAGCCTTCTGAACCGTCTGGTAATGCAAGAACTGGTGCTGATGTCAACCTATCCTTCAGCTCCTAGAAACTTTGCTCACAAGCCTCAGTCCACTAATACTTAGCTGCTTTTTGAGTCAGCTTCATTAATGGGCCTGAAATTGAAGAAAATCCCTCTACAAACCTTCTGCAGTACCAAGATAACCCTAATAAACTACGAACCTCAGTCGGAGTCATGGGTCTGGGCCAAGTCTTTACGGCCAAAATCTTTTATCTTTCAACCGCAATGCCTGCATATTATAAAATATGGCTTAAGAAAGCTACAGATTCTAACCAAAACTCACACTTAGAAAACTTTGCATAAAGTTCTCGATCTCGAAGAACCTGAAGGACTGCTAGCAGATGATTTGCATGCTCTTCTTTTGAACGTGAATACACCAAAATATCATCAATAAATACAATCACAAACAAGTCTATATACGGCCTGAATATACTATTCATCAGGTCCCTGAACACTGCTGGGGCATTAGTTATTCCAAAAGACATTACCAAGAACCCAAAGTGTCCATATCTACTTCTAAAAGCTGTCTTTGGAACGTCTTTCTCCCGAAATTGTATCTGGTGGTACCCTGATCTTAAATTAATCTTTGAGAAACACTTAGCACCTTGTAACTTATCAAACAAGTCATGTATTCTCGGAAGGGGATACTTATTCTTTGTAGTTGCCCTATTCAATTGTCGGTAATCGATACACATCCGTAGTGAGCCATCTTTCTTCCTTACGAACAACTCTGGTGCACTCCATGGTGAAGCATTAGGACTAATAAATCATTTATCCAGCAAGTCTTTCAGCTGATCCTTCAATTCCTTTAGCTCAGCAGGAGCCATTCTATAAGGAGGGATAGATATGGGTTGTGTACTTGGTAGCATATCGATAGCAAAATCAATATCCCATTTTGGAGGTATACCAGGGAGTTCGTTTGGAAATACATCTAGAAACTCATTAACTATCGGAATAGACTGCAGAGTTGGTGGTTCTGCATCTATATCATGAACGTGAACAGGATGATAAATACAACCCTTGGTAAGCATCCTCCTTGCCTTAAGATAGGAAATAAACCTACCTTTCGGCATTGTTGTATCGCCTTTCCATTCCAGAACTGCCTATTCTGGAAAGTGGAATCTAACAATCTTTTTCCGGCACTCAACATTAGCATAACAAGATGATAACCAGTCCATACCCATAATGACGTCAAAATCAACCATCTCTAATTCTACCAGGTCTATAGATGTCTGACGGTCGATATTTTCTACCGTGCAACCTCGAAAGACTCTTCTGGCAATAGTAGACTCTACTACTATATATAACCTTCCCGCAATAAATGGAGTAACATAAGACAAAGTAGATGCAAGATCTATCAAAGCATAAACACAATGGAAGCAAACAATAAATGTACCTGTCACAACATCTGGTGATGACTCTGAGTCTTGTCGGCCGGTTAATGAATATGTACGGTTCTGTCCACTACCAGAACTAGATGCTCCCTCTCTGCCTCCGCCTCTACCCCTATGTGCTGAAGTATGGAGTCCACGCACTGTAGACTGTGTTGATGAGGAGGAACCTACTACTGACCTGGTCGACTGACTGGTACCACCCTGACCAATGGTAGGGTAGTTTCTCTACCCAGGCCCCTCTTGTCCACAAGAATAACAACTTGTAGAACCCTGTCTGCACCTCCCAAAATGCATCCTACCGCAAGTAGTGCAACGCGGTGGGGATGTCCTAGCCTGGCCTGAACCCCTCTACTGCTGCAAGCCTGATGCTCATGAACCCTCACCAGATCCTGACTGTTCCTTATGATCAAATCTACTACCCTGGAAGTGCTACGGTGGAGGTCTAGGTGGCCTAATAAAATATCGGGGTTAGGGACCACCCCTGAAAATCTCCCTACGAACCAGTGGGCCTAGCCCAATTCTGTCTCTCTCTCGACCCTCTCACTCGTATACTGTAGATGTCGTCGATCCTTTATACCCTGTGCGAAGGCCTGAATCCACGATATATCCATATTATCATCTAGCACAGTGGTAGAACAAGCCTCGTTATAGTTTGAGTTAAGTCCTCCCACAAATCTACGTACCTTGTCATGCATTGTATCAACAAATGCTGGTGCATATCTAGCCAATCAATCAAATCTCAGCCCGTACATTCGGACACTCCTGCCACCTTGTCGGAGGTTCAGAAACTGGTCCACCCGGCCAACCCTAATCTCTCGAGGCAAATAGTGATCTATGAAAGCTTCTGTAAAGCTGTCCCAAGTGGGTAGAGATGTATTTTCTCCCCTAGATCTCTCCCAACTTTCATACCACAGTACTGTAACATCACACAATCGAAATATTGTTAACTCAATTGACTCATTCGCTGAGGCATGCATGACTCTGAAGATCCTATGAAGCTGATCAACAAAGTGTTGAGGGTCTTCTCTGCGATTTGTCCCTGTAAGTTGTGGAGGATTCAAGGCAAGAAATTCTCAAACTCTCGAACTTCCGGGCCTTTCAGAAAGTCTGGAAATATCTGGCACAACTGGTTGGCACTGTGCGGCCACTAACTGTGCTAACATATATACTACATTTTTGAAATCCTTATCAGATGGAATAGGAGGAACTAGAGGTGGTACTGCTGGTGGAGCCGGAAGTCCTGTAGCCCTCGGAGGCTCCTAAAGCTGTGGAGAAGCTATAGGGGGTACCTCCACCTGTGGTACTTTGTCGGTACCCTCGCTTGCAATTGTATCTATCCCCTGGCTAGTTGTGGTCAGTGTCAGTCATCTCTATCTGCATACAAGTATCAATTATAAGCCAGAAACCTCAACCCTTAAGACACCGCTTTATAGCACGAGGTGAGCAAAAGAAGGATAGTCATTCTAATATGCCCGACATCATCTTGTTTATCGAATATGGTTCGCAACACATTTATAAACAAGACTCTACTAGACATGGCCTGCAGACTCCCTAGGATACGATGCTGCTCTAATACCATGTTTTGTCACTCCCCAAACTCGAGGTGCGCAACTGGCTCCTAATGCCAAAACTAAGTTCCAAGCTGACCCTGCTGAACCATTTCCTACTAGCGTATGGAAGCCACATGCAATCAATAAATCAATGAAGTAAATCTCGTCTTAAAACTAAGCCATCGGCCGGCAAGGCCCCTGTCAAATGATCTATAAAAGAAACAGCTACTCCCAGGAGATCATATAAATAAATAGTCAACTAGCACAAAAGTCTTTATTGGGCCGTCGAGGCCTCCATGATATCTATACCAAAACTAAAAGCAGGTATATATCAATACGATACATCAAACAACTCATAAGCTTCCGCAAACCAACAACATAGGCCAACAAGGCCATAACGTAGCTATAAAACCCACACACTAGTCTGCAACCCTCTAAGAGTAGTAAAGATTGGTGGGACAGGGCCCCTGCCTACCCATAAAGATATATACAACAAGAGGTAACAAACCTCCCAACTCTGGCAGCTCCGGAGGAGAGGGGCTAGCCAACCAGATAAAAGTTAATCCTGTTGCTGAGGAGGTCTACTCGGTCGTCTGTCAGGACCTGCATGCATAAATGCAGTGCACCCAAGGCTATGGGGCGTCAGTACCAAATAATGTACGGAGTATGAAAGGCAATAGATATGATGAGGTATCCTGATATACTAGAATAATCCAATAAATAAATCAAAGCTAAGATAAGTGTACTGACCTACTCATAAATCTAAACTTATCAAAAATAATAAAACAACAACCTAACCAAACCCCCATAAGCTCGGCTGGTACAAAGAGCACAAAAGACCACCTACTCAGGCCCCTATAAGCCCGGAAGGTGCCAATCAGCATATATACCCCTATTAGTAGTCCCCTAGCCCCATAGGCAGTTACATAGCCCTCTTAGGCATTAATATAGCCCCTTAAGTAGCACATAGCTCCCTTAGGCATCAATGTAGCTTATAGACAACTCATAGCCCTCTTAGGAAACAACATGGCCCTGTAGGAAGCACATAGCCTTCTTAGGCGTCAATATAGCCCTGTAGGAAACTCATAGCCCTATTAGGCATCCATATAGCCTTGTAGGCAGAACATAGCCCTTCTAGGCATAGATCACATTCCTGCAGGTAACCACAATAGCCCCAACGGCAATAATAACAATACAACCGCTAAAGGCGAGCAATTTAGTTATAAGCAACCTATACAAATAGCCTCGAAGTCGTGTCCAATAAAGGGAGACTACTAACTGAATAAGAATCCCGACAAGGGAGGATTATAACAACTCGAGCAGCCAACAATCAACAATCACGGCTACAAGTATATCAAGGATAACAATCCAAATACATTGCTTCTAAACTTTAAGGAAAAATGTCATAAGTAGGGAATAGCGTTAACATACCTTTTTCGCTAAATTCACGGGGCCAAATGACTTTTACTCAACACTCCCTCGAAACTCGATCTTAAGGTCGTATTACGCGTCAAAACCTTCAAATATATCCAAACACTTGTTGTCCCAACACTAAAATCTCTCTATTATCAAGTCGTATGAATAAACGGTTTGATGCGTTGGAAACTAGACTCGTAGATCTTCGATTTCCTGCCTTGCGAGAACCATAACTGTTAATATATTGGGAGAAAACGTCCGAGACATTTGACTCAAATTTCAGACAAATCTTTAAAAAGGAATTTACAGAAACTTTCGCCAACTTTTATTTTGTCACTTACCTAACTTCAAAACTCGAGATACCGCACTTGAACACTTAAAATATCACATAACACTACATTTTTAATTTATTACTCACCCTTCTTGTCTTTCCATGAAGATACGAGTTAATTTAGACGTTTTTAAAAGTCAGGGTGTTACATCCTTCCAATCTTAGAAATATTCGTCCTCGAATGAAAAATCTGAGTCACTATGTTCAGTCCTTAGGAGTTGCCAAAATTTACGCAGTGTATCCTTTGTAAATGTCACTATCCAGGAACCTGAAATGTAAAATTTCTAACCTAGACATCTCATATGACAACATAAATAGCTAAGCGTTATAGCTCTACCACAATAGTGCGAGCAGATATACAATGACAACCACAATAATAATAATAATAAGCAATAGTATATATATATAGGTATCTTACCTTACTGCCTTAATATAAAGTAATATGACATCACCCTAGGGTATGAAACAAGTGAGGATATTTGGACCTCAAGCCATCCTCAGCTTCCCAGGTCACCTCTTCTCTATTTTTGTTCCTCCACAATACTTTAACTGAAGCCACCTCTTTGGTCCTCAATTTCCGGACCAGCCGAATTAATATAGCAACTGGAGTTTCCTCGTGGGACAACTTCTCTGTGATTTGAACATCCTCAACTGGGATAACCCGAGAAGGGTTTCTTACACACTTCTCTAGCATCGATACTTGGAAAACTGTTGAACAGATTTTACCCCCAAAGGAAATTCTAACTCATAAGCCACTAGTCCTACCTTTCGAAGCATCTTGTATGGTCCAATGAATCTTGGACTAAGCTTTCCCTTTTTGCCAAATCGCATAACACCTTTCATAGGCGAGAGTTTTAAGAATACCCATTCATTGATGCAAAACTCTAAGTCCCTTCGTCGCACATCTGAGTATGACTTCTGTCGGATTTGAGCGATTAGCTGCCTCTCCCGAATGAGCTTAACTTTATCCACTGTTTGCTGGACTATGTCGGGTCCAATCAACCCTGACTCACCTACTTCGAACCATCCAATGGGGTATCTACATTTTCTCCCATACAAAGCCTTATAAGGTGCCATCCCGATGCTGGAATGATAACTATTATATTATGCGAACTCTATAAGAGGTAAGTGGTCATCCCAACTCGCCTTAAAGTCTAGCGCGCATTCCCGTAACATATCTTCGAATGTCAAAATTGTGCGCTCAGCATGGCCATCTGTCTGAAGGTGAAAGGCAGTACTAAGATTAACCTGTGTCCCCAGTCTTTTATGGAAGGACTTCCAGATATTTGTGGAAAATTGTGTGCCTCTATCAGAGATAATAGATATTGGGACACCGTGTAGCCTAACAATCTCTCTAATATAGAGCCCTGCATAGTCTTTTCCCGAAAAAGTAGCCCTGTCTGGTAAAAAGTGGGCTGATTTTGTTAGTCTATCAATAATTACCCAAATAGAGTCAAACTTGTGACGCGATTAAGGTAACCCTGTAATAAAATCCATGTTAATTGCTTCATACTTCCACAAAGGAATGGCTATTTCCTGAACTAGCCCAGCGAGCTTTTGGTGCTCAACCGTCACCTGTTGGTAGTTAGAACACTCTGCCACAAATTCAGCAACGTCCGTCTTCATACCGTGTCATCAATATATATCCATAATATCATGGTGCATCTTCATCGAACCAAGGTGAATAGAATAACGGGAATGATGTGTCTCTTCCATAATTCGATGTCGAAGCCCTGTAACATTTGGAACACACAATCTACCGCTGTATCTGAGGACTCCATCTTCTGCTATATTAAATGCTAAAGACTGTGGATCCTGAGCCTTGGCTCTAAGATTATCTAAGCTAGCATCCTCTTGTTGCCGTGATTTTACTTCCACAACTAAATATGATACGGCTGTATCCTGAATTGTGACCCCACTATTGTCTGCCTCTAACAAGCTGGCTCCTAAGCTAGCTAACTGATGAAGCTCTCGCGCTAACTACCACTTTTCAACACTTAAGTGGGATTAACTACCCATAGATTTTCGATTGAGGGCATCGGCTACGACATTCGCCTTTCCTGGATAATATAAAATATCCACGTCGTAGTCTTTCAGTAACTCAAGCCATCGACAATGTCGCTAATTTAACTCCTTCTGTCTAAATATGTATTGAAGGCTCTTATGATCTGTGAAGATGTCAACATGAATGCCATACAAATAGTGTCTCCAGATCTTTAACGCATGCACAACTGCAGCCAACTCTAAATCGTGGGTCGGATAGTTCTTCTCATGCTTCCTCAGCTGCCTTGAAGCATATGCGATAACCTTACTATGTTGCATTAGAACACATCCCAACTCAACACCAGAAACATCACAATACCCTACATAGCCTTCTGAACCATCTGGTAATGCAAGAACTGGTGCTGATGTCAACCTATCCTTCAGCTCCTGGAAACTTTGCTCACAAGCCTCAGTCCACTGGAACATAGCTGCTTTTTGAGTCAGCTTCATTAGTGGGCCTGAAATTGAAGAAAATCCCTCTACAAACCTTCTGCAGTACCAAGATAACCCTAATAAACTACGAACCTCAGTCGGAGTCATGGGTCTGGGCCAAGTCTTTACGGCCAAAATCTTTTATCTTTCAACCGCTATGCCTGCATATTATACAATATGGTTTAAGAAAGCTATAGATTCTAACTAAAACTCACACTTAGAAAACTTTGCATAAAGTTCTCGATCTCGAAGAACCTGAAGGACTGCTCGCAGATGATTTGCTTACTATTCTTTTGAACGTGAATACACTAAAATATCATCAATAAATACAATCTTAAACAAGTCTCGATACAGACTGAATATACTATTCATCAGGTGTATGAACACTGCTGGGGCATTAGTTAATCCAAACGACATTACCAAGAACTCAAAGTGTCCATATCTAGTTCTAAAAGCTGTCTTTGGAATCTTTCCCCCGAACTCGTATCTGGTGATACCCTGATCATAAATTAATCTTTGAGAAACACTTAGCACCTTGTAACTGATCAAACAAGTCATCTATCCTCGGAAGGGGATACTTATTCTTTATAGTTGCCTTATTCAGTTATCGGTAATCGATACACATCCTTAGTGAGCCATCTTTCTTCCTTACGAACAACACTGGTGCACCCTATGGTGAAGCACTAGGCCTAATAAAGCCTTCATCTAGCAAGTCTTTAAGTTGATCCTACAACTCCTTTAGCTTAGCAAGAGCCATTCTATAAGGAGGGATAGATATGGGTTGTGTACTTGGTAGAATATCGATAGCAAAATCAGTATCCCATTTTGGAGGGATACCAGGGAGTTCGTCTGGAAATACATCTAGAAACTCATTAACTATCGGAATAGGCTGAAGAGTCGGTGGTTCTGCATCTATATCATGAACGTGAACGGGATGATAAATACAACCCTTGGTAATCATCCTCCTTGCCTTAAGATAGCAAATAAACCTACCTTTCGGCATTGTTGTATCGCCTTTCCATTCCCGAACTGCCTATTCTGGAAAGTGGAATCTAACAATCTTTATCCGGCACTCAACATTAGCATAACAAGATGCTAACCAGTCCATACCCATAATGACGTCAAAATCAACCATCTCTAATTCTACCAGGTCTACAGAGGTCTGACGGTCGATAATTTCTACTGTGCAACCTCGATAGACTCTCCTGGCAATAGTAGACTCACCAACTGGTGTAGATACAATAAAGGGTCGATCTAATGACTCTACTACTATATATAACCTACCCGCAATAAATGGAGTAACATAAGACAAAGTAGATCCGGGATCTATCAAA
Source organism: Solanum verrucosum (assembly GCF_900185275.1). Classification (NCBI taxonomy): domain Eukaryota; kingdom Viridiplantae; phylum Streptophyta; class Magnoliopsida; order Solanales; family Solanaceae; genus Solanum; species Solanum verrucosum. The sequence continues at coordinate 5,640,689 of NW_026020063.1, read as the reverse complement.
GCATAAACACAATGGGAGCAAACAATCAATGTACCTGTCACAACATCTGGTGATGACTCTGAGTCTTGTCGGCCAGTTAATGAATATGTACGATTCTCTCCACTACCAGAACTAGATGCTCCCTCTCTGCCTCCGCCTCTACCCCTACGTGTTGAAGTATGGAGTCCACGCACTATAGACTGTGATTATGAGGAAGCACCTACTGTTGACTTGGTCGAATGACTTGTACCACCCTGAGCAATGGTAGGACAGTTTATCTACCCAGGACCCTCCTGTCCACAAGAATAACAACATGTAGAACCCTGTCTGCACCTTCCGAAATGCATTCTACTGCAAGTAATGCAACGCGGCGGGGATGTCCTAGCCTGGCCTGAACCCCTCTGCTACCACAAGCCTGATGCTCGTGAACGCTCACCTGATCCTAACTGTTCCAAATGATCATATCTACTACCCTGGAACTGCTGTGGTAGAGGTCTAGGTGGCCTAATAAAATATCAGGGTCTGGGACCACCCTGAAAATCTCCTTGCGAACCAGCGGGCCTAGCCCACATTTGTCTCTCTCTCTCGACCCTCTCACTCGTATACTGTAGATGTTGTCGATCCTCTATGCCCTGTGCGATGGCCTGAATACACGATATATCCATATTATCATTTAGCGTAGCGATAGAACAAGCCTCGATATAGTCTCAGTTAAGCCCTCCCACAAATCTACGTACCCTGTCATGCATTGTATCAACAAATGCTGGTGCATATCTAGCCAATGAACTAAATCTCAGCCCGTACTCTCGAACACTCATGCCACCTTGTCGGAGGTTCAAAAACTGGAACACCCGGCCATCCCTAATCTCTCGAGGCAAATAGTGATCTATGAACGCTTCTGTAAAGCATTCTCAAGTGGGTAAAGATGTATTTTCTCCCCTAGATCTCTCCCAAGTTTCACACCACAATACTGCAACATCATGCAATTGAAATGCTGTTAACTCAACTGACTCAGTCGCTGAGGCATGCATGACTCTGAAGATCTTATGAAGCTGATCAACAAAGTGTTGAGGGTCTTCTCTGCGATCTGTCCCTATAAACTGTGGAGGATTCAAGGCAAGAAATTCACAAACTCTCGAACTTCTGGGCCCTTCAGAAGTACTTGCAATATCTGGCACAGCTGGTTGGCACTGTGCAGCTACTAACTGTGCTAACATATATACTGCAGTCTTGAAATCCTGATCAGATGGAATATGAGGAACTAGAGGTGGTACTGCTGGTGGAGCCGGAAGTCCTGTAGCCCTCAGAGGCTCCTGAAGCTGTGGAGAATCTATAGAGGGCTGAGAAGATGTCTCCCCCTGGGTCTCACAATGGGCCACCTCCACCTGTGGTACTTTGTCGGTACCCTCGCTTGCAGTTGTATCTAGCCCCTGGCTAGTTGTGGTCAGTGTCAATCATCTCTATCTGCATACAATTATCAATTATAAGCCAGAAACCTCAACCCTTAAGACACCGCTCTATAGCACGAAGGGAGCAAAAGAAGGATAGTCACTCTAGCATTCCCGACAGCTTCTTGCTTATCGAATTTGGTGCATAACACATTTATAAACAAGACTCTACCAGACACGGCTTGCAGACTCCCTAGGATACGACGTTGCTCTGATACCAAGTTTTGTCACGCCCCAAACTCGAGGGGTGCAACTGGCTCCTAATACCAAAACTCGAGCCTAAGCCGACCCTGCTGAACCATTTGATACTAGCGCATGGCAGCCACATGCAATCAAGAATCAAACAAGTATATCTTGGCTTAAAACTAAGCCATCGGCCGGCAAGGCCCCTGTCAACTGATCTATAAAAGAAACAGCTACTCACAGGAGATCATATAAATAAATAGTCAACTAGCACAGAAGTCTTGATTGGGCCGTCGAGAACACCATGAAATCTATACCAAAACTAAAAGCAGGTATATATCAATACAATACATCAAACAACTCATAAGCTTCCGCAAACCAACAACATAGGCCAGCATGCCCATAGCGTACCCATAAATATATATACAACAAAAGGTAACAAAACTCCCAACTCTGGCAGCTCTGGAGGAAAGGGGCTAGCCAATCAGATAAAAGTGAATCCTGTTGCTGAGGAGGTCTACTCGGTCGTCTGCTAGGACCTGCATGCATGAATGCAGCACCCCCAAGGCCACGAGGCATCAGTACAAAATAATGAGTATGAAAGGCAATACACTATGATGAGGTATCCTGATATACTAGAATAATCCAATAAATAAATCAAGGCTAAGATAAGTGTACTGACCTACTCATAAATCTAAACTTATAAAAAATAATAAAACAACAACCTAACCAAGCGCCCATAAGCTCGGCAGGTACAAACAGCACACAAGACCACCTACTCAGGCCCCCATAAACCCGGAAGGTGCCAATCTACATATATACCCCTATCAGTAGTTCCCTAGCCCCGTAGGCAGTTACATAGCCCTCTTAGGCATTAATATAACCCCTTAGGTAGCACATAGATCCATTAGGCATCAATGTAGCTTATAGACAACTTATAGCCCTCTTAGGCAACAACATGGCGCTGTAGGAAGCACATAGCCTTCTTAGGCGTCAATATAGCCCTGTAGGCAACTCATAGCCCTGTTAGGCATCCATATAGCCCTGTAGGCAGAACATAGCCCTTCTAGGCATAGATCACATTCCTGCAGGTAACCACAATATCCCCAATGACAATAATAACAATCCAACCGCTAAAGGCGAGCAATTTAGTTATAAGCAACCTATACAAATAGCCTCTAGTTATATCAACTCGAGCAGCCAACAATCAACAATTACGGCTACAAGAATATCAAGGATAACAACCCAAATACATTGCTTCTAAACTTTAAGGAAAAATGTCGTAAGTAAGGAATAGCCTTAACATACCTTTTTCGCTAAATTAATGTGGCCTAATGACTTTTACTCAATACTCCGTCGATACTCGATCTTAAGGTCGTAATACGCTTCAAAACCTTCAAATTTATCCAAACCCTTGTTATCCCAACAATTGAATGTGATATGCTACGCAATCGATAAAACAAATTATACCACGATGATGAGCCCAACGCGTAATTAAATGTGATATGCTACGCAATCGATAAAACAAGGACTTAAGTCGAGAAAATCTATATTTAACTTGATCCTAGAAATGTGCTTCTCTAATTTCTCTAATTTTCAGCTTAAAAATGGTGAAACAAGTCGAAGGAGCAGATATATGTAATATTCCACCGACCTAGGCCCCACCTCACGTGCCTGATTGCGCAGTCCCACGAAAATGTGAGTATGTCACTATTATGAAGTCGTATGAATAAACGATTTGATGCGTTGGAAACTAGACTCGTAGATCTTCGATTTCACACATCGCGGGAACATAACTCTTAATATATTGAGAGAAAACGTCTGAGACATTTGACTCAAATTTCAGACAAATCCTTAAAAAGGAATTTACAGTAACTTTCGCCAACTTTTATTTTGTCACTTACCTAACTTCAAAACTTAAGGTACCGCACTTGAACACTTAAATTATCACATAACACATCATTTTCAATTTATTACTCACCCTCCTTGTCTTTCCATGAAGATACGAGTTAATTTAGACGTTTTTAAAAGTCAGGGTGTTACTTTCGTCCTTTCTTAGAAACATTCATCCTCGAATAAAAAATCTGAGTCACTCTTTTCATTTCTTAGGAGTTGCCAAAATTTAGGCAGTGTATCCTTTGTAAATGTCACTATCCAGGAACCTGAAATGTAAAATTTCTAACCTAGACATATCACATGACAACATAAACAGCTAAGAGTTATACCTCCAGCACAATAGTGCGAGCAAATATACAATGACAACCACTATAATAATAATAAGCAATAGTATATATGTATATATGTAGGTATCTTACCTTACCACCTTAATATAAACTAATATGACATCACCTTGGGGTATGAAACAAGTGAGGATATTTGGACCTTATGCCATCCTCAGCTTCACAAGTCACCTCTTCTCTATTTTTGTTCCTCCACAATACTTTAACTGAAGCCAGCTCTTTGGTCTTCAATTTCTGGACCTGCCGAACTAATATAGCAACTGGAGTTTGCTCGTTGGATAACTCCTCTATGATTTGAACATCATCAACTGGGACAACCCAAGAAGGGTCTTTTACACACTTCCATAACATCGATACATGGAAAACTGGATGAACAGATTTTAGCCCCAAAGGCAATTCTAACTCATAAGCCACTAGTCCTACCCTTCGAAGCATCCGGTATGGCCCAATGAATCTTGGACTAAGCTTTCCCTTTTTGCCAAATTGCATAACAACTTTCATAGGCGATACTTTTAAGAATACCCTGTCATTCATGCAAAACTCTAAGTCCCTATTATCCATATTATCATCTAGCACAGTTGTAGAACAAGCCTCGTTGTAGTCTGAGTTAAGCCCTTCCACAAATCTACGTACCTTGTCATGCATTGTATCAACAAATGCTGGTGCATATCTAGCCAATCAATCAAATCTCAGCCCGTACACTCGGACACTCATACCACCTTGTCGGAGGTTCAGAAACTGGTCCACCCTGCCATCCCTAGTCTCTTGAGGCAAATAGTGATCTATGAAAGCTTATGTAAAGTTATCCCAAGTGGGTAGAGATGTATTTTCTCCCCTAGATCTCTCCCAACTTTCATACCACAATATTGTAACATCACACAATCGAAATGTTGTTAACTCAATTGACTCAGTCGCTGAGGCATGCATGACTCTGAATATCCTATGAAGCTGATCAACAAAGTGTTGAGGGTCTTCTCTGCGATTTTTCCCTGTAAGCTGTGGAGGATTAAGGCAAGAAATTCTCAAACTCTCGAACTTCCGGGCCCTTCAGAAGGTCTGGCAATATCTGGCGCAACTGGTTGGCACTGTGCAGCCACTAACTGTGCTAATATATATACTGCACTTTTGAAATCCTTATCAGATGGAATAGGAGGAACTAGAGGTGGTACTGCTGGTGGAGCCGGAAGTCCTATAGCCCTCGGAGGCTCCTAAAGCTGTGGAGAAGCTATAGGGGGTACCTCCACCTGTGGTACTTTGTCGGTACCCTTGCTTGCAGTTCTATCTATCCCATGGCTAGTTGTGGTCAGTGTCAGTCATCTCTATTTGCATATAAGTATCAATTATAAGCCAGAAACCTCAACCCTTAAGACTCCGCTTTATAGCACGAGGTGAGCAAAAGAAGAATAGTCATTCTAATATGCCCGACAGCATCTTGCTTATCGAATATGGTGCGCAACACATTTATAAACAAGACTCTACTACACATGGCTTGCAGACTCCCTAGGATACGACGCTGCTCTGATACCAAGTTTTGTCACTCCCCAAACTCGAGGTGCGCAACTGGCTCCTAATGCCAAAACTCAGTTCCAAGCTGACCCTGCTGAACCATTTCCTACTAGCGCATGGCAGCCACATGCAATCAATAAATCAATGAAGTAAATCTCGGCTTAAATCTAAGCCATCGGCCAGCAAGGCCCCTGTCAAATGAATTATAAAAGAAACAGCTACTCCCAGGAGATCATATAAATAATTAGTCAACTAGCACAAAAGTCTTGATTGGGCCGTCCAGGCCTCCATGATATCTATACCGAAACTAAAAGCAGGTATATATCAATATGATACATCAAACAACTCATAAGCTTCCGCAAACCAACAACATAGGCCAGCAAGGCCATGACGTAGCTATAAACCCCACACACTAGTCTGCAGCCCTCTAAGAGTAGTAAAGATTGGCGTGACAGGGCCCCAGCCTACCCATAAAGATATAAACTACAAGAGGTAACAAACCTCCCAACTCTGGTAGCTCCGGAGGAGAGGGGCTAGCCAACCAGATAAAAGTTAATCCTGTTGCTGAGGAGGTCTACTCGGTCGTCTGTCAGGACCTGCATGCATGAATGCAGTGCACCCAAGGCCATGGGGCGTCAATACCAAATAATGTACGGAGTAGGAAAGGCAATAGACTATGATGAGGTATCCATAACACTTAATATATTGGGATAAAATGTCTGAGACATTTGACTCAAATTTCAGACAAATTTTTAAAAAGGAATTTACAGTAACTTTCGCCAACTTTTATTTTATCACTTACTTAACTTCAAAACTTGAGATACCACACTTGAAGACTTAAAATATCACATAACACTACATTTTTAATTTATTACTCACCCTCCTTGTCTTTCCATGAAGATACGAGTTAATTTAGACATTTTTAAAAGTCAGGGTATTACATCCTTCCCCCCTTAGAAACATTCGTCCTCGAATGAAAAATATGAGTCACTCTGTTCAGTTCTTAGGAGTTGCCAAAATTTACGCAGTGTATCCTTTGTAAATGTCACTATCCAGGAACCTGAAATGTAAAATTTCTAACCTAGACATCGCACATGACAACATAAATAGCTAAGCATTATAGCTCCACCACAATAGTGCAAGCAGATATACAATGACAACCACAATAATAATAATAAGCAATAGTATATATATATATATATAGGTATCTTACCTTACTGCCTTAATATAAAGTAATATGACAACACCCTATGGTATGAAACAAGTGAGGATATTTGGACCTCATGCCATCCTCAGCTTCCCAGGTCACCTCTTCTCTATTTTTGTTCCTCCACAATACTATAACTGAAGCCACCTCTTTGGTCCTCAATTTCCGGATCTGCCGAACTAATATAGCAACTGGAGTTTCCTCGTAGGACAACTCATCTGTGATTTGAACATTCTCAACTGGGACAACCCGAGAAGGGTATCCTACACACTTTCGTAGCATCGATACATGGAATACTGGATGTACAGAATTTTGCCCCAAAGGCAATTCTAACTCATAAGCCACTAGTCCTACCCTTCGAAGCATCCGGTATGGCCCAATGAATCTTGGACTAAGCTTTCCCTTTTTGCCAAATCGCATAACACCTTTCATAGGCGAGACTCTTAAGAATACCTTTTTTGCTAAATTCACGTGGCCTAATGACTTTTACTCAATACTCCCTCGATACTCGATCTTAAGGTCGTAATACGCTTCATGACCTTCATATACATCCAAACCCTTATTGTCCCAACAATAAAATGTGATATGCTATGCAATCGATAAAACAAATTATACCACGATGATGAGCCCAACGCATAGAACAATTTTCGTCAAGGACTTAAGTCGAGAAAATCTATATTTTACTTGATCCTAGAAATGGGTTTCTCTAATTTGTCTGATTTTCAGTGTGAAAATGGTGAAAAAAGTCGAAGGAGAAGATATATGTAACATTCCACCGACTTAGGGCCCCACCTCACGTGCCTCCTTGTGCAGTCCCACGAAAATGTTAATATCTCTCTATTACGAAAACGTATGAACAAACGTTTTGATGCGTTGGAAACTAGACTCGTAGATCTTCGATATCATGCCTCGCGAGAACCATATCTCTTACTAGATTGGGTGGAAACGTCTGAGACATTTGACTCAAATTTCAGATAAATCTTTAAAAAGGAATTTACAGTAACTTTCGCCAACTTTTATTTTGTCACTTACCTAACTTCAAAAATTGAGATACCACACTTGAACACTTAAAATATCACATAACACATCATTTTTAATTTATTACTCACCCTCCTGGTCTTTCCATGAAGATACGAGTTAATTTAGACATTTTTAAAAGTCGGAGTGTTACACTTATGCTTTGAGTTAACTAAAGAATAAGAGTACAAGTTCATTTCTTCAAAGATTATATGGGAACTAAGTATTCACAAGAGTTAAAAATATTTTCATATTTGAGCAAGAAAGGAAACACCAATTTCCAAGAGAGCCTTTAAGCTACGGTTTGAGTAATTATCTCAAACCAAAGAAAGAGTTTTCTTTTTAAAATGGATGAGCTAAGTATATTTTTGGGAGTAGTGTTGAGCACCGATATGGCAATGGGAGTTCATAATAACTCAAGTCTCCATAAACCATTTAGCCATCATGGGTAGAAATGATCATACTTTTTAGATGATTCCTTAGTGCTTTTAAGCATAGACTAGTGGATCCACTTACTTAAGGAATTATATATGATGACAAAGTATAAGACGGTTCTGGTAGAGGGGGCATGACGTTGTATCATCACTTAGGCTCATAGTGGTAGTTGTCGGTTAGAGAAACTCCCACAGTTTTATATTACTTTACATGTAAACAGAGTTGATATTTTGTATCTCTTTAACAAATTGTGTTGCTTCTACTGTCTTAAATATGTTGTACAACTGTACCATTATTGTCGTTTTACTTTTCATTTCAGTTGAGTTATTCATAAGTTGAGTACAATTTTACCAAGGTAAGTGTTCTTTTCAGATTCTTTTCAAGCTTATGTCTTGTTTAGCATTCCCCTCGCATACTTGTATATTCAATGTACTGATGCCATATAGCCTGCATCAGTTTATGATGTAGACACAGGTAACCAGAATCAACATCCATTGCCTCGTTGATCCACTTGAGCACTCAGAGCTAGTTTGTGTGCCTCTTTGCTTTCACGAAGACTCCTTTTACATTGCGTCAGCACTTTTGTTGTTAGGATGATCGGGGGTCTTATGCCGACTTCCCTCCTTGTTTTAAAGGCTTCATAGACTATTAGTAATCCAGTTGTTTTTACATTGTTATTTCTTATGTTAAGATTTAAGTTTCCATTTATGGCTAGTTGAATGTTTTCTCCTTAAACGTTTTGAGTTCAATTTGAGCCCGTTGTTTTATAAGTGCATTTGATCATTGTAATAATGCTTAGAGTCTTTTACTGAGTAAGTAAGTCAGGCCAAGGGTTCTCTTGGGTCCAGCAATGGTTCTGAGTGCCAGTCCTGCCAAGCGTGTAGGCTCGAGGCGTGACAAACTTGGTATTAGAGGCCAGAGTTCAAGAGTACTAGGGAGTCTATGAAGTTGTGTCTATAGAGTCCTAGTTATTGATGTGAAGTGCACCACATCTATAATTAGGAGGCTGGAACACTTGGGAAATTACCTCACTTCTTTCATACTCATTTTGTGTGTTAGAGTTTGATCTCTAAAATTTTTCTTCTAATTCGTGCTTGTGCTTTTGTTTCAGTTAATCATGCCTCCACGAAGACTTATCTGAGGTCGTCTTGCTAGGAGGAAATTTTAGGAGCAAGGGGTACCTAATGCACGAGAAGTGCAACCCCAAGGTAAAGTCATGAATGTTGAGTTCAGGGAAGCGATTCGAATGTTAAGCCAAGTTGTAACTAACCAGGTAAGGAAACAAAGAGAAGCTAGACAATAAGTGACTGATACTTCGAGGATCCGAGTGTTCTTAAGGATGAAACCTCTAAGTTTTACTGGTTCAAGAACTACTGAGGATCCGTAGAGTTTTATTGAGAAACTGAAAAAGGTATTTGAGGTTATGCACGTTGCCGATGCTGAGCAAGTACAACTAGATGCATATCAACTAAAGAATGTTGCTAGGACTTGGTTTGACCAGTGGAAGAAGGGTAGAGCTAACGGAGCACCACTTGCGAGTTGGGCTTATTTTGAGGAGGCCTTTTTGGGGCGTTTCTTTCCCCGACAACTGAGAGAGGCCAAGGTAAAAAAATTTCTCACTCTTAAGCAAGATTCACTAAGTGTTCATGAGTACAACTTGAAGCTCACCCAAGTTTCCCGATACTCCCCGGAGATGGTTGCGTATATGAGAAGCAGGATGAGTCTTTTTGTTGCTTGGTTATCCCGTGTGTCAAGCAAAGATGGCAAGGAAGCGATGCTAATTGGTGACATGGATATATCAAGGTTGATGGTCTACGTGCACCAGGTTGAGGAAGAGAAGCTGAGAGACAGGGAGGAGTTTAGAAACAAGAAAGCAAGGACAGGGAATGAATTCGGGCAGCAGAGAAATAATGTGAACCGGTCTTCTTTCAAACAAAAGCAAAGGGGACCTTTTCCATCATTTGCTAGTGCACCTACACACAGAAACAAAGGTGAGTATAATAGTCAGAATTCCCAGCACATCTCAAGGTAGTTTGGCACAAGGAGGTAACTGGGCTCGTGCATGTGCTAAGTGTTGTAGGACCCACCCAGGTACGTGATGCGATGTCTCTACAGGTTGTTTCATGTGTGGACAAGAGGGTCACTTTATGAAAGAGTGTCCTAAGAACCGGCAAGGTAATGTGAATCAGGGAAATAGAGCCTAATCTTTATCAGTTACTCCACGAGACTGGCTACACCTAGAGGAACTACTTTTGGTACTGACGGAGGAACAAACTATCTTTATGCGATCACTGGCCATTAAGAGCAAGATAATTTTCGAGATGTTGTCATTAGTATGATCAAAGTCTTTAATCTTGATGTTTATCCTTTGCTAGACCCAAGAGCAAGTTTATCTTTTGTTACTTCTTATGTTGCAAATAATTTTGATGTTCTTTTTGAGAAACTTAGTGAACCTTTTTGTGTTTCTACACCTGTTGGGGAGTCAATTCTAGCTGAGCGAGTATATCGTGATTGTGTCATTTCCATCAATCACAAGAATACAATGGCTAATTTAGTTGAGTTAGACATGGTAGATTTTGATGTCATTATTGGTATGGATTGGCTTCATGCCTGTTATGCCTCCATTGACTGTAGGACTTGAGTTGTGAGGTTCCAAATTCCTAATGAGCCAATTATAGAGTGGAGTAGCAATTCAGCAATGCCTAAGGGTTATTTCATTTTATACCATAAGGCGAGAAAGTTAGTTTCATAGGGGTGTGTCTATCACTTAGTCTGAGTTAATTAGTCTAGTGTTGAGATACCTTCTATTTAGTCAGTTTCAGTAGTAAAAGAGTTTCTAAAAGTCTTTCTTGATGATCTTCCCGGAGTCCCTCCTAAGAGAGAAATAGACTTCGGTAGAGACATTCTTCTAAATACTCGTCCTATATCTATTCCAACATAGAGAATGGATCCAGCAGATTTGAAAGAGCTAAAAGAGCAGTGGAAAGATCTCCTTTATAAGGGATTTATTTGGCCAAGCGTCTCACCCCAGTATTAACCTTACAAAAAGGTACGCAAGGATTTGTTTTTTATTGTGATGCATCTAGATTTGGTTTTAGTTGTGAATTGATGCAGAATGACAAGGTTATAGCTTACACCTCCAGACAATTTAAAGTTCATGAGAAGAACTACCCCACCCATGACTTAGAGTTGGTTGTTGTAGTAGTTTCTTTGAAAATATGGTGCCATTATCTTTATGGTGTTAATGTGGATGTGTTCACCGATCACAAGATTCTTCAGTATGTGTTTAGTCAAAAAGAGCTTAATCTCAAACAAATGAGGTAGTTAGAATTACTCAAGGATTATGACATAAGTGTTATTTACCACTCAGGTAAGGCTAATGTTGTTGTTGATGCCTTGAGCAGGTTGTCTATGGGTAGTACCACCCATTTTGAGGAAGAGAAGAAAGAGCTAGCAAGAGATGTGCATAGACTTGCATGATTGGGAGTTCGACTAGTGGATTCTAGAGAGGGAGGAGTAGTGGTGATGAATAGGGCTGAATTATCAATAGTGTCTGAAGTTAAGGAGAAACAATACCAAGATCCTATTTTTCTTGAATTGAAGGCAAATGTTCAGAAGCGAAAAGTAATGGTTTTTGAACGAGGGGGAAATGGTGTATTGAGTAATTAAGGTAGGTTGTGTGAACCAAGGGTGGATGAACTCTAAGAAAGGATCATGGAAGAAGCTTATAGTTCCATATATTCTATTCATTCGGATTCCACAAAGATGTGTTGTGGCTTCAGGAAGAAGCTTTTGGAATGGATCATGGAAGAAGCTTTTGGAATGGAAGTTTGAGATGATCAATATGGACTTCATCACAGGTTTGTGATGTTTAACGTAATCAACTGACACAATTTCCAATTCAAGTGTCTACGATCGTACAATAGTAAGGTAACCCAACCAAGGGTTGGGGTCGAGTCCCAAGGGAGCGGTTTATGAGAATTAAGAGATAAGCGCGAACATGCTAGAGTTAACCATAGCCAAAAAACATTATTGAGTAAAAACATGATAAATCAAGAGGTTGACACGAATGTCAATTATCAATGGGGCGGGGGGGGGATTTGTAGTCAATTAACAACTAAAAACATCAAAAATATAAAGATATGAATATGGAGACGAGATTCTTGGGATGTGATAGGAATATGGGATAAAATATACTATCGTGTAAATGCTACTGATAGTAAATTGCTGACCATTTGTAACTAAGCTAGACTTTAGTGGGGGTAAATTCTCTCTCGAGCAACTTACCCCGAATCAACTCGATTTCTCTTGAACACTGAGTTTCAGCAATTAAGCACAACCTCCGCCTTAGTCCATTCACCCTGTCGAGTTGAATGTGTGGGAGAAGGCCTAGGATTCACTCTCTTGAGCTAAACCCATGACGACCCAATAACCACCGGCTATCGATTTAGTACTCTTACTTTTAAAACCTCTCTCTCGAGCAAGCCAAAACACTAAGATGAAATCGTATTTGAAGCTACAATCTCATTAAGTTCAAACACAACTACTAAATGAAATCACATTTCAACAGCGAATAGATTAACAATAAGCAACACCCAACAATAAATTTAACCCATATTCACACCCTAAGAATTGGAGTTTTAGCTACACATAGGAAAAAAGGGAAGAAAATGATACCAAATTGAAATAACATCAACAGGGTATGATTTATATTCATTTCAAACGAGTCTAGGATGAATAATCTCCAACACCGACTTCCAATTTATTGGAGTTGGAAGTCTTCAAATCTTCAAGCTCAAGAAGAATGTCTCCCAAAAACTCTAAGAACTCCAAATGAAATATTCTATGTCTCAAAATACATTAATAATTTGATACTACTTCATACTAAGCTACAAAATTATATGGGTAATTATAATTTTTTAAAATTTGTGTTGCAACGGATCATTCGGCGCAATTTCGGGATCGCCGATGCACTCGGCGATCCACCCTTTGATCTGGTTCATCCCCTTTAATCTTTTGCCTTCAACATCTTTGCGTTTTGAATCATTGGGTGATATAGTACTGCTTCACGAAACTGTTTGGCGACACGCCGACTGCTCATTTTAACCGATGACTTGGTCTTTTCCTTCAGGGCTCAGCACACTGGAATATTAGGAGAGATTAAGGCCATTCGGCATCTTGCCTAATGCATTCAACAATTCTCGTGCCTTCTTTTATTCATCTTTTCAGCCGCCTTGTTCCTTTTTTCCAAGTAATGTCCATGCTTTGCGTTAAACTCCATATACCTGAAACTTAAGGATTTATATCAAGACAAAATATGCATTTGAGAACACTAATTCAATCAAAATATAGCCCTAAATAAGTCCAAATTGTGGACTCATCAACACCCCCAACTTAAACTTCTGTTTGTCCTCAAATAAAACTAAAGTTCAGCAGTTCAAAAAGGGTGTCTCAAACAGTGCTACACAAAACTCAATCATGAATGTACATACAAGACTCAACTTACTCGTTCAATGATCAATTGTATACTCAAAGATTCAAGTTGTGACATACCATTACCAAAGATTCTCAAGCTCACAATACTTGCTTCAAATACAAGTTCAAGCTCAACCAAAGTGTTCAAATTCCCTCACACAAAGAATTATTCCATATTAACACATAATGGTTCACAATTTAAAGGCTTTGCAATCAATTGCAACGCTCACACTCACAAAGATGAACACAATGCATGATTTCACCCATAGGTTTGCCCGTATTTTCCAATCAACACTTATTTCAGCTCACTCAACATCACACTAGTCTTTTCAAGAATTGTAATGGGGTTGAGTGTAAGGGTATGGTCTTTTAGGCTCAATAGCTATAGTCCTCATGAAATGTGGTGTGAACAACACTTCCTTTCCTTTTATTCGTCATTGACATTCGTGCTCTTAAGTTGTCCCATTATTCACTTTTCATGGATAGTTGCAAACCCCATTTTCTTTGTATTTTCACAACTTTATTCCACAACTTTTTAACTCTTTTTCTTTTTCTTTCTTTTCTGTCTTTTTTATTTATTTTTATATGGAGAGGTTCCATTTTTCTCAAAACCATGGGTAAAAGGGACTTTCTTGCACTTCTTGATTTACCATCTCATTTCACCATACCCCCAAGTTAGGCTTTTGTCCTAAGTTGGCTATTCAAACAAACCACAAATCATGAGGATTATGGGTAATGGGTTGAGAAAGGTTATGTTTTCATCAAGTTTCTTCCAAGAAAAAGTTTAGGCTCAAAGGGTGTTCAAAAGAGGTTCACACGCTCACCGGGTATGCCAAGAAAGAGGTATATGTTAAATTAGATCACACTCTTTAAAGTTTCCTAAGATCATCTCAAGAGTTTACATCACTTAGTCAACTGGACCAACGGGGAAAATTATAGGATTCACCATCCATAGTTCATGGTAAGCTCATCACACAAGGCATTGACACTGAAGTCAAACAAGACTCCACACTTTCCCTAGTGTGCAACGTTAATCACAAGAGATTCAATTCGATAATAGGCTAGTCACAAAGAGATGCAAAGAGTTCACATATTGTCTATGCAATTTCATTTGGCCTCGTCTTAGCCGCACATTCATGTTCGTTCGATTATGAGCACTATTTAAGTCACCAGGTATTGATAGGAATCGGTACTCAAAATTGTGAAAGAACGGCCACATTTAACACAAAAGGGGTGGCAAATTTTTTTGGAAGGGTCAAAAATCATTTGCAATTAAAAGCACGGAGCCACAAGCTCAAACCTTCCACAAAAAGCAGTGTTTAACACGAATTTAGCTCATAGCCCGAAATATAACAAAACTAAAGTCACAATCAATACACAAAGGTGGGCCTCACCCCACCACAAATAAAAATCATTTGTCCTCAAATGCAAATACAAATTATCCAACAGTGAAATACAACAAAACAGAGAGGGAGGTAAAAAGAGGATCCTGTCTACGTAGTCGCTCCATCTGTCTGGGCATCAGTTCACGATGTCTCACTATTAGCCAAGGCATCAGTGCTAGAGATCACCTCAGGGGGGAACAACAGTGCCAAATTCACCAATGTCTTTTGAGTGTGAGTCTGCCAAAAAGACAAGCACCGCTCTACAAAATCCCCTGGCCCATGAAGGAATATTAGGGTCTAGGGTAATGGTCTGCCTTTTAGAAGTGGGCCTCTTGACCTTGCCTTTTCCACTAGTTGTGGGAAGTTTCGTGGCTTTGCCTTTCGACGTAGCGACCTCTTATTTATTGCAATCCCTTTGGACTTCTCTTGGGCTGGTGTTATTTTTTCAGCAGATTTTGATTTAGTCATGTCTGCAAAGTCTTGAATATAAATTAGAAAAACTTAGACAAAGGCAAAGCAGAACAATTGCAGACAAACTCGCCAAACCAGATAGTGAATCACCAAATTTCTTAGGCGAGCTAGTTCGAGCTCACCGAATTTCTTAGGTGAGCTAGTTCGAGCTCGCCGAAGGAATTAGCTCAAAAACTGCAGCAAGAAGGCGATGTGGAAACAACTTCGGCATGTCGCCGAAAGTTTTCAGCGAATCAAAATAGTCTCACCGAAAGTTATAGTGCAAAAAGGGTTGAGGAGGGTAGACAAAACAGCGATCAAGAAGACTCTCAGCTAGTCGTCGAGTGCTTTTGGCGATCTCAAGCTTTTTGCCAAAAGTTAAGGAATCCAACATTAAACAAAACTTGAAAGTAACGGTGATATGGGGAACTTAAACGAACTGTAGAGTGATTCGGTGAGCTCGACGCAGCTCGCCAAATGACCCAACGTGCCTACTTTTAACCTGCTTCTCGAAATCAACCATTTGCAACCTCTGAAAACAAAATCTAAGCATGCACTACTGATATTAAGGTAGGATCCATTTTAAGGCATACAATTACGGGAATTCAACAGTCACAACTACTAGGGAAAGATATCAGAGAGCCCTAACACTAAACAACTCGATATTATCAATTGCAAATAAGCACAATTTTTTATAAGATCAACTCGAGGAATAGAAAACCAACCTTTGGTGTTGACTACAAGAAGATTGAAATGCTAGGCAGACCTCCAGTTATTGTGGGAGTCCAAACGATGGTCTTCTTCGGGTTCGCCGACATGGTCGGCGATTCACTAATAATTTCCAGGGCTTGCTGAATTTTACAGACTTCAATGTTAAATTACCTTGAGTCTAATAGCGATCTGGGTCAGGGTCGCCGGCCTTTTTGGCTATTCGCTGACTTGACTTGTAGCTCGCCAACCTGCGCTTTTCGAACATTCTCCACACTTCCACCTGCACAATCAACACACCATTATTTTACCAAATCACAAACAAAAGCAATAAACAGAGTTTTGGGTTGCCTCCCAAATAACAACTTAGTTAATATGGTGGCACGACGCAAGTCCACCTTCAAACCTCATTCTTAGGGTTAGCCATAGTATCACTAGGCAAAGCCCCCCTGTTGTCTCAGATTGAGATGTGATGATATATGTCCTATTTGGGTCTTCAACTGCTTGATCGACACTGAATGGGAAATGACGGTCTTGCTAAGGGTAGATACATCTTCTTTCATTTCTTTTAAAAACATGTCTGAACCTTCAACTTGGGTGAGGATACGAGAGAGCATATCCTGATCAGACCTACCACATTACGAATCCTTCGGCTATTGGCGCTCATGGGGAGGCACATACATGTCCTTCTCCACATCCTTCTAGTTAGGATTTCGGTCTCTCCATTCTCTGTCACGATCCTTACAATTATCCTCTCTAGGCCAACCTTGGTTACCACCTTCCCTAGGGAAGTTTGAAAGATAATCACTGCCTTGGTTGCCTAGAAAATTGATCACCTCATTATACAAGGCTTCAAACTTTGTCTCGTCAGGATTTGCACACGCGACCCCCACGGGATTGACACTACGGGAACCATCCCCCATGACATTTTTAGATCAAATGTCAAGCCGCGTCATGATCTTGGCCATGTTTTGGTCTCTCTCTTGATCTTTCTCCATCTGCTCCTTAGTTGGCTTAAATGTGAGAGGGGAGACGTGGTGTTCACGAGTGTACCACACCATGTTTATGGTAGTCATTCCATCTAAAAGTTGAGCAGCTATCGCGTAAGGTTGCTTCATCAAACATCCCATAGAAAGTTTGTCCGCAACACTCTTTTTTACTTAGTCCAGACTCCGGTAAAAATACTGCAGCAACACATTGTCGGGCAAGCCATGGGTTGTGCATTGAAGCACCAACTTTTTGAACCACAACGAAGTTTCATGTATAGGTTACCCTTCTAGACGCTTAAAGCTTTGAATACTGTCCCGAAGAGTCATCATCTTTGAAGGAGGGAAAATTGCACATTAAATGCGATGACTAATTCCTCCCACGAAGTGATTGAGTCACGCGGCAATTCAGCCAGCCACTTGCACGCCTCTCCCATCAATGAAAGTGGGAATAACCTTAACCGGACCGACTCTTGGAAGATATTCTTGAAAGAGAATGGTCCGCACACATCTAAAAGGTTTCTAAGTTTTTCATGAGATCCTCATGAGCCAAACCACTGAAAAGCCCCTTTAGTTGCAAGAGTTGCAACATGGTACTCGTGATGTACATACCGCATTCCCTTCGGCTGGAGGCAAGCGAATGGCACCAATACTGCCCATAAGATGGGGGTCATTAGCATAAGGCTCCTGGATATCGTTGTGATTTCCGATGTTGTCTTAATGGCCTACTTGGCTGCCATTGTTGTCCTTCACACTAATACTTCATAAAATAGTCACATAAACAAACAAAACTAAACTAAAAATTATGTAAATAAACTACGACTAACAAAAGCAAGATTCAACTCAACTCAAAATTCTCAAATAACACCACTCCTCGGCAGCGGCGCCATTTTGATATTTGACGTAATCAATTGACACAGCTTCCAATTCAAGTATTAACGATCACATGCAATAATATAACCCAACCGAATGGGTTGGGGTCGAGTCCCAAGGGAGCGGTTTTTGAGTGTTAAGAGTTAAGCGCGAACATGCAAGAGTTAACCATAACTAAAAACATTATGGAGTAAAACATAACAAATTAAAGAGGTTGACACGAATGTCAATTATCAATGGAGGTTTGTAGTCAATTAACAACTAACACTACAACAGTTTATGCCTATTGCCACACTAATTCTGGACAACGCTTTTAAAGTGTTGCCTAAGATACTTTTGGGGACGCTTTTAAAGCGTAGCCCAAGTTTTTAACTTTTAGCTACGATAATATTGGCAACACTTGTAAAGTGTATTCTTTAATGGTATAAGCTACACTTTATAAGTGTTCTTATAGTATGATATAATTGGCAACAACTATTTACATATATGGCCACACTTTTAAAGTGCCCTATTTTTATAATTGTAAAAACAACACTTTACAAATGTGGTCTTAATGTTTTCACTAAAATATTATATTCCCTCCAACATTTTTAACATCAAAACTTGTTCTCCCTCCAATTTTTATTGGGCAAAAAAAATAATTAATAAAATATTAAAACTTGTTTTCTCCCAAATAAGAATAAAATTCGTTACTTTCCTCACTGAACAACACGATTTTCTCTCACTGAACAACATTAGCTTTTCGGAAGAACTGAAGAACAATACAATTTCCCTCACAGATTTTTGTCAAAATTGATCACAGATTCCTTGTTGAAGATTGAAGAGCTGAAGAACATGAATTTCCTCACAGATTCTTTGTTAAAGAGTTGTTCCGTCGGATTTCACAGATGAACAAAATGCTTCACACATGAACACGCCTCACGTTTTAAAGATTTAGGGTTGTTGAAATAGGGTTTATCAGGTAAGAAATACTATCTCTAAAAGCCTAAATTCTAGCTTTAGGGTTTTGATATTCTTGTGTATCTTTGAAAGTCTAAATTTTAACTTAGGGTTTTGATATTTTGTGTTGTTGATACGAATTTTGTTGATTTTTGGGAGTCTAGCTAGTTTTTTTCTTCTCTTGAATGTTGAATGTACCAGCTGAAGCTAAGTCGTCTTTCTCTGAAGAACTGAAGAGCTGAAGCTGACGATACCTATGATTCTCTTCAACCTGATACCGATTTCGTCAAATGTAAGTAGCTACTCTACAGATTTTGAATACTATCTACAGATGTAATTGTAAATTTTTACATGGAACTATTGCGAATACTATCTACAGATTAGATTTTTTTTGGGCATCCTGGTGGTTTAAATTATATTAAGCCTGCACTTGTTGCAGATGTTACTTATGCAGGTTATTATGTAGCCAATTGATAATCAGTGTGTATCATTTATGTTATATGGGTGTCTGACTGCTTGAGTTGCTTATTATATCATCACATGTACATTATATGTTTACTAGTCTTATGGGTGTCGTATTGCGGCTATTTCAATGTTCCAGTTATTGCAGTGGGTTATGCTATCATGACAACACGATCCCTTGACCTGAACAGGAAAATGAGGACATTGCGAGTTTTACCAATGTTTCTGTTGCCTGGCTTATCCTTCATTACATATTCAGTGATTGAAAGTTTTACAAGGATGTGCAAGTAATTAATGGTTGTTAGCTAACCAAAGTTCTCATACTACTCATTTCATAATCGTATTGTCTTACATACTCATTTACCTATTTTCCTTACCGTCTCTGTTTTTTTATGCTGAATCTGATTTAGGACTTTGATTTTTATAGAAAAATGGTAATTATCTGAGAGATTGAGCTGCTTGTCATCTTAGTTACTGTTTCTAGTTCAGTGTGCCACATGATAGAAATCTGTGACGTGGGTAACCGTTTCACATGTCGTGGTAATAACAGACCCTTCATATCATGTGATGTCTATTCTCAGATAACCTAAACAGACTTCATCCAAATCTGTCGCTCATGATATTCATCTATTCTTCTTAGGTTTGACTTAGTCTCAATATGGTGGACATATATGTTTTCATGTATCTCATTTATTAAGTTATTTATTTGGTGCAGGTTATGAGATATGACAACTAATGAGAAAGGTGACTTACGATCTGCAGGGGTATTTCAAGTGCTTGATGTTGGTTGTGGTGTTGCCAGTTTCTCTGCCTATCTTCTTCCTTTAAGTATATAAACAATGTCCTTTGCTCCTAAAGATGGTCATGAGAACCAAATTCAGTTTGCTTTGGAACGAGGAATCGGTGCAACAATATCTGCTATAGCAATAAAACAGCTGCCATATCCTAGCAACTCTTTTGAGATGGTGCATTGTTCCAGATGTCGAGTTGATTGGCATGAATATGGTGAGCTCTGCATTCATTATATAGGAAAATCTTAAAACTTAAATGTGTTTCTACTATATGTTACTTCTTTGAGATGAACTCTGGAGACTTTTAGTGAATATTTGGCTTCCTACATCCTGTACATTCATTACTGAAACGACATTTAGATTCTCAAAAATTGTACTTTTGGAATTCGTTATCATGTCAAAAGCAAAGCTAATGTACATTCACAAAACAAGTCCTCATTACTCAATCACACTTTGGATTTTCTCGAAGATTCCTGTCCTCTAGGCATAGGATAGCATCCATCTGATTTTGAAAGACAAATGCCATTGTTTGCCTATCATTCTACTATGCACATGTAGCTCCTCTTTCCATTTGGTAATAGTCTTGAAACTCTTAAATAATTCTAGTCATTAATGAAGTCTACTTAACAAACTCTCATTACTATTAAATTGTCGTAGCTCAGAGTCTCAGACTAAGAACATAACTTTGTTTCTTCATGGTGAAAGAAGGAAGTTACGCGATATACCTTTTTCATATGGTATGACCACATAGTTTACATTTCAGCATGATGTTGTTATTATTCCATTCTTGACAACTGCATAGTCTACATGAGAATTATGTTACTTGGACCCTCCAAAATTATTGTTGCACCGTGTCGGATCCTCAGGTAATGCATAGCTTTCGGAAGATCCAATACACACATGTTGGTATTTTTGACGAGTCCAAGCAACATAGCATGAGAATTCTTTGGTAGCTCTGTGTCATGTACGCATGGTAAATATTCGGTTTGGATAAAAAGGTCCATGTGTTCATTCGCTAATTTCCTAGGTGTTGGTGCAGATGGTTTTCCACTCAATGAAGTGAACAGTCTATTAAAATCAGATGGATACTTTGTCTAGTCGGCTCCACCAACTTAGGATAAGGATTTTCCACAGATATGGGACAAATTAGTACATCTAACTTCTGGAATGTGCTGGAAGCTCATTGCACGGGAAGTTCAAACAACAATTTGGATTAAACAAGAAAATAATTCATGTCTCCAGCATAATGCAAAGGAGAAACTTGTAAACATCTGTGATTCTCAGGATGATTTTAAACCATCATGGAAAACACCTCTGAGGGAACTGTATTACCCTAAGTGACACATCATCTAATACAAAGAAACTATCGCCTCGGCCACAACGTCTTTCAGAGTATTAACAAAGTCTTAGTCGGCTAGGTTTGTTAATTTTTTTCCTTGGTGTTCATTCAATTAATTGATTATTCTGTTGCCCAGTTGTTTAGTTTTGGCATTAATCTTAAAATGAATGAAAATGTAATACAATGTAAAGTCTTATATTCCTTCAAATAAGTCTTCTAAAATATCCCTTCAGATTGGTAATCACGAGTGAGAAAAACACCCTTTTTTCATTTAGTATAAGTAACAGTAATTAGGATTGTAGTAACACCTTTATTTTTCATACTATGAGTGTTCCCTCTAATGTATATGGTACCATAAAACTATAGTATAATGGGTAAAATTTTTACAAGAATCTTAGTCATGATCATATACTTCTGATGAAAGTAATAGATCAACTAGATGTAGTTAGGAAGAATGCAACTGAGATCCAAATAAACTTTGAAGCCATTTTCTTTTAACATTGGTAAACGTATATGAGTAATTATTTTTTACTTTCTTTTGGGGAAAGAATGCTTGCTTAAACATGTTATAATCTGTTTGCTGCAGGTATTGATCGAGAAAAGTTCTTAGCGGATACAATCTATTGGCAAGATCAAGTTCGCCATTACTGGAGACTGATGGATGTAAACGAGAAATAAATACTTAATGTAATGGACATGAGTGCTTCCCTTGGTGGATTTGCAGTTGCTCTCAATACATGGCCGATCTGGGTGATGAATGTAGTTCCTATAACAATGAACAACACCCTCTCTGCCATTTATGATAGGGGTCTTATAGGGACTTTTCATGATTGGTAGGGTGTTATGAATTAGTTATACCTTATAAAGTTCTATTCTGATTAAAAGGTGCTATAATGATGCTGACTGGTTTTTGTAGGTGTGATCCATTCCCCACGTACCCACGCTCTTATGATTTGTTGCATGCCAACAATCTTCTCCTCACTATAAAGGTCGTGATGAAGGTTGTTTGCTTGAGGATATAATGCTGGAAATGGATCATATCCTTCGACCTCAGGTAACATATTTCTTTCAGAATTTGATGCTTGTGAGGCTACAAAATGTCACTCAATACATAATATTTTACTGCTCGTTGTCATGGTCCTCGTAGTAGATTCTCTCTTTGGTCTGTAAAAATCCAAAAGATCTACTAAGTTAGTTACATCAGAGAGATTACTCCAAGCAAAAAGGTTTAGTAAACATCTAGACTTAAAATGTGTATGGGGAGTTAGAAGTTCCTTAAAAACATCTAGACTTCTAGGCTCATTCGAGCTGATAATATTTGGATGAAATCGACTGGTTGTTCTTATCCACGATCATTTAGACACTGGTAATCTGCAAGCTGGAACTCAATAAATCTGCAAACCTGAACTGTAATCTACAATCTACAATCTGGAATTAATATGGAACTGTAATCTGCAATCTGGAATTAATTTGGAACTGTAATCTGCAATCTGCAATCTGCAATTTGGTTTTAATTTGCCTCAAAATCTGCAAAGTGAACTCAAAAAATCTGCAGTTTGTAATCTGCAATATGGAATTGCTGCAATCTGGACTTCTTGCCTCTTCTATAACTGCTGCAATCTAATTTTGTTGTACATTTTAAATGTGTAGGGAAATGGAGGTGATCAAATTTGAAGAGTCGCCACAAGTCAATTTGATCTCATTGAAGTGGATGATGAAGAGTTTTTGAACTGTTGTAAAAGTTTGAATATATTATGTTTGATTTTGTGTAATGTATTCATTGCTAGAATATATTGAACTATTGTAAGAGTACTTTTTGAACTATTAAGTTACCCTTATCTAAAAAAAAAGAGTACTTTTTGAACTATTATGTACACATATTTAGAATATTGCTTTATAAGTATGTGTATGTACGCAAGACATACTATTTTTTGAAGTTTATTGTAAATCTATATGTTTGAATTACTTATTAGCCAATTTAATGCTTGAGATTATTTATTGCAAAACAAAATTGGTGTTTTTTAATTAGAAATTGTGGCATATAAATATTTTATAGCCAAAATAGTATTACCACACTTAAAAGTGTAGCCATAGGGCTGTAGATTCTGGTATGCACATGGGCAAGGACAATACTTCAAAGTGTTGTCATAGACTAGATGGAAAAGGCAACACTTTAAAATCGTTGTCATACATTAGATAGAAAGGGCAACACTTTAAAATCGTGGGCAATAAGGAAGCAAAGGCCATGCTTGAAAGTGTACTTGTATGAGATAGAAATGTTACTATATGAGGTACATCAAAGCGTCGCCAATTTGCCTTTTAGGCTACGCTTTTAAGCGTAGCTGATAAGGCAACACTTGAAAAGTGTTGCCTAAACTCTAAGGTTACGCCTCTTTCGGCCACCCCTGGAAAAGCGTTGCTTAAAGTCCAAAAGTGTAGCCTTTTATCAAAGGCCACACTTTTTGCTAGTTTAGGCTACACTTTACTGGGGTGGCCGTAGGCCTAAAATGCTGTAGTGTAAAAACAGCAAATATATAAAGAAACGAGATAGGGAGACGAGATTCTTGGGATGTGATATGAATATGGGATAAAATACACTATCGGGTAAATGCTATTGATAGTCAATCACTGAATATTTGTTAATAGGCTAGACTTTAGTGGGGATAAATTATCTCTCGAGCAACTTACCCCGAATCAACTCGGTTTCTCTTGAACTCCGAGTTCCAACAATTAAGCACAGCCTCCGTCTTAGCCCATTCACTCTCTCGAGCGGAATATGTAGGAAAAGGACTAGGATTCACTCTCTCGATTTGAACCCACGGCGACCTAATAACCATCGGCTATCAATTTAGTAGTCTTAGTTTTAAAACCTCTCTCTTGAGCAAGCCAAAAACAATAAGATGAAATCACATTTCCAACTACAATCTCATTAAGTTCAAACACAACTACTAAATGAAATCACATTTAAATAGCGAATAGACCAACAACAAGAAACACCCAACAATAAAATTTACCCATATTCACAAAATCACAACCCGAGAATTAGGGTTTTAGCTAGACATAGAGAAAGGGAAGAAAATGATATTGAATCGAAATAACATCAACTGGGCATGATTTATATTCACTTCAAGCGAGTCTAGGGTGAAGAATCTCCAACACCCATTTCCAATTTCATGGAGTTGGAAGTCTTAAAATCTTCAAGCTCAAGAAAAATGTCTCCAAAAGCTCTAAGAACCCAAAATGAAATATTCTGTCTCAAAATTCAGTAATAATTCGATACTACTTGATACTAAGCTACATAATTAAACGGGTAGTAGAGTTTTTGAAAGTTTGTGCTGCGACGGATCACTCACCGCAATTAGTCAGGATCGCCAATGCACTCGGAGATCCGTCCTTTGATCTGGTTCATAGCCTTTCAGCTTTTGCCTCTAGTATCTTCACATTTTGAATCATTGGGCATTATAGTACTGCTTCGCGGAACTGTTCGGTGACGCGCCGACTATTTATTTTCACCGCCGACTTGATCATTCCCTTCAAGGCTCAGTACACTGGAATTTTAGGCGAGATTAAGGCCATTCGCCGACTCGCCTAATGCATTGGGCTATCCTCAAGCCTTCTTTTCTTCGTCTTTTCATCCGCCTTGTTTCTTTTTGCCAAGTAATGTCCATGCTTTGCCTCAAACTCCAAATACATGAAACTTAAGGATTTACATCAATTATTGAGACAAAATATGCATTTGAGGACACTAAATCTATCAAAATAAAGCCCTAAATGAGTCCAAATTATGGACTCATCATGGACCTCTCAGTCAATTAAAAATGCTATGGCCCACTTTGCAGGTGAAATAATGATGTCCATTGTAACGAGATGGATGGCTCGACGATTGTCCACTGTAACAAGGTAGATGGATTGATGATTGTCCAACTTGAACGAGGTGGATGACTCGTTATCTTGAAAGATTCATCCGTTTAATGCTTTCATCTATTCCTGAACTCAAAAAGGAACGATTAATAGACACAATATCGCTTTAGCTAGCAACTTGATCAAGAAAGTTTAAGAAAAAGATTAATGAGAAAATGGGTATGAAAATGGGGCCAGATGTGAGAAATCATCATTTTGCTCTTGAGCACTTTGTGATCGTTGTAACTCAAATCTTATAAGAAATGTTACGCCCCGAGCCTACACCATAGACGTCGCCAACACTCGAGAACTATTGCTGGCCCTACGAGAACCCTGTGCTTTGCTCAACTCTCAGTGGAAGACTTACCTAACATAGAATAATCTTAAAAGATAAACTCAAATAATAAAATCAGAATATAATAGAATATTCAACTACCTAGAATAGGCAACTCAAGTCTAGAACATTATTATTTGAAAATGAAAAGACTCATGAACTACTGTGTATCTATCTATGAAGCCTTTAATACTATAAGGGATGTCGGGACAAGACCCCAACCATCCTAACAAACTAAAATAACTGTAGATAAATAAAGGATCCTCTGGAAGCAATGAGGCTCACCAAACAACTCTAGAACTCAACTAGATCAACGAAGCCTTGGTTGATGATCATGGTTACCTATATCTCAATCATGAAAGATGCAGGCCAAATGGTGTCAGTACATGGAATGTACAAACATGCAAGGGGAAATCTGAAACATGATATAAGCTTGAACTGGAACTGAAGAAACCATTTACCTCGTCTCAACTCAACTCAACCTCAACTCTATCTCAACTCATTTCAAGATAAAAATAATAACAATAATCGATATAAAGAAAATCGTTTAAAATCAATAGATAACAACTCAATGTATTGGAAAATACAATATAACACAGTTTGGATGTAAGAATACTAAATAAACTCTATTAGAGATATTCTCTAACCGAACCATCACTATGAGCTATGTGATGATACAACGTCTCGCCCACACTGCCAGAAATGTCATATACCTTGCGAGGGTATAAACTCCTCATCTAAGTGGGTCCACTGAGCTCTCTAAAAGTAATAAGTAATGATCTAAAAAGTATAACCCTTTCTACCCACATTAGCTACATGGTTTATTGGGGCTGTGAGTTGTTAGAACTCTCCCCCATATCGGTGCTCAAAACTACTCCCAAAATATAACTTAACCCATCTCTCAACCTTTAGTTGTAGTATAGAGTAGTTAGAATCAATAGGGAGTAAAGGTGCACTTTAAAAGGACTTAGACAGAGCAAATAATGGAAAAAAGGTGGGGGCAGGTGACCCTGGCGCACTGCTGGCTCGAGGCGCCACCCTCTGAACTTTAGAGACTGGTTTCTCGTGCACTGCTCGCGCACCACCCCAGACCTTCTCACCCATCGGGGGCGCACTGTCTCAAACCTTCTGTCACATTAGGGGGCCGCCACACCAGACATTCTGGCACACCGCCCCAGCCTCTCCCCAAAACTTCTTGATGAATTTTTCTTCTCATTTTCTGATCCTAATTCATATAGAATCGATTTCTTTTCTCAAGTTTTTCTTAGATTCAATCACCCAATACAAGTGCACGAGAATGTACTCAAAAACTCCCCTCAAACTCATATATTTATTTCAAAACCACATAAAACCCATCGTTATTCTAGAACAAAAGCAATACTTATTAGGAACTTAAATTCATCAATCTTCATGGGCGAATTTGAATATGTGAATCATGATTGGCGTGTGGGAGAACAAATCCAACACTATGAAAGCTTACATACCTCGATTTGGCGAAATAAATCATCGATTCGCAAGAAACCTTAACCGCTCCCCCGTTTCTCCTCTTTTCATCTTCTTGAACTCCTCTCAAAACCCTAAGCGTAAATTATGATTGTAAAACTAACCCAAATTAGATTTGACCCCAAATATTTACTAAATTCGTTTTAATCTGATGGGGTAAGGAAAGGATCTAAATAGCCCTTAGTAATTCAAGTAGCTTTCCTTAACTAGACATGCTAACTTCAAACTGGCATATTTCCCTCAGACGAGCTCAAAATTTAGCAAACTCGGTGGCGTTGGAAAAAGAATTTAAAGAAATTTTATTGATATCTTCTGGGCTACATAACGCATCATGTACTCAAAGTTATGGTCATTTGAAGTGGACCCAAAATTCACAACTTAAGCGCAACTTCAAAAATATTCGACTTGGATCTTTTCAAATTAGTTCTTTCTAAAATTAGTTCATTAAATACCGAGGTGTTACATGAAATTTGTATGAGGTGTTGGTAGCTCGTATCCTGAATTTATTTTTGCTCCATTCTAAAATGTCAGAGATTTTGAAGTGGACTTTGAACTTCAAGCGATGCTGGAGATCATTTGAAATTGACTATCAAACTTTTGATGGTACTTGTTGGAATTTTTGAGGTCATTCTCAAAAAATCTGTCGTAGTAAGATCCCTTGACAAATCTCCAAATGGTCTCTAATCATCTGTCCCAATGATTTATGTCCCAATTTTTATCAAGAGGATAAAAGAATATCACACTAGGTATATGACCTAGCCGTTATGGCACCTACATATTTTGTCCATCCAGGAATCAGGCCAAATGTAGTTTCAATCCTTTAGATGATTAATACTACAAAGAATCTGAGAGAAAAACGTCGGTAGAAAATGTACAATATGAACATGATGAAATCGAAAAATGATATTTCTTGTGATATTCAAAGCATAAAGAAAAAAGATATGTCACATTTTTTAGACGAACAACCCAATAAAGTAAAATAAGTGTCTCACACTAATGAGATTACCCTAATGTCACATTTTACAATGAACAGCCCATAAAAGGAAATGAAAATTATTATTTTTAAAGGAAAGAATATAAAAAAATCTTCAAAAAATATTAAGTGGTGGGAGCTTGCTCACCGCTTTTTTTTGAAGAATATAGAATCTGAAAGGATAGTCAAGTCTTGACTACAATTGCTACCAGGAGTTAGGATCGCATGTAGATTTCTTTCCATTTTTTCTCTTTTTCTAACGAAGATTGAATTCAAGGTAATACCTACAGTTTCAAGTGCTACCTCAAACATACTTAATTATCAACAAGAATTCTTCATCTTGCTTCAAACAAAGGTTTTGAATTGTACCAATCCTCAAGTTCCAATTGCAGTCTCAACTTCATGCTCTTTGTTCTTCAAGCTCTCGTCAGAGAAAATTTGCTGCACCTTAGACTCCTTAGTAGGAGAGGGATATCCAAACACGTTAAATTGTTAGATACATCTTCTTCTTCATCACTTAGATATTTGAAACATTGCCTACGCCGCCGGTATTCCTCATTGATACACTCAAATTCTGCACATGCAGATAAGCACTTGCTTCACAATTTTCACTAGATTTTATTGATGTCTTCTTGTTATTTCTCATCATCTCTTCAACAATTATGGCATCTTATTTGGTGCAGTCCATGACTAGTCTAGAATGAAAAATGATGTATTATTCACCATAAAGATCAAAACTCTATATAGAAATGAAGCCCCAAACCATCAGATAAAAGAACCCCACAAATAAAAAAACACATAAAAGATCACTCTTTGATTGGAGGAAACAAACAAGAATTTTACTTTTATTTGTTTACAAAAAAACAGAGAGTTGATGAAGAAACTTACAGAAGTTGATAACTTCTGTTGTTTGAGAATACAAATGAGAGAGGATTGGAGGCAAAGGGATAGTGAAGAAACTTGTGTATATAGGAAAATTATTAAGATTATGGTAATACATTATGTCTTCAAGATGAAATGAGTAGTTTCTCTCATTCTTTACAATATTTTATTTGATGAGTAGATGTCAAAAGGACGAATTTCAAATTTTAGTTTTTGTGATATTTACTTAACTATTTAATTTAATGAGTAGGAGCTACGAGGGTAAAATTAAAATTTTATTTAATTTACTTTGATGAGTCGGAGTTAAGAGGGTAAATTTTAAATTTTAGTTTTGGTAATTTTTTAAGCATTTAATTTGATGAATAGGAGCTAGGAGAGAAAATTTGAGATTTAATTTAATTTAATATAATGAGTAGGAGTAAAGAGGGTAATTTTTTAATTTCAGTTTTAGTGATATTTTCTCAAGAATTTAGTTTGATGAGTAGAAGTCATGATCTAGGAGGGTAAATTTTGAATTTTATTTTATTTAATTTGATAAGAAGGAACAAAGAGGGTAATTTTTGAATTTTAGTGAGCAGAGAGAGGGTAGATTTTGAATTTTAGTTCTTGTGATGATATTTTCTCAATCATTTAATGTAGAAAGTATGTTACATCTAGATTG
This sequence comes from Solanum verrucosum, assembly GCF_900185275.1. Classification (NCBI taxonomy): domain Eukaryota; kingdom Viridiplantae; phylum Streptophyta; class Magnoliopsida; order Solanales; family Solanaceae; genus Solanum; species Solanum verrucosum. The sequence continues at coordinate 5,611,013 of NW_026020063.1, read as the reverse complement.
TTTTAGAAATACCAATACTCTTAAATATGAATTAGAAATATATATGCAATATAATACATGAATATTTAAATAATTCAGTAATGAATAACCTTTAAAATTTATGAAATTTTCACATGCAAAAGATTAAAAAATAAAATATTTCAATTAATTAAAAATTGAAAGTGCTTAATAGAATATTATAAGGATTATTATCACAATTTATTGATATTAAGATGCTAAAAACAAATATATTATTTAAATTTCATATAAAGTAATTGAAAACATTTTAATTCTTTCTTGAAAAGTTATTTAAATTTCCCTTTGGAGTTTTGGAGGGTAAATTTTTTTAAAAATAGTAAGAACAACTTTTTAATTATTAACATTATGATTTTTATTTAAAACTACTTAATTAGAAAATTCTAAAGCAATAAAATTATAAACAAAAAGAGGATGAAGTTGGAAGTATCATTAAGGAGGGCGAGAGATATGACTTTTTCAATTGTTGTGTTCCTTCTCATTAGGTTCAATATAATTTTTTCGAACAAATCTTCATTGATCATAAATATTTTGTAGCCACTAACATCACTCGATCAAGTGTAGTAATATTGAAACGTTTTTCTATCAAATAACCCTTTCTAACCAATGAATATATTCAATTAGATCATGTTAAAACATTGCTATCTCTAACCTCCACTTTTACATTTCAATCATTAATATCTTATTGCTTCGAAGTGATGTTGGTCAACTAAAACCTAATCTCACAGTCTCTTGAGAACAACAAGCTATATATGTCACGCCCTGAGCCTACACCCCGGACATGGCTGGCACTCGAGTACCATTTCTGGTCCCAAGAGAACCCTTAGTGAAATGACCCAAAAAGTTCTTAAAAATGTGCTTCGCAAGTTACCGGAAACTTGTTTAGCTATATAAAAAAAAAATCCGTTTCATTTTTCAAAAATCCGACTTCATATTCTTGTTTAGGGGGTCAAATTGAGTGGGAAATGGGTCTAACCCAAATTTTAGAGCAACCGTATCAAAATCCGAAATTTCCAAATGAAGCCTTTTTCGAGGGTCTACTTTGGAGGGTCATATCTCCTAGCACGCCAATAATTGGGTGGCCCATAACATATCCATTGAAAGCCCTTTGAGTTAGCTACCTAACTCACTTCGTTTCACCTCATTCGGAGTTCGGACGAAGAAGTTATGCCCATTTTCGTAAAATCTGTCGGGCAGGAAATGCAATTTCCAGTGAGCGTTTTTACTGTTCACCCGCCTCATTTTTTTTTCTAAGTGTTGGACCATTTTTTTCCAAAGGGCATATGTTATTTCCTATATACCATTAGTTCAATTCTCATCTCTAAAACATTTCCCAAAACACCTCTCCCATACTTAGAAACATTTTCTCTCAAGAACCCTAATCCAAAACCTTCCTCAAGATTGAAGAGACTCTTGCTCCAAGTTCCAAGCTTCCATTGAAGACACTCTCAAGACCTTCATAAAAACTCAAGGTATGTGGTGTTGAACTCATGGGTCCTTCCACCCATAGTGCCTAGACTCTATTCTACTCACTAATTCATGGTTTAAGTTAAGATTCATAAATTAGTCTTGTTCTTTGTAATAATTTCCTGCACATAGAATTTTAAACATGAAAAGTGATTGTTTTGAACATGTTGTGACTCTAGAACTTGAATCTAAATTTGGAATGAATGTGGAGATTTTCATGTGGTATTGTGGGTGTTAAAAGGTGTTGTTGTAGGTTGTTCACTGGTTTGGCTGCATAATTACTACCCTATTTTCCATGCTCTTTGATTCCATTACATGCCTTCAAGGTGTTTGACAAAATGTCCAACTATGGAGAATTGATGAATCGATATTTTAAAGCTTGAGTTATGAGATGTATGGCAATCCAGAGAAGTGTTGATGACAAACTAAGCTTGTGTATATGTTCATTCCATACGTGAGATTGCATTAGAGCCTAATCGGAATTTCCTATATAAAGTGTTGCATGACCATGCCCGGTCCGGGGGAAAAGAACCGGACAACCATGTGAGAGGTTTATATCTCACCACCTAGGATGCTTGGGGTGTGACCAACATCAACCATGTGAGAGGTTTATATCTCACCACCTAGGATGCTTGGGGTGTGACCAACATCAACCATGTGAGAGGTTTATATCTCACCACCTAGGATGCTTGGGGTGTGACCAACATCAACCATGTGAGGGGTTTATACCTTGCCACCAGGGTGTCCGGGTGTGAACGGCATCCCCCATCCTAAGTTGGGGTTATAGATTGGTTGGATCATGCATACATATATGATATCTACTATTAGTATAGATTTACTTAAACATGTTTTGACTTCACTTTGATCATGCATCCTCATATTGTTATTCATAATGCCTATGAAACTATTTCTTGTATTTCGATTGTGTCCTTGTCTATTGTTGTGTTGCACCCCGCATACTTAGTACCTTCCAAGTACTAACGCATATTTTGCCTACATGATGTCACCATGTAGGGACCGGAGTTACTTTTGATCCTTCTCTCCATTCACGTGGCTAGTACGGTGCTTATCCGAGTTGTTGGTGAGTCCTCAATGATTCGAGGGCTATGTTATGTTTCCTACTCCTATGTTTTGAGACTTTAGCTTGCAATTGTATTTTCACTATGAGGGGAGCCAGTAGTATGTCATGGCCCCCGTCCTATCTATGTATGTAGAGGTGTGCGTTGGACAAGTATTTTGTAAATGAGCTTGACTTTTGTTCTATGATGTCTATTTGAAATGGTTTGCCCTTAGTCCCTATTTCCCGTTAATTAATGTTGAAAGTACTTCCGCGACCGATGAAGTGTGATGATAAGTTTGAGAGGCTTGTTTGGGGTTCCTTCGAGTTCTTCATTCGCCATGTCACGTCTAGGCCATAGGCTTGGGTCGTGACACTTAGCCTGACTTACTTTCTCAGAGGAAGACTTTACTCAAGATAAATATACTTTAAAAGAAAAACTAAACTGCTCAATAAATAACTTAGAATGTAATAAATAACATTCACTGCCAAAGTGGCAACTCAAGTCTCAACTTAATTGAAAAGGGAAAGTAAAGACTCATGAACTAACATCACTAACTCTATCTATGAAGCCTCTAAACAATTGAGATGGACGTCGGGACAAGAACCACGACATCCTAATGAACTAAAATACTGAAATCAATAGGATCCTCCGAAAAACTAGAAGGCTCACCAACTGATTCTGAGTGCTCAACTAGATCAATGAGGCACTGGATGTTGATCCTGGTTACCTGCCTTTGTATCATAAGAAGATGCAGGCCAACTGGCATCAGTACATTGAATGTACGAGTATGCGAGTTGGAATGCTAAAACCAACTTAAGCTTGAAAAGAATCTGAAAGAAATACTTAACTTGGCTTTACTAAACTCCTGAATAACTTAATATAAAACAATAAAATAGATGCAATATATATAAAGCTTTTAAAATAGTAGAAAGCAACTTAGTACATTAAAGAAATGCAATAACAAACTCAATTGTACTTGTATAATAAAGAAATATAGTTTCTGTGGGAGTTTCTCTAACCGACAACCAGCACTATGAGCCTAAGTGGTGATAGAACGTCTTGCCCACGTTGCCAGAACTGTCATATATTTTGTCATCGTATAGAACGCTTAAATAAGTGGATCCACTATTATGTGATATAAGTATCTTAAGGGGTCATCTAAAAAGTATGATACTTTACTACCCATGATGGCTACATGGTTTATGGAGACGTGAGTTATCAAAACTCAAACTCGTCCCCCTATCGGTGCTCAATACTACTCCCAAAATATATTTAGCTCATATGTTTATAAAAACAAAACTCTTTCTTTGGTTTTAGATAATACTAAAAAACGTAGCTTAAAAGCTCTCTTGGAAATCTCAGTTTCCTTTCTTGCTCAAATGTGCAAACATTTTAACTGTTGGGAATACTTAGTTCCCATAGAATCTTTGAAGAATGAACTTTACTCTTACTCTTTACTGAAAACTAGCTCAAAAGCTCTTTTGGAAATCAAGGTTTCCTTTCTTCTTTAAATGTGAAAATATTTACTTTGTTGAGAATACATAGTCCCGATATACTCTTTTGAAGAAATGAACTTCAAATTTTACTCTTTACTCAACTCAAAACTCAAATCTTAAAACAAAGTTAAAACATTTGTAAAAGACTTTGGGAAGACTCTATGAACTTCTCTTGACTTTACTCTTAACTTCTCTTGACTTGACTCTTAAGTTCTCTTGACTTGACTCTTAACTTTCCTTGAATTGAATTATGGATTCAAGGATTGTGTTTTGTGATAGGAAAGATCTCATAATGTTTAGGAATGATTTTAGATAGTTAAACATGAGAAAAGATCAAGAAATCGTTGTATAAAAGCAAGTCCGCGACGTGGAGATGCATTAAAATATTTGGTCGCGAAATAAATTTTGAGGGAAAGAGGTCTGTGACCTCTCAGCGACGCGATGAGAAAGTTACACTTCTGAGGAAAAGGTCTGCGTCGCGGACCTAGCACCTAGTATCTCGCCGTATTATTCCTTTTTCGTTTTCTAACACCAATTCGCCTAAACTCGGTTCTTATTCTCAAATTCCCTTTAGATTCAAATGCCTAGTATGTATACAGAAGAATCTAACTCAAACAAATCAAGGAAACAACATTTTATCCTCAAGGAACTCCTCAATCTCAACCTAACTCAAGAACGAAGGCCAATTTCAAGAACACCATTCAAGATTCATAAACTTTCAACTTTCTAGAACAAACCTCGCTAAAATAGACATGATTGGAGTGTGGGTGAACTAACCCAAAGCTATGAAAAACCCACATACCTCGTAGGGATCACCCCTTGATGAAATCCACGAGCCTAGCTTCAAGAACTTGACGATTCCTTGCTCTTTCTCCTCTATTCTCCTCTTCTTTTCTCTTATCTCAAAACCGTAACTTGTTTCTCAAAAGCGTAAACTGAATCCAATCAGTTTAGACCCCAACTTAATTACCAAAAACGAAATTAATTAATTGGGTGGTGAAAAGACCATAATGCCTTCTAAAATCCGGATTGGACTTTCCTTATTTGCACAGCACAACTTCCAATAGGTATAAATCACTCATACGAACTCGGATTCGCGCAAACTCGGCGGCGTTGGAAAGTTTATTCAAAGATATTTCCTACGATATCTGGAAACACACCTAACGCATCTTGAGCTAAGAGTTATGGTCGTTTGAAATTGACCAAAAACTCAAACTTAACTTAACCCATTTTCCAGATTTTTATTATTTCCAAAAATCACTCTTTCTAATTCTAGCTCTTTCTGGATCTTTCAATTTGCGAGATGTTACAATATCTCCCACTTGGGAACATTCATCCTCGAATGATATTACTCTTACTAGGCTAACGGTGTAACATGATGCATTCAACTCAAACCCCAATCAAGCAATGCAATCAAACAATATGCTCACTCATAAATTAAAGAGTACTAGAAGAGAATTAGTACCTTGGTCTTTAATATCTCTGGATTCGAAGAGATGTGGATATCTCTTCTTCATATTTTTCCTCAGCTTCCAAAGTAGCTTCCTCAACAAATTGGTTCCTCCGAAGGAGTTTGACTGATTCTACCTCTTTTGTTCTCAACTTGTGAACTTGGTGATCTAGAATCTGAAGTGGAATCTCCTCATAAGAGAGGCTACCATTGATTCCAATATCTTCAGTTGGTATGATCAATGAAGGATTGCCCATACACTTTTTCAACATGCAGATGTGAAACACTGGATGAACCGCGACTAACTCTTATGGTAGCTTCAACTCATAAGCTACATTATCCACCCTTTTTGATATTCTGTAAGGGCCAACATACCAGAGACTAAGATTCCCCTTCTTACCAAACCTCATAAAACCTTTCATGGGTGAAACTTTCAAGTACACCCAATCATCTACTTCAAACTCTAACTGCTTTCTCCTAACATCAATGTAGGATTTCTGATGACTCTGCATCATTTTCAACCTCTCTTGAATCACTTTTACCTTCTCCGTAGCTTGATGAACTAAATTTGGTCCTATCAATCCAGCTTCACCAACTTCAAACCATCCAATAGGAGATCTCCATCTTCTCCAGTAAAGAGCCTCATATGGATCCATTTGGATGCTAGCATGGTAACTATTGTTGTAAGCAATTCAACAAGATATATGTGATCATCTCGATTACCTTTGAAATCAATCACACAATCCACCTTGATACCTCAAAACACAATCTCCCCCTTGCTCAAAAGATTTCACTTAATTCAAGCAATAAAGGATCTTGGTCATGTTTTTCTTTCACTTCTGACACTAATGATGATTCAGCCCCATTCATCACCACTACTTCTCCTTCTGTGGAATCCATTAGTTGAACTCCTAAACGTGCATGTCTATGCACATCTTTTGCTAACTCTTTCTTATTTTCCTCAAAATGGGCGGTACTACCCATAGATAACCTGCTTAAAGCATCATCAACAATATTAGCCTTACCTGGGTGATAAATAATACTCATGTCATAATCCTTGAGTATTTCCAACCACCTCCTTTGTCTAAGATTAAGCTATTTCTGAGTAAACATATTCAAGGCTCTTGTAATCTGTGAACACATCCACATACACCATAAAGATAATGGCGCCATATAGTCAAAGCAAATACTACAGCAGCCAATTCTAAGTCATGGGTTGGGTAATTCTTATCATGAACCTTTAATTGTCTGGAGGCAGAAGCTATGACTTTGCCATTCTACATTAGTACATAACCCAAACAAACTCTACACGCATCACAATATACAACAAAGCTTTGCGTACCTTCTGGTAAGGTCAACATTGGGGAAATAGTCAACTTTTTTTTCAATTCCTAAAAATTTTTCTCACAAGCTTCAGACCATTAAAATTTCACTATTTTCTGAGTCAACTTGGTCAAAGGGGATGAAATAGATGAGAAGTCCTCAACAAACCTCATGTAATAGCCAGCCAGACCTAAGAAACTCCTAAAGTCAGTTGGAGATGTGGGTCTAGGCTAATTTTGCACTACCTCCATCTTCTCAGAATCAAATTTAATTCCCTTTAGGAACACAATGTGGCCTAAGAATGCCACAGACTCAAGCAAAAACTCACACTTAGAGAACTTGGAATATAACTCTCTATCGTTTATAGTCTGAAGAACTATTTTGAGATGACTAGCATGATCTTCCTTATTCCTCGAATAGATTAGTATGTCATCAATGAACACAATAACAAACATATCTAAACAAGGCTTAAATACTCTATTCATAAGGTCCATGAACGTTGCAGGTGCGTTGGTTAAACCAAATGACAAGACCAGAAACTCATAATGACCATAACGGGTCCTAAAAGTTGTCTACGGAATATCACATTCCCTTACTCATAACTGATTGTAGGCAGATCTAAGGTATATCTCTAGAGAAATAAGTGGCACCTTGAAGTTTATCGAAGAGATCATCAATTCTCGAAAGAGGATACTAATTCTTGATAGTAACCTTGTTCAATTGACGGTAATCTATACACATCCTAAGGGAACCATATTTCTTTCTCACAAATGGGACCAAAGCACCCTAAGGTGAGATACTTGGTCTGTAACAACCTGTATTATGCGTATGCTAGTTCTATTCACGTGATACTTGGCATAGCCTTATAGTATAGGTGAGGGACTGTGCTTCTTATATGATTAGTGGTGGTTTAAACTAGCTTGCAAGGTGATGTAACACCTTGCACGTTTCAGCATGTGTACTGCAAGTTAGCTCCGACGGAAGTATTTAAACTAGAGTAGTAAAGTGGTAATTGGGACAAATGCACTACCACCTACTTGCATTCATTTGGCCTAAGTTGAGTAGAAGGATAAGGGAAAAATGGACAGCCAAGGCCCAATAGTCTTAAGTCCAAAAAGGCCCAAGTGAAAAGTCCAAATAGGTGGACCACCTACTTGCATTAATTATGGCCCAAATTGACATGAATAGAGGGATAATTCGGAGTAGGGCCCAACAAGTGTTGAAGTTCCCAAAAGCCCAATTTAAAAGGCCATGTAGGTGGGGCCAAGTATTGCCACATTTTCAAGTAAAAGTTTGAAGGAGAGTTTCAGTTCTTAGAGTACAAGTTTAGAGGATAAATTCCTAGAAACTAAGGTAAGACTACTGCCCATTTTTGCCTCTCTTTAAATACAGATTTGGGGTGGAGAATTTTATATATATTTATCAAGAACTAATAGATGGTGATCAATCCTTAAGTCAATATTCTCCTATTATGCTGAAAGAATTTTGGGGATTGATAGTGGCTGTCTTATGTATATTGTTGTTGGGGGCTGTTTGGGTATCTTGGAAAAGGATGTATGAAGTTATATTAATGTATAGAAGAAGGGTGTGATGGTTCACCATTGGTGCAAGGGTTGTATGGGCCTACTTTCCGTTAAGTGTTAGCTACTGTTTTTAGGGCCTTAATGTGATTAGCTGCTGACATTAGCTTAATTGTGACTTATATTGTAGATTAGCATCCAAGAAGGGAGGCTGAATTGTGACAGTGGTAATGGTCAGAAAATAAGGTATGTAGGGCGATTCGATTCCATATTCCTTGGCATGAAATCTGATACTTGTGATTAATGTCAATGAGTGAATTTCCTAAGTTCTATTCCTAGTAAAGGAAACATAGTGGCAACGTACGATATCCAAATACCTAACAATATCCCCCCTCCTAAGTGTACATAATTACTTAGTTACACGTTTAGTACTCTATAGTCAATTGAAGTCAATTGTGTCATTCAAGCTCTCAAGTAATGCGTTAATGTTACATAGCTCCTTCTATTATAGCTACTGTCCTAAAGTATTATTTTCATGTCTCCTACTAGAAATGTGTTTCTCTAATTTATCTAATTTCCAGCTTAAAAATGGTGAAAAAAGTTGAAGGAGAAGATATATGTAATATTCCACCGACCTAGGGCCCCACCTCACGTGCCTGATTGCGCAGTCCCACGAAAATGTGAATATCTCTCTATTATGAAGTCGTATGAACAAACGGTTTGATGCGTTGGAAACTAGACTCGTAGATCTTTGATTTCATGCATGGCGGGGAACCATAACTCTTAATATATTGGGAGAAAACGTCCGAGACATTTGACTCAAATTTCAGACAAATCTTTAAAAAGGAATTTACAGTAACTTTCGCCAACTTTTATTTTGTCACTTACCTAACTTCAAAACTTAAGGTACCGCACTTGAACACTTAAATTATCACATAACACATCATTTTTAATTTATTACTCACCCTCCTTGTCTTTCCATGAAGATACGAGTTAATTTAGACGTTTTTAAAAGTCAGGGTGTTACTTCCTTCCTTTCTTAGAAACATTCATCCTCGAATGAAAAATCTGAGTCACTCTGTTCATTTCTTAGGAGTTGCCAAAATTTAGGCAGTGTATCCTTTATAAATGTCACCATCCAGGAACCTGAAATGTAAAATTTCGAACCTAGACATCTCACATGAGAACATAAATAGCTAAGCGTTATAGCTCCACCACAATAGTGCGAGCAAATATACAATGGCAACCACTATAATAATAATAAGCAATAGTATATATCTATATATGTAGGTATCTTACCTTACCACCTTAATATAAACTAATATTACATCACCTTGGGGTATGAAAAAAGTGAGGATATTTAGACCTTATGCCATCCTCAGCTTCACAAGTCACCTCTTCTCTATTTTTGTTCCTCCACAATACTTTAACTGAAGCCAGCTCTTTGGTCTTCAATTTCTGGACCCGTCGAACTAATATAGCAACTGGAGTTTCCTCGTAGGATAACTCCTCTGTGATTTGAACATCATCAACTGGGACAACCCAAGAAGGGTCTTTTACACACTTCCGTAGCATCGATACTTGGAAAACTGGATGAACAGATTTTAGCCCCAAAGGCAATTCTAACTCATAAGCCACTAGTCCTACCCTTCGAAGCATCCGGTATGGCCCAATGAATCTTGGACTAAGCTTTCCCTTTTTGCCAAATTGCATAACAACTTTCATAGGCGAGACTTTTAAGAATACCCAGTCATTCACGCAAAACTCTAAGTCCCTTCGTTGCACATCTGAGTATGACTTCTGTCGGCTTTGAGCGATTAGCAGCCTCTCCCGAATGAGCTTAACTTTATCCACTGTCTGCTGGACTATGTAGGGTCCAATCAACCCTGACTCACCTACCTCGAACCATCCAATGGGGGATCTATATTTTCTCCCATACAAAGCCTTATAAGGTGCCATCCCGATGTTGGAATGATAACTATTATTGTATGCAAACTCTATAAGAGGTAAGTGGTCATCCCAACTCGCCTTGAAGTCTAGCGTGCACGCCCGTAACATATATCTTCGAGTGTCAAAATTGTGCGCTCAGCCTGGCCATCTGTCTGAGGGTGAAAGGCTGTACTAAGATTAACCTGTGTCCCCAGGCCTTTCTGGAAGGACTTCCAGAAGTTGGTGGTAAATTGTGCGCCTCTATCAGAGATAATAGATAATGGGACACCGTGTAGCCTAACAATCTCTCTAATATAGAGCTCTGCATAGTCTTCGCCCGAAAAAGTAGCCCTGACTGGTAAAAAGTGGGCTGAATTTTTTAGTCTATCAACAATTACCTAAATAGAGTCAAACTTACGACGCGATTGAGGTAACCCTATAATAAAATCCATATTAATTGCTTCCTACTTCCACAAAGAAATGGCTATTTCCTGAACTAGCCCAGCGAGCTTTTGGTGCTCAACCGTCACCTGTTAGCAGTTAGGACACTGTGCCACAAATTCAGCAACGTCATTCTTCATACCGTGTCATCAATATATCTCCGTAATATCATGGTGAATCTTCATCGAACCAGGGTGCATAGAATAACAGGAATGATGTACCTCTTCCATAATCCGATGTCGAAGCCCTGCAACATTTGGAACACACAATCTACCGATGTATTAGAGGACTCCATCTTCTGCTATATCAACTTCTAAAGACTATGGATCCTGAGCCTTGTCTCTAAGATTATCTAACCTAGGATCCTCTTATTGCCGTGATTTTACTTCTACAACTAAAGATGATACGAGTGTATCCTGAATTGTGACCCCACTATCGTCTGCCTCTAACAATCTGACTCCTAAGCTTGCTAACTGATGAAGCTCTCGCGCTAGCTCCCGCTTCTCAACACTTAAGTGGGATAAACTACACATAGATTTTTGACTGAGGGAATCGGCTACCACATTCGCCTTTCCTGGATGATATAAAATATCCACGTCGTAGTCTTTCAGTAACTCTAGCCATCGACGCTATCGCAAATTTAACTCTTTCTGTCTAAATATATATTGAAGGCTCTTATGATCTGTGAAGATGTCAACATGAACGCCATACAAATAGTGTCTCCAGATCTTTAACGCATGCAGAACTGCAGCCAACTCTAAATCGTGGGTCGGATAGTTCTTCTCATGCTTCCTCAACTGCCTTGAAGCATATGTGATAACCTTACCATGTTGCATTAGAACACATCCCAACCCAACACAAGAAGCATCACAATACACAACATAGCCTTATGAACCGTCTAGTAATGCAAGAACTGGTGCTGATGTCAACCTATCCTTCAGCTCCTGGAAACTGTGCTCACAAACACTAGTCCACTGAAACTTAGCTACTTTTTGAGGCAGCTTCATTAATGGGCCTGAAATTGAAGAAAATCCCTCTACAAGCCTTCTGTAGTACCCAGATAACCCTAAGAAACAACGAACCACAGTCAAAGTCATAGGTTTAGGCCAAGTCTCTACGGCCACAATCTTTTGTGTATCAACCGCAATGCCTGCATCTGATACAATATGGCCTAAGAAAGTTATAGATTCTAAGCAGAACTCACACTTAGATAACTTGGCATAAAGTTCTCGATCTCGAAGAACCTGAATGACTGCTCGCAGATGATTTGCATGCTCTTCTTTTGAACGTGAATACACCAAAATATCATCAATAAATACAATCACAACAAGTCTAGATACGGCCTGAATATACTATTCATCAGGTCCATGAACACTGCTGGGGCGTTAGTTAATCCAAAAGACATTACCAAGAACCCAAAGTGTCCATATCTACTTCTAAAAGCTGTCTTTGGAACGTCTTTCTCCCGAACTCGTATCTGGTGGTACCCTGATCTTAAATTAATCTTTGAGAAACACTTAGCACCTTGTAACTGATCAAACAAGTCATCTATCCTCGGAAGGGGGTACTTATTCTTTATAGTTGCCTTATTCAATTGTCGGTAATCGATACACATCCGTAGTGAGCCCTTAGGATGTGTATAGATTACCGTCAATTGAACAAGGTTACTATCAAGAATTAGTATCCTCTTCCGAGAATTGATGATCTCTTCGATCAACTTCAAGGTGCCACTTATTTCTCTAGAGATATACCTCAGATCTGGCTACAATCAGTTATGAGTAAGGGAATGTGATATTTCGTAGACAACTTTTAGGACCCGTTATGGTCATTATGAGTTTCTGGTCATGTCATTTGGTTTAACCAACGCACCTGCAACATTCATGGACCTTATGAATAGAGTATTCAAGCCTTGTTTAGATATGTTTTGTTATTGTGTTCATTGATGACATACTAATCTATTCGAGGAATAAGGAAGATCATGCTAGTCATCTCAAAATAGTTCTTCAGACTATAAACGATAGAGAGTTATATTCCAAGTTCGCTAAGTGTGATTTTTTGCTTGAGTCTGTGGCATTCTTAGGCCACATTGTGTTCCTAGAGGGAATTAAAGTTGATTCTGAGAAGATGGAGGTAGTGCAAAATTAGCCTAGACCCACATCTCCAACCGACTTTAGGAGTTTCTTAGGTCTGGTTGGCTATTACATGAGGTTTGTAGAGGACTTCCCATCTATTTCATCCCCTTTGACCAAGTTGACTCAGAAAATAGTGAAATTTTAATTGTCTGAAGCTTGTGAGAAAAACTTTTAGGAATTGAAAAAAAGGTTGACTATTTCCCCAATGTTGACCTTACCAGAAGGTACGCAAAGCTTTGTTGTATATTGTGATGCGTGTAGAGTTTGTTTGGGTTATGTACTAATGCAGAATGGCAAAGTCATAACTTATGCCTCCAGACAATTAAAGGTTAATGATAAGAATTACCCAACCCATGACTTAGAATTGGCTGTTGTAGTATTTGCTTTGACTATATGGCGCCATTATCTTTATGGTGTATGTGGATGTGTTCACAGATTACAAGAGCCTTGAATATGTTTACTCAGAAAGAGCTTAATCTCAGACAAAGGAGGTGGTTGGAAATACTCAAGGATTATTACATGAGTATTATTTATCACCCAGGTAAGGCTAATATTGTTGATGATGCTTTAAGCAGGTTATCTATGGGTAGTACCACCCATTTTGAGGAAAATAAGAAAGAGTTAGCAAAAGATGTGCATAGACTTGCACGTTTAGGAGTTCTACTAATGGATTCCACAGAAGGAGAAGTAGTGGTGATGAATGGGGTTGAATCATCATTAGTGTCAGAAGTGAAAGAAAAAGATGACCAAGATCCTTTATTGCTTGAATTAAGTGAAAGCTTTTGAGCAAGGGGGAGATTGTGTTTTGAGGTATCAAGGTGGATTGTGTGATTGATTTCAAAGGTAATCGAGATGATCACATATCTCTTGTTGAGTTGCTTACAACAATAGTTACCATGCTAGCATCCAAATGGATCCATATGAGGCTCTTTATTGGAGAAGATGGAGATCTCCTATTGGATGGTTTGAAGTTGGTGAAGCTGGATTGATAGGACCAAATTTAGTTCATCAAGCTACGGAGAAGGTAAAAGTGATTCAAGAGAGGTTGAAAATGATGCAGAGTCATCAGAAATCCTACACTGATGTTAGGAGAAAGCAGTTAGAGTTTGAAGTAGATGATTGGGTGTACTTGAAAGTTTCACCCATGAAAGGTTTTATGAGGTTTGGTAAGAAGGGGAATCTTAGTCCCCGGTATGTTGGCCCTTACAGAATATCAAAGAGGATGGATAATGTAGCTTATGAGTTGAAGCTACCATAAGAGTTAGCCGCGGTTCATCCAGTGTTTCACATCTTCATGTTGAAAAAGTGTATGGGCGATCCTTCATTGATCATACCAACTGAAGATATTGGAATCAAGGGTAGCTTCTCTTATGAGGAGATTCCACTTCAGATTCTAGATCACCAAGTTCACAAGTTGAGAACAAAAGAGGTAGAATCAGTCAAACTCCTTCGGAGGAACCAATTTGTTGAGGAAGCTACTTTGGAAGCTGAGGAAAAATATGAAGAAGAGATATCCACATCACTTCGAATTCGGAGATATTAAAGACCAAGGTACTAATTCTCTTCTAGTACTCTTTAATTTATGAGTGAGCATATTGTTTGATTGCATTGCTTGATTGGGGTTTGAGTTGAATACATCATGTTACACCGTTAGCCTAGTAAGAGTAATATCATTCGAGGATGAATGTTCCCAAGTGGGAGATATTGTAACATCTCGCAAATTGAAAGATCCAGAAAGAGCTAGAATTAGAAAGAGTGATTTTTGGAAATAATAAAAATCTGGAAAATGGGTTAAGTTTGAGTTTTTGGTCAATTTCAAACGACCATAACTCATAGCTCAAGATGTGTTAGGTGTGTTTCCAGATATCGTAGGAAATATCTTCGAATAAACTTTCCAACGCCGCCGAGTTTGCGCGAATCCGAGTTCGTATGAGTGATTTATACCTATTGGAAGTTGTGCTGTTCAAATAAGGAAAGTCCAATCCGGATTTTAGAAGGCATTATGGTCTTTTCACCATCCAATTAATTAATTTCGTTTTTGGTAATTAAGTTGGGGTCTAAACTGATTGGATTCAGTGTACGCTTTTGAGAAACAAGTTACGGTTTTGAGATAAGAGAAAAGAAGAGGAGAATAGAGGAGAAAGAGCAAGGAATCGTCAAGTTCTTGAAGCTAGGCTCGTGGATTTCATCAAGGGGTGATCCCTACGAGGTATGTGGGTTTTTCATAGCTTTGGGTTAGTTCACCCACACTCCAATCATGTCTATTTTAGCGAGGTTTGTTCTAGAAAGTTGAAAGTTTATGAATCTTGAATGGTGTTCTTGAAATTGGCCTTCGTTCTTGAGTTAGGTTAAGATTGAGGAGTTCCTTGAGGATAAAATGTTGTTTCCTTGAGTTGTTTGAGTTAGATTCTTCTGTATACATACTAGGCATTTGAATCTAAAGGGAATTTGAGAATAACAACCGAGTTTAGGCGAATTGGTGTTAGAAAACGAAAAAGGAATAATACGGCGAGATACTAGGTGCTAGGTCTGCGACGCAGACCTTTTCCTCAGAAGTGTAACTTTCTCATCGCGTCGCTGAGAGGTCACAGACCTCTTTGCCTCAAAATTTATTTCGCGACCAAATATTTTAATGCATCTCCACGTCGCGGACTTGCTTTCATACAATGATTTCTTGATCTTTTCTCATGTTTAACTATCTAAAATCATTCCTAAACATTATGAGATCTTTCCTATCACAAAACACAATCCTTGAATCAATAATTCAATTCAAGGAAAGTTAAGAGTCAAGTCAAGAGAACTTAAGAGTCAAGTCAAGAGAAGTTAAGAGTAAAGTCAAGAGAAGTTCATCGAGTCTTCCCAAAGTCTTTTACAAATGTTTTAACTTTGTTTTAAGATTTGAGTTTTGAGTTGAGTAAAGAGTAAAGTTTGAAGTTCATTTCTTCAAAAGAGTATATCGGGACTATGTATTCTCAACAAAGTAAATATTTTCACATTTAAAGAAGAAAGGAAACCTTGATTTCCAAAAGAGCTTTTGAGCTAGTTTTCAGTAAAGAGTAAGAGTAAAGTTCATTCTTCAAAGATTCTATGGGAACTAAGTATTCCTAACAGTTAAAATGTTTGCACATTTGAGCAAGAAAGGAAACTGAGATTTCCAAGAGAGCTTTTAAGCTACGTTTTTGAGTATTATCTAAAACCAAAGAAAGAGTTTTGTTTTTATAAACATATGAGCTAAATATATTTTGGGAGTAGTATTGAGCACCGATATGGGGACGAGTTTGAGTTTTGATAACTCACGTCTCCATAAACCTTGTAGCCATCATGAGTAGTAAGTATCATACTTTTTAGATGACCCCTTAAGATACTTATATCACAAAATATATGACAGTTCTGGCAACGTGGGCAAGACGTTCTATCACCACTTAGGCTTATAGTGCTGGTTGTCGGTTAGAGAAACTCCCACAGAAACTATATTTCTTTATTATACAAGTACAATTGAGTTTGTTATTGCATTTCTTTAATGTACTAAGTTGCTTTCTACTATTTTAAAAGCTTTATATATATTGCATCTATTTTATTGTTTTATATTAAGTTATTCAGGAGTTGAGTAAAGCCAAGTTAAGTATTTCTTTCAGATTCTTTTCAAGCTTAAGTTGTGTTTAGCATTCCAACTCGCATACTCGTACATTCAATGTACTGATGCCAGTTGGCCTGCATCTTCTTATGATACAAAGGCAGGTAACCAGGATCAACATCCAGTGCCTCGTTGATCTAGTTGAGCACTCAGAGTCAGTTGGTGAGCCTTCTAGTTTTTCAGAGGATCCTATTGATTTCAGTATTTTAGTTCATTAGGATGTCGTGGTTCTTGTCCCGACGTCCATCTCAATTGTTTAGAGGCTTCATAGATAGAGTTAGTGATGTTAGTTTATTAGTCTTTACTTTCCCTTTTCAATTAAGTTGAGACTTGAGTTGCCACTTTGGCAGTGAATGTTATTTATTACATTCTAAGTTATTTATTGAGCAGTTTAGTTTTTCTTTTAAAGTATATTTATCTTGAGTAAAGTCTTCCTCTGAGAAAGTAAGTCAGGCTAAGTGTCACGACCCAAGCCTATGGCCTAGACGTGACATGGCGAATGAGGAACCCGAAGGAACCCCAAACAAGCCTCTCAAACTTATCATCACACTTCATCGGTCGCGGAAGTACTTTCAACATTAATTAACGGGAAATAGGGACTAAGGGCAAACCATTTCAAATAGACATCATAGAACAAGAGTCAAGCTCATTTACAAAATACTTGTCCAACGCACACCTCTACATACATAGATAGGACGGGGGCCATGACATACTACCGGCTCCCTTCATAGTCAAAATACAATTGCAAGCTAAAGTCTCAAAATATAGCAGTAGGAAACATAACATAGCCCTCGAATCATTAAGGACTCACCAATAACTCGGATAAGCACCGTACTAGCCACGTGAATGGAGAGAAGGAACAAGAGTAGCTCCGGTCCCTACATGGTGACATCATGTAGGCAAAATATGCGTTAGTACTTGGAATATACTAAGTATGCGGGGTGCAACACAACAATAGACAAGGACACAATCGAAATACAAGAAATAGTTTCATAGGCATTATGAATAACAATATGAAGATGCATGATCAAAGTGAAGTCAAAACATGTTTAAGTAAATCTATACTAATAGTAGATATCATATGCGTATGCATGATCCAACCAATCTATAACCCCAACTTAGGATGGGGGATGCCGTTCACACCCGGACACCCTGGTGGCAAGGTATAAACCCCTCACATGGTTGATGTTGGTCACACCCCAAGCATCCTAGGTGGTGAGATATAAACCTCTCACATGGTTGATATTGGTCACACCCCAAGCATCCTAGGTGGTGAGATATAAACCTCTCACATGGTTGATGTTGGTCACACCCCAAGCATCCTAGGTGGTGAGATATAAACCTCTCGCATGGTTGTCCGGTTCTTTTCCCCCGGACCGGGCATGGTCATGCAACACTTTATATAGGAAATTCTCATTAGGCTCTAATGCAATCTCACGTATGGAATGAACATATACACAAGCTTAGTTTGTCATCAACACATCTCTGGATTGCCATACATCTCATAACTCAAGCTTTAAAGCATCGATTCATCAATTCTCCATAGTTGAACATTTTGTCAAACACCTTGAAGGCATGTAATAGAATCAAAGAGCATGGAAAATAGGGTAGTAATTATGAAGCCAAACCAGTGAACAACCTACAACAACACCTTTTAACACCCACAATACCACATGAAAATCTCCACATCCATTCCAAATTTAGATTCAAGTTCTAGAGTCACAACATGCTTAAAACAATCACTTTTCATGTTTAAAATTCAATGTGCAGGAAATTACTACAAAGAACAAGACTAATTTATGAATCTTAACTTAAACCATGAATTAGTGAGTAGAATAGAGTCTAGGCACTATGGGTGGAAGGACCCATGAGTTCAACACCACATACCTTGAGTTTTTATGAAGGTCTTGAGAGTGTCTTCAATGGAAGCTTGGAAGTTGGAGCAAGAGTCTCTTCAATCTTGAGGAAGGTTTTGGATTAGGGTTCTTGAGAGAATCTTGAGAGAAAATGTGTCTAAGTATGGGAGAGGTGTTTTGGGAAATGTTTTAGAGATGGGAATTGAACTAATGGTATATAGGAAATAACATATGCCCTTTGGAAAAAAATGGTCCAACACTTAGAAAAAAAAATGAGGCGGGTGAACAGTAAAAACGCCCACTGGAAATTGCATTTCCTGCCGGACAGATTTTACGAAAATGGGCATAACTTTTTCGTCCGAACTCCGAATGAGGTGAAACGAAGTGCGTTAGGTAGCTAACTCAAAGGGCTTTCCATGGATATGTTATGGGCCACCCAATTATTTGCGTGCTAGGAGCTATGACCCTCCAAATTGGACCCTCGAAAAAGACTTCACTTGGAAATTTCGGATTTTGATACGGTTGCTCTAAAATTTGGATTAGACCCATTTCGCACTCAATTTGACCCCCTAAACAAGAATGTGAAGTCGGATTTTCGAAAAATGAAACGGATTTTTTTTATATAGATAAACAAGTTTCCGGTAACTTCTGAAGCACATTTTTAAGAACTTTTTGGGTCATTTCAATATCTCCCCCTTGGGAATATTCGTCCCCGAATGTGGAAGAGACGTACAAGGCAAGACTTAGTAAGAACATATCAGCCCCAACATGAATGCAAAAAATTTATTTAAACATCACTTCATGATTTCAAAACGTAGTGTAAAGCATCCATAACTCATCAATTTAAACATATATGCACATTAATGATTCAGGGGCTGAAATGTAAGACTCAATGGAGTACAAAGGACTTGATTTAATACCTTAGGCTTGAGTGGAGTTGAATAGATAAGGATAACGTCTTTGCATGTCCGCTTCGGCCTCCCAAGTAGCACTCTCCACTTGTTGATTTCTCCAAAGCACCTTAACGGACGCCACTTCTTTGTTCCTCAACCTTTTAACTTGTCTATCTAAGATCTGAACCAGGACTTCTTCATACGTCAAATTATCTTCTACAACACCCACAACCTCAAGAGGTACAATAGCGTTAGGATCACCAACACATTTCCTCAACATCGATACATGGAATACCGGACGAACTAATTCCATCTCCTTGGGCAACCCCAACTCATAGGCTACTTTACCAACCCTTCTTATTATCTCATAAGGACCGACATACCTAGGACTTAATTTCCCCTTCTTACCAAAACGAACCACACCTTTCATTGGAGAAACTTTCAAATAAACCCAATCACCCACTTTGAATTCAAGATCCCGTCTCCTCACATCGGCATAAGACTTTTGACGACTTTGGGTTGTTTTCAACCTCTCCCTAATCATCCTTACCTTCTCAAGAGCATCCATGACCAGATCCGGACCCAACAAGGCCACCTCTCCAACTTCAAACCACCCAACCGGTGACCTACACCGTCTACCATAAAGTGCCTCAAAAGGAGCCATACCGATACTAGAATGATAACTATTGTTGTATGCAAATTCAATCAAAGGAAGATGATCATCCCAACTACCTTTCAACTCCAATACACAAGCTCTAAGCATATCCTCCAAGGTTTGAATTGTTCTTTCGGCTTGGCCATCCGTTTGAGGGTGGAAGGCCGTGCTAAGCTTTACCTTTGTACCAAGACCCCTTTGGAATGACCTCCAAAAGTGAGAAGTGAATTGGGCACCACGATCCGAGATGATAGACAAAGGAATCCCATGCAACCTTACCAATTCATGAATGTACAACTTGGCATACTCTTCAACCCCGTAAGTAGTTTTAACCGGTAGGAAATGAGCCGACTTTGTCATCCGATCAACCACCACCCAAACCGAATCAAAGCCTCTTCTAGCCTTGGGTAAGCCCACTACAAAATCCATGTTGATTTCTTCCCACTTCCAAGTAGGTATCTCAATGTCTTGAGTTAGGCCACCCGGCCTTTGATGTTCGGCCTTGACTTGTTGACAACTATGGCAACCCGAAACAAATTTTGCAATGTCCTTCTTCATACCGCCCCACCAATACACATCCCTCAAGTCTCTATACATCTTTGTTGACCCCGGATGAATAGAATAAAAAGAATTATGAGCCTCATCAAGGATTCTTTCCCTCACACCATCCACACAAGGAACACATAATCTACCTTGGTACCTAAGGGCACCATCTCCCCCTTGGGACAAAACCTCCACCTTACCACTACTCACCGAAGCCTTTAATTCTACCAAAGAAGGATCAAGTTCTTGCTTGACTATCACCTCATCAACCAAGGAAGACCTTGAACCATCAACAACAACTACTCCTCCACTATCCACCCCTTCTAACCTAACTCCCAATTTGGCCAGCCGATGGACCACCTTAGCCAACTCTTTACTACCTTCCTTCACATGAGCCAAGCTACCCATGAACACTCTACTCAATGCATCCGCCACCACATTAGCTTTCCCCGGATGATAGTGAACACTCATATCATAATCCTTAAGGAATTCTAACCACCTCCTTTGTCTCAAGTTAAGATCTTTTTGCGTGAACACATATTGGAGATTCTTATGGTCGGTGAAGATATCAACATGCACCCCATACAAATAATGACGCCAAATCTTTAAAGAAAAAACCACGGCGGCCAATTCAAGATCATGGGTTGGGTAATTTTTTTTCATGAACCTTAAGTTGCCTAGAAGCATAGGCTATAACCTTACCACTTTGCATCAACACACAACCCAAACCAATGCGGGAAGCATCACAATAAACAACAAAACCTTCTAACCCATCCGGAAGTGACAAAATAGGAGCGGACACAAGTCTTTCTTTCAAAATTTGGAAGCTTTCCTCACACTCATCCGACCACACAAATTTAGCCTTCTTTTGAGTCAACTTAGTCATAGGAGAAGCAAGAGAAGAAAACCCTTCCACAAATTTCCTATAATAACCCGCTAAACCCAAGAAATTCCTTATATCCGACGGGGTCAAAGGTCTAGGCCAATTCCTAATAACATCGGTCTTCTTAGGATCCACCTTAATACCATCCCCCGACACCACATGGCCTAGGAAAGCAACTTCCTTCAACTAAAACTCACACTTTTCATATTTAGCGTACAACTTCTCTTCCCTCAATCTTTGGAGTACAACCCTCAAGTGACCCTTGTGCTCTTCCTCAGCCCGAGAATAGATCAAGATGTCATCTATAAACACCACCACAAAAGAATCAAGGTAGGGTTTGAAAACCCTATTCATCAAATCCATAAAGAGAGCCGGAGCATTAGTCAACCCGAAAGACATCACCACAAACTCATAGTGCCCATACCTAGTACAAAAGGCCCTCTTGAGAATATCACACTCCCTCACCTTCACTTGATGATACCTTGACCGAAGATCAATCTTAGAGAAGTGAATAGCCCCATGCAATTGGTCAAATAAATCGTCAATCCTTGGAAGAGGATACCTATTCTTGATGGTGACCCTATTAAGTTGTCGATAATCAATACACATTCTAAGAGACCCATCTTTCTTCTTCACAAACAAAACCGGAGCACCCCAGGGAGAATGACTAGGTCTAATAAACCCCTTCTCTAACAAATCTTTTAATTGCTCTTTCAACTCTTTCAACTCCGCCGGGGCCATACAGTAAGGGGGGATAGAAATAGGTTGAGTATCGGGAAGGAGGTCTATACCAAGATCTATCTCCCTTTCGGGAGGGACACCGGGAAGGTCTTATGGGAAGACATCTAGAAACTCATTAACAACCGGAATAGACTCAATAGGAGGGACTTTAGACTCCACATCATTGACTCTCACAATATGGTACAAGCACCCTTTGGAAATCAACCTATGGGTTTTAATGCAAGAAATGAATTTCCCCTTCACCACAACATCTCGGCTCTCCCACTCAAGGACGGGTTCATTAGGAAATCAGAACTTGACTTTACGAGTCCTACAATCAATAGAAGCATAATATGCATGCAACCAATCTATCCCAAGAATAACATCAAAATCCACCATGTTCAACTCAACAAGATCACAAGGCAACAACTTATTTAATATGCAAACCGGACAAT
This sequence comes from Solanum verrucosum, assembly GCF_900185275.1. Lineage (NCBI taxonomy): Eukaryota > Viridiplantae > Streptophyta > Magnoliopsida > Solanales > Solanaceae > Solanum > Solanum verrucosum. Next base: position 5,588,540 of record NW_026020063.1, on the reverse strand, counting down.
TTCTATACACTTTTCTAGCAACAATAGAGACACCAATGGGAGTGGATACTTCATATGACTCATGCAACAATTCCGACTCGACATGAAATTTTCTAGCAACTAAGGGGGTAATAAAGGAAAGGGTAAAGGGTGGCACCCGGATCAATCAAAGTATAAACATCAAGATCAAAGATTTGCAACATACCGGTCACCACATCCGGGGTCTCATTAACACCTTGTCTACCATGCAAAGCATAAAATCGATTGTCCCTTGGGGCACCACTTTGAGAAGCACCTCTACCCAAAGGAGTAGTGTTAGCACTTCGGACCTTGTTGCGGATCTTGGGACATTCAAACCTCTTATGACCCACTTCTCCACATTCGAAGCAAGCACCCGAACCCATCATGCAAGGACCACCATGCTTCCTCCCACACTTAGGGCATACATCCATAGAACCCACTTCACCTCCCCCTTGAGGTCTAGGAACATTGATAGCAAATCCCCGGTTGACATGAGGGTTTCCTCGGCCTTGATGAAATCTAGCACCCTTAGGGAACCTATTCTCCAATCGGGCCCTCTTGGCCTCGTGCCCCCTTTTTTTTCTCAATTTCTCCTCCTCCATTTGCTCGGCATAAGTCATCAACCGAGACAAATCCATATCTCCAATGAGCATAGCGGACCGACACTCCTCACTAACCAAGTCGGATACACCCATCACAAATTTGTTCATCCTCGATCTAGAGTCGGCCACCAAGTGAGGTGCATACTTGGAGAGTTGGACAAATTTGAGGGCATACTCCCTCACACTCATAGCTCCTTGCTTCAAGTTCATGAACTCCACCAACTTTGTCTCCCTAAGCTCAAGAGGGAAGAACCTATTAAGGAAAGCAAGTTTAAACTCCTCCCACAACACTACATAGCCATTACCTTTCTCACCTTTCCATTGATCAAACCAAATTTGAGCAACCCCCTTGAGTTGGTAGGCCGCCAATTCCGCCTTCTCACAAGCACCAACATCCATAATGGTCAAGATTTTGCATACCTCATTGATGAACTCTTGCGGGTCCTCATCCACCTTTGAACCATGGAAGATCGGAGGGTTCATCCTCATGAAATCTCTCACCCTTTCCCCTGGGGTGGTAGTTCGAGGAGCTTTGGCTCCTTGTTGCACTTGGTTAGCTACCACTTGTGCAAGCATGGTGAGTGCATCACAGAGCTCACCATTGGTGGGTGGCTCTTCCGGTGATCGGGCCCGTCTTCCCCTCATGTTTGGCATGATGACCTAGCAATCCAAAGAACAAGCGTTAGGGAGGAATCACCTTATCGCACTCTAAGCACGACATAGCACATGAAGAAGGGAAACCTTTCCTAAAACGTTTTGTAGCCTCCCATTCATAGTCGTGGCGCGCTTCACAACCAAGATTAGGACTCTACTCAACGCGATGTGTTGGACTCTGAGGATTTAACAGCCTAGTGCTCTGATACCAAGCTTGTCACGACCCAAGCTTTGGGCCTAGACGTGACATGGCGAATGAAGAACCCGAAGGAACCCCAAACAAGCCTCTCACGGAAGTACTTTCAACATTAATTAACGGGAAATAGGGACTAAGGGCAAACCATTTCAAATAGACATCATAGAACAAGAGTCAAGCTCATTTACAAAATACTTGTCCAACGCACACCTCTACATACATAGATAGGACGGGGGCCATGACATACTACCGGCTCCCCTCATAGTCAAAATACAATTGCAAGCTAAAGTCTCAAAACATAGGAGTAGGAAACATAACATAGCCCTCGAATCATTGAGGACTCACCAACAACTCGGATAAGCACCGTACTAGCCACGTGAATGGAGAGAAGGATCAAGAGTAACTCCGGCCCCTACATGGTGACATCATGTAGGCAAAATATGCGTTAGTACTTGGAAGGTACTAAGTATGCGGGGTGCAACACAACAATAGACAAGGACACAATCAAAATACAAGAAATAGTTTCATAGGCATTATGAATAACAATATGAGGATGCATGATCAAAGTGAAGTCAAAACATGTTTAAGTAAATCTATACTAATACTAGATATCATATGTGTATGCATGATCCAACCAATCTATAACCCCAACATAGGATGGGGGATGCCGTTCACACCTGGACACCCTGTTGGCAAGGTATAAACCCCTCACATGGTTGATGTTGGTCACACCCCAAGCATCCTAGGTGGTGAGATATAAACCTCTCACATGGTTGATGTTGGTCACACCCCAAGCATCCTAGGTGGTGAGATATAAACCTCTCACATGGTTGATGTTGGTCACACCCCAAGCATCCTTGGTGGTGAGATATAAACCTCTCACATGGTTGTCCGGTTTCTTTTCCCCCTGACCGGGCATGGTCATGCAACACTTTATATAGGAAATTCTCATTAGGCTCTAATGCAATCTCACGTATGGAATGAAACATATACACAAGCTTAGTTTGTCATCAACACATCTCTGGATTGCCATACATCTCATAACTCAAGCTTTAAAACATCGATTCATCAATTCTCCATAGTTGGACATTTTGTCAAACACCTTGAAGGCATGTAATGGAATCAAAGAGCATGGAAAATAGGGTAGTAATTATGCAGCCAAACCAGTGAACAACCTACAACACACCTTTTAACACCCACAATACCACATGAAAATCTCCACATCCATTCCAAATTTAGATTCAAGTTCTAGAGTCACAACATGCTCAAAACAATCACTTTTCATGTTTAAAATTTAATGTGGAGGAAATTACTACAAAGAACAAGACTAATTTATGAATTTTAACTTAAACCATGAATTAGTGAGTAGAATAGAGTCTAGGCATTATGAGTGGAAGGACCCATGAGTTCAACACCACATACCTTGAGTTTTTATGAAGGTCTTGAAAGTGTCTTCAATGGAAACTTGGAACTTGGAGCAAGAGTCTCTTCAATCTTGAGGAAGGTTTTGGATTAGGGTTCTTGAGAGAATCTTGAGAGAAAATGTGTCTAAGTATGGGAGAGGTGTTTTGGGAAATGTTTTAGAGATGAGAATTGAACTAATGGTATATAGGAAATAACATATGCCCTTTGGAAAAAAATGGTCCAACACTTAGAAAAAAAAATGAGGTGGGTGAACAGTAAAAACGCTCACTGGAAATTGCATTTCCTGCCGGACAGATTTTACGAAAATGGGCATAACTTTTTCGTCTGAACTCCGAATGAAGTGAAACGAAATGCGTTAGGTAGCTAACTCAAAGGGCTTTCCATGGATATGTTATGGGCCACCCAATTATTTGCGTGCTAGGAGATATGACCCTCCAAAGTAGATCCTCGAAAAAGGCTTCACTTGGAAATTTCGGATTTTGATACGGTTGCTCTAAAATTTGGGTTAGACCCATTTCGCACTCAATTTGACCTCCTAAACAAGAATATGAAGTCAGATTTTTGAAAAATGAAACGGATTTTTTTTATATAGCTAAACAAGTTTCCGGTAACTTCCGAAGCACATTTTTAAGAACTTTTTGGGTCATTTCACTAAGGGTTCTCTTGGGACCAGAAATGGTTCTCGAGTGCTAGCCATGTCCGGGGTGTAGGCTCCGGGCGTGACATATATAGCTTGTTGTTCTCAAGAGACTGTGAGATTAGGTTTTAGTTGACCAACATCACTTCGAAGCAATAAGATATTAATGATTGAAATGTAAAAGTGGAGGTTAGAGATAGCAATGTTTTTCAAGTGATCTAATTGAATATATTCATTGGTTAGAAAGGGTTATTTGATAGAAAAACGTTTCAATATTACTACACTTGATCGAGTGATGTTAGTGGCTACAAAATATTTATGATCAATGAAGATTTGTTCGAAAAAATTATATTGAACCTAATGAGAAGGAAACACAACAATTGGAAAAAGTCATATCTCTCGCCCTCCTTAATGATACTTCCAACTTCATCCTCTTTTTGTTTATAATTTTTATTGCTTTAGAATTTCTAATTAAGTAGTTTTAAATAAAAATCATAATGTTAATAATTAAAAAATTGTTCTTACTATTTTTTTAAAAATTTACCCTCCAAAACTCCAAAGGGAAATTTAAAATAACTTTTCAAGAAGAATTAAAATGTTTTAATTACTTTATATGAAATTTAAATAATATATTGTTTTTAGCATCTTAATATCAATAAATTGTGAATAATCCTTATATATTCTATTAAGCACCTTCAATTTTTAATTAATTGAAATATTCTATTTTTTAATCTTTCGCATGTGAAAATTTCATAAATTTTAAAGGTTATTCATTACTGAATTATTTAAATATTCATGTATTATATTGCATATATATTTTAATTCATATTTAAGAGTATTGGTATTTCTAAAACAATCTAGATGTAACATACTTTCTACATTAAATGATTGAGAAAATATCATCACAAGAACTAAAATTCAAATCTACCCTCTCTCTGCTCACTAAAATTCAAAAATTACCCTCTTTTTTCCTTCTTATCAAATTAAATAAAATAAAATTCAAAATTTACCCTCCTAGATCATGACTTCTACTCATCAAACTAAATTCTTGAGAAATATCACTAAAACTGAAATTAAAAAATACCCTCTTTACTCCTACTCATTATATTAAATTAAATTAAATCTCAAATTTTCTCTCCTAGCTCCTATTCATCGAATTAAATGCTTAAAAATTACCAAAACTAAAATTTAAAATTTACCCTTAACTCCGACTCATCAAAGTAAATTAAATAAAATTTTAATTTACCCTCGTAGCTCCTACTCATTAAATTAAATAGTTAAGTAATTATCACAAAAAACTAAAATTTGAAATTCGTCTTTTGACATCTACTCATCAAATAAAATATTGTAAAGAATGAGAGAAACTACTCATTTCATCTTGAAGACATAATGTATTAACCATAATCTTAATAATTTTCCTATATACACAAGTTTTTCATATCCCTTTGCCTCCAATCTTCTCATTTGTATTCTCAAACACACAGAAGTTATCAACTTCTGTAAGTTTCTTCATCAACTCTCTGTTTTTTTGTAAAGAAATAAAAGTAAAATTCTTGTTTGTTCCTCCAATCAAAGAGTGATCTTTTATGTGTTTTTTATTTGTGGGGTTTTTTTCTTGATGGTTTGGGGCTTGATTTCTATATAGAGTTTTGATCTTATGGTGAATAATACATCATTTTTCATTCTAGACTAGTCATGGACTGCACCAAATAAGATGCCATAATTGTTGAAGAGATGATGAGAAATAACAAGAAGACATCAATAAAATTAGTGAAAATTGTGAAGCAAGTGCTTATCTAATGTGCAGGATTTGAGTGTATCAATTGAGGAATACCGGCGGCGTAGGCAATGTTTCAATTATCTAAGTGATGAAGAAGAAGATGTATCTAACAATTTAACGTGTTTGGATATCCCTCTCCTACTAGGAGTCTAAGGTGCAGCAAATTTTTCTGACGAGAGCTTGCAGAACAAGAGCATGAAGTTGAGACTAATTGGAACATGAGATTGGTACAATTCAAAACCTTTGTTTGAAGCAAGATGAAGAATCTTGTTGATAATTAAGTATGTTTGAGGTAGCACTTGAAACTGTAGGTATTACCTTGAATTCAATCTTCGTTAGAAAAAGAGAAAAAATGGAAAGAGATCTACATGCGATCCTAACTCCTGGTAGCAATTGTAGTCAAGACTTGACTATCCTTTCAGATTCTATATTCTTCAAAAAAAAGCGGTCAGCAAGCGCCAACCTCTTAATATTTTTTGAAGATTTTTTTTTATATTCTTTCCTTTAAAAATAATAATTTTCATTTCCTTTTTTGGGCTGTTCATTTGTAAAATGTGACATTAGGGTAATCTCATTAGTGTGAGACACTTATTTTACTTTATTGGGTTGTTCGTCTAAAAAATGTGACATATCTTTTTTTCTTTAGGCTTTGAATATCACAAGAAATATCATTTTTCGATTTCATCATGTTCATATTGTACATTTCTACCGATGTTTTGCTCTCAGATTCTTTGTAGTATTAATCATCTAAAGGATTGATACTACATTTGGCCTGATTCCTGGATGGATAAAATATGTAGGTGCCATAACGGCTAGGTCATATACCTAGTGTGATATTCTTTTATCCTCTTGATAAAAATTGGGACATAAATCATTGGGACAGATGATTAGAGCCATTTCGAGATTTGTCAAGGGATCTTACTACGACAGATTTTTTGAGAATGACCTCAAAATTCCAACAAGTACCGTCAAAAGTTTGATAGTCAATTTCAAATGATCTCCAGCATCGCTTGAAGTTCAAAGTCCACTTCAAAATCTCTGACATTTCAGAATGGAGCAAAAATAAATTCAAGATACGAGCTCCAACACCTCATACAAATTTCATGTAACCTCGGTATTGAATGAACTAAATTTAGAAAGAACTAATTTGAAAGATCCAAGTCGGATATTTTTCAAGTTGTGCTTAAGTTGTGAATTTTGGGTCCACTTCAAATGACCATAACTTTGAGTACATGATGCGTTAGGTAGCCCAGAAGATATCAATAAAATTTCTTTAAATTCTTTTTCCAACCACCGAGTTTGCTAAATTTTGAGCGTCTGAGGGAAATATGCCAGTTTGAAGTTAGCATGTCTAGTTAAGGAAGCTACTTGAATTACTAAGGGGTATTTAGATCTTTCCTTACCATCAGATTAAAATGAATTTAGTAAATATTTGGGGTCAAATCTAATTTGGGTTAGTTTACAATCATAATTTACGCTTAGGGTTTTGAGAGGAGTTCAAGAAGATGAAAAGAGGAGAACGGGGGAGCGGTTAAGGTTTCTTGCGAATCGAGATTTATTTCGCCAAATCGAGGTATGTAAGCTTTCATAGTGTTGGATTTGTTCTCCACACGCCAATCATGATTCACATATTCAAATTCGCCCATGAAGATTGATGAATTTAAGTTCCTAATAAGTATTGCTTTTGTTCTAGAATAACGATGGGTTTTATGTGGTTTTTGAAATAAACATATGAGTTTGAGGGGAGTTTTTGAGTACATTCTCGGGACTTGTATTGGGTGATTGAATCTAAGAAAAACTTGAGAAAAGAAATCGATTCTATATGAATTAGGATCAGAAAATGAGAAGAAACATTCATCAAGAATTTTGGGAGAGGGTGGGGCGGTGTGCCAGAATGTCTGGTGTGGCGGCCCCCTAATGTGACAGAAGGTTTGAGACAGTGCGCCCCCGATGGGTGAGAAGGTCTGGGTGGTGCGCGAGCAGTGCACGAGAAACCAGTCTCTAAGTTAGAGGGTGGCGCCCCGAGCCAGCAGTGCGCCAGGGTACCCCCCACCTTTTTTCCCATTATTTGCTCCGTCTGAGTCTTTTAAAGTGCACCTTTCTCCCTATTGATTCTAACTACTCTACTACACAACTAAAGATTGAGAGATGGGCTAAGTTTATATTTTGGAGTAGTATTGAGCACCGTATGGGGGAGAGTTCTAACAACTCATAGCCCAATAAACATGTAGCTAATGTGGGTAGAAAGGGTTATACTTTTTGTCATTACTTATTTACTTTTAGAGATCTCAGTGGATCCACTTAGATGAGGAGTTTTATCTCGCAAGGTATGACATTTTCGGCAGTGTGGGCGAGACGTTGTATCATCACATGCCTCATAGTGATGGTTCGGTTAGGAATATCTCTAATAGAGTTTATTTAGTATTCTTACATCCAAACTGTGTTATATTGTATTTTCCAATACATTGAGTTGTTATCTATTGATTTTAAACGATTTTCTTTATATCGATTATTGTTATTATTTTTATCTTGAATGGTTGAGATAGAGTTGAGGTTGAGTTGAGTTGAGACGAGGTAAATGGTTTTTCAGTTCCAGTTCAAGCTTATATCATGTTTCAGATTTCCCCTTGCATGTTCGTACATTCCATGTACTGACACCATTTGGCCTGCATCTTTCATGATTGAGATACAGGTAACCATGATCATCAACCAGGGCTTCGTTGATCTAGTTGAGTTCTAGAGTTGTTTGGTGAGCCTCATTGCTTCCAGAGGATCCTTATTTATCTATAGTTATTTTAGTTTGTTAGGATGGTTGGGGTCTTGTCCCGAATCCCTTATAGTATTAAAGGCTTCATAGATAGATACACAGTAGTTCATGAGTCTTTTCATTTTCAAATATTAATGTTCTAGACTTGAGTTGCCTATTCTAGGTAGTTGAATATTCTATTATATTCTGATTTTATTATTTGAGTTTATCTTTTAAGATTATTCTATGTTAGGTAAGTCTTCCACTGAGAGTGAGCAAAGCATAGGGTTCTCGTAGGGCCAGCAATAGTTCTCGAGTGTTGGCGACGTCTATGGTGTAGGCTCGGGGCGTAACATTTTTACAAGATTTGAGTTACAACAATCAAAAGTGCTCAAGAGCAAAATGATGATTTCTCACATCTGGCCCCATTTTCATACCCATTTTCTCATTAATCTTTTTCTTAAACTTTCTTGATCAAGTTGCTAGCTAAAGCGATATTGTGTCTATTAATCGTTCTTTTTGAGTTCAGGAATAGATGAAAGCATCAAACGGATGAATCTTTCAAGATAACGAGTCATCCATCTCGTTCAAGTTGGACAATCATCAATCCATCTACCTTGTTACAGTGGACAATCATCGAGCCATCCATCTCGTTACATTGGACTCATATTTCACCTGCAAAGTGGGCCATAGCATTTTTAATTGACTGAGAGGTCCATGATGAGTCCATAATTTGGACTCATTTAGGGCTTTTTTTGATAGATTTAGTGTCCTCAAATGCATATTTTGTCTCAATAATTGATGTAAATCCTTAAGTTTTCATGTATTTGGAGTTTGAGGCAAAACATGGACATTACTTGGCAAAAAGAAACAAGGCGGATGAAAAGACGAAGAAAAGAAGGCCTGAGGATAGCCCAATGCATTAGGCGAGTCGACGAATGGCCTTAATCTCGCCTAAAATTCCAGTGTACTGAGCCTTGAAGGGAATGATCAAGTCGGCGGTGAAAGTAAATAGTTGGCGCGTCACCGAACAGTTCCGCGAAGCAGTACTTATAAGCCCAATGATTCAAAATGTGAAGATACTAGAGGCAAAAGTTGAAAGTCTATGAACAGATCAAAGACGGATCTCCGAGTGCATTGGCGATCTTGACTAATTGCCGGTGAGTGATCCGTCGCAGCACAAACTTTCAAAAACTCTAATACCCGTTTAATTATGTAGCTTAGTATCAAGTAGTATCGAATTATTACTGAATTTTGAGACAGAGTATTTCATTTTGGGTTCTTAGAGCTTTTGGAGACATTTTTGTTGAGCTTGAAGATTTTAAGACTTCCAACTCCATGAAATTGGAAATGGGTGTTGGAGATTCTTCACCCTAGACTCGCTTGAAGTGAATATAAATCATGCCCAATTGATGTTATTTCGATTCAGTATCATTTTCTTCCTTTCTCTGTCTAGCTAAAACCCTAATTCTCGGGTTGTGATTTTGTGAATATGGGTAAATTTTATTGTTGGTGTTTCTTTGTTGTTGGTCTATTCGCTATTTAATGTGATTTCCTTTAGTAGTTGTGTTTGAACTTAATGAGATTGTAGTGGGAAATGTGATTTCATCTTATTGTTTTTGGCTTGCTCAAGAGAGAGGTTTTAAACTAAGACTACTAAATTGATAGCCGATGGTTATTCGGGGTTCTAAACCGAGTTGATTCGGGGTAAGTTGCTCGAGAGTTGATTGACTATCAATAGCATTTACCCGATAATATATTTTATTCATATTCCTATCACATCCCAAGAATCTCGTCTCCCTATCTCGTTTCTTTATATTTGCTGTTTTTTTGTTGTTAATTGACTACAAACCTCCATTGATAATTGACATTCGTGTCAACCTCTTTAATTTGTTATGTTTTACTCCATAATGTTTTTAGTTATGGTTAACTCTTGCATGTTCACGCTTAACTCTTAACTCTCAGAAACCGCTCCCTTGGGACTCGATCCCAACCCATTCGGTTGGGTTATATTATTGCATGCGATCGTTAATACTTGAATTGGAAGCTGTGTCAATGATTACGTCAAATATGAAAATGGCGCCGCTGCCGAGGAGTGGTGTTATTTGAGAATTTTGAGTTGAGTTGAATCTTGCTTTTGTTAGTCGTAGTTTATTTACATAATTTTTAGTTTAGTTTTGTTTGTTTATGTGACTATTTTACGAAGTATTAGTGTGAAGGACAACAATGGCAGTCAAGTAGGCCATTAGACAACATCGGAAATCAAACGATATCCAGGAGCCTTATGCTAATGACCCCCATCTTATGGGCAGTATTGGTGCCATTCGCTTGCCTCCAGCCGAAGGGAATGCGGTATTTCACATCACGAGTACCATGTTGCAACTCTTGCAACTAAAGGAGCTTTTCAGTGGTTTGGCTCATGAGGACCTCATGAACAACTTAGAAACCTTTTAGATGTGTGCGGACCATTCTCTTTCAAGAATAGCTTCCAAGAGTCGGTCCGGTTAAGGTTATTCCCACTTTCATTGATGGGGAGACGTGCAAGTGTGGCTGAATTGCGCGTGACTCAATCACTTCGTGGGAGGAATTAGTCATCGCATTTAATGTGCAATTTTCCCTCCTTCAAAGATGATGACTCTTCGGGACAGTATTCAAAGCTTTAAGCGTCTAGAAGGGTAACCTATACATGAAACTTCGTTGTGGTTCAAAAAGTTGGTGCTTCAATGCCCAACCCATGGCTTGCCCGACAATGTGTTGCTGCAGTATTTTTACCGGAGTCTGGACTAAGTAAAAAAGGGTGTTGCGGACAAACTTTCTATGGGATGTTTGATGCAGCAACCTTACGTGATAGCTGCTCAACTTTTAGATGGAATGACTACCATAAACATGGTGTGGTACACTCGTGAAGACCACGTCTCCCCTCTCACATTTAAGCTAACTAAGGAGCAGATGGAGAAAGATCAAGAGAGAGACCAAAACATGGCCAAGATCATTACGCGGCTTGACATTTAATCTAAAAATGTCATGGGGGATGGTTCCGTAGTGTCAATCCCGTGGGGGTCGGGTGTGCAAATCCTGACGAGACAAAGTTTGAAGCCTTGTATAATGAAGTGATCAATTTTCTAGGAAACCAAGGCAGTGATTATCTTTCAAACTTCCCTAGGGAAGGTGGTAACAAAGGTTGGCCTAGAGAGGATAATTGTAAGGATCGTGACAGAGAATGGAGAGACCGAAATCCTAACTAGAAGGATGTGGAGAAGGACATGTATGTGCCTCCCCATGAGCGCCAATAGCCGAAGGATTCAGAATGTGGTAGGTCTGATCAGGATATGCTCTCTCGTATCCTCACCCAAGTTGAAGGTTCAGACATGTTTTTAAAAGAAATGAAAGAAGATGTATCTACCCTTAGCAAGACCGTCATTTCCCATTCAGTGTCGATCAAGTAGTTGAAGACCCAAATAGGACATATATCGTCCCATCTCAATCTAAGACAATAGGGGGGGTTTGCCTAGTGATACTATGGCTAACCCTAAGAATGAGGTTTGAAGGTGGACTTGCGTCGTGCCACCATATTAACTAAGCTGTTATTTGGGAGGAACCCAAAACTCTGTTTATTGCTTTTGTTTGTGATTTGGTAAAATAATGGTGTGTTGATTGTGCAGGTGGATGTGTGGAGAATGTTCGAAAAGCGCAGGTTGGCGAGCTACAACTCCAGTCAGCGAATCGCCAAAAAGGCCGGCGACCCTGACCCAGATCGCTATTAGGCTCAAGGTAATTTAACATTGAAGTCTGTAAAATTCAGCAAGCCCTAGAAATTATTGGTGAATCGCCGACCATGTCGGCGAACCCGAAGAAGACCATCATTTGGACTCCCACAATAACTGGAGGTCTGCCTAGCATTTCAATCTTCTCGTAGTCAACACCAAAGGTTGGTTTTCTATTCCTCGAGTTGATCTTTTAAAAAATCGTGCTTATTTGCAATTGATCATATCGAGTTGTTTTTGTGTTAGGCCTCTCTGATATCTTTCCGAGTAGTTGTGACTGTTGAATTCCATAATTGTACGGCTTAAAATGGATTAAAGTTCGAGGGGTTCTGTTTGGTTGTTATGGGTCCTACCTTAATTTCAGTAGTGCATGCTTAGATTTTGTTTTCAGAGGTTGCAAAGGGTTGATTTCGAGAAGTAGGTTAAAAGTAGGCACGTTGGGTCATTTGGCGAGCTGGGTCGAGCTTACCGAACCACTCTACAGTTCGTTTAAGTTCCCTATCTCACCGTTACTTTCAAGTTTTGTTTAATGTTGGATTCCTTAACTTTCGGCAAAAAAGCTTGAGATTGCCAAAAGCACTCGACGACTAGCTTAGAGTCTTCTTGATCGCTGTTTTGTCTACCCTCCTCAACCCTTTTTGCACTATAACTTTCGGTGAGACTATTTTGATTCGCTGAAAACTTTCGGCGACATGCCGAAGTTGTTTCCACATCGCCTTCTTACTGCAGTTTTTGAGCTAATTCCTTCGGCGAGCTCGAACTAGCTCACCTAAGAAATTCGGTGAGCTCGAACTAGCTCGTCTAAGAAATTCAGTGATTCACTATCTGGTTTGGCGAGTTTGTCTGCAATTGTTCTGCTTTGCCTTTGTCTAAGTTTTTCTAATTTATATTCAAGACTTTGCAGACATGACTAAATCAAAAGCTGCTGAAAAAATAACAGCAGCCCAAGAGAAGTCCAAAGGGATTGCAATAAATGAAGAGGTCGCTACGTCGAAAGGAGAAGCCACAAAACTTCCCACAACTAGTGGAAAAGGCAAGGTCAAGAGGCCCACTTCTGAAAGGCAGACCATTACCCTAGACCCTAATATTCCTTCATGAGCCAGGAGATTTTGCAGAGCGGTGCTTGTCTTTTTGGCAGACTCACACTCAAAAGACATTGGTGAATTTGGCACTGTTGTTCCCCCCTGAGGTGATCTCTAGCACTGATGCCTTGTCTAATAGTGAGACATCGTGAACTGATGCCCAGACAGATGGAGTGACTACGTAGACAGGATCCTCTCTTTACCTCCCTCTCTGTTTTGTTGTATTTCACTGTTGGATAATTTGTATTTGCATTTGAGGACAAATGATTTTTATTTGTGGTGGGTGAGGCCCACCTTTGTGTATTGATTGTGACTTTAGTTTTGTTATATTTCGGGCTATGAGATAATTCGTGTTAAACACTGCTTTTTGTGGAAGGTTTGAGCTTGTGGCTCCGTGCTTTTAATTGCTAATGATTTTTGACCCTTCCAAAAAATTTTGCCACCCCTTTTGTGTTAAATGTGGCCGTTCTTTCACAATTTGAGTACCGATTCCTATCAATACCTGGTGACTTAAATAGTGCTCATAATCGAACGAACATGAATGTGCGGCTAAGACGAGGCCAAATGAAATTGCATAGACAATATGTGAACTCTTTGCATCTCTTTTGTGACTAGCCTATTATCGAATTGAATCTCTTGTGATTAACGTTGCACACTAGGGAAAGTGTGGAGTCTTGTTTGACTTCAGTGTCAATGCCTTGTGTGATGAGCTTACCATGAACTATGGATGGTGAATCCTATAATTTTCCCCGTTGGTCCAGTTGACTAAGTTATGTGAACTCTTGAGATGATCTTAGGAAACTTTAAAGAGTGTGATCTAATTTAACATATACCTCTTTCTTGGCATACCCGGTGAGCGTGTGAACCTCTTTTGAACACCCTTTGAGCCTAAACTTTTTCTTGGAAGAAACTTGATGAAAACATAACCTTTCTCAACCCATTACCCATAATCTCATGATTTGTGGTTTGTTTGAATAGCCAACTTAGGACAAAATCCTAACTTGGGGGTGTGGTGAAATGAGATGGTAATCAAGAAGTGCAAGAAAGTCCCTTTTACCCATGGTTTTGAGAAAAATGGAACCTCTCCATATAAAAATAAATAAAAAAGACAGAAAAGAAAGAAAAAGAAAAAGAGTTAAAAAGTTGTGGAATAAAGTTGTGAAAATACAAAGAAAATGGGGTTTGCAACTATCCATGAAAAGTGAATAATGGGACAACTTAAGAGCACGAATGTCAATGACGAATAAAAGGAAATGAAGTGTTGTTCACACCACATTTCATGAGGACTATAGCTATTGAGCCTAAAAGATCATACCCTTACACTCAACCCCATTACAATCCTTGAAAAGACCAGTGTGATCTTGAGTGAGCTGAAATAAGTGTTGATTGGAAATACAGGCAAACCTATGGGTGAAATCATGCATTGTGTTCATCTTTGTGAGTGTGAGCGTTGCAATTGATTGCAAAGCCTTTAAATTGTGAACCATTATGTGTTAATATGGAATAATTCTTTGTGTGAGGGAATTTGAACACTTTGGTTGAGCTTGAACTTGTATTTGAAGCAAGTATTGTGAGCTTGAGAATCTTTGGTAATGGTATGTCACAACTTGAATCTTTGAGTATACAATTGATCATTGAACGAGTAAGTTGAGTCTTGTATGTACATTCATGATTGAGTTTTGTGTAGAACTGTTTGAGACACCCTTTTTTGAACTTGAGTTTTATTTGAGGACAAAACAGAAGTTTAAGTTGGGGTGTTGATGAGTCCACAATTTGGACTTATTTAGGGCTATATTTTGATTGAATTAGTGTTCTCAAATGCATATTTTGTCTTGATATAAATCCTTAAGTTTCAGGTATATGGAGTTTAACGCAAGCATGGACATTACTTGGAAAAAAGGAACAAGGCGGCTGAAAAGATGAATAAAAGAAGGTACGAGAATTGTTGAATGCATTAGGCAAGATGCCGAATGGCCTTAATCTCTGCTAATATTCCAGTGTGCTGAGCCCTGAAGGAAAAGACCAAGTCATCCGTTAAAATGAGCAGTCGGCGTGTCGCCAAACAGTTTCGTGAAGCAGTACTATATCACCCAATGATTCAAAATGCAAATATGTTGAAGGCAAAAGATTAAAGGGGATGAACCAGATCAAAGGGTGGATCGCCGAGTGCATCGGCGATCCCGAAATTGCGCCGAATAATCCGTTGCAACACAATTTTAAAAAATATAATTACCCATATTTTTGTAGCTTAGTATGAAGTAGTATCAAATTATTAATGTATTTTGAGACATAGAATATTTATTTGGAGTTCTTAGAGTTTTTGGGAGACATTCTTCTTGAGCTTGAAAATTTGAAGACTTCCAACTCCAAGAAATTGGAAGTCGGTGTTGGAGTTATTATCATCCTAGACTCATTTGAAATGAATATAAATCATACCCTGTTGAGTTATTTCAATTTGGTATCATTTTCTTCCCTTTTTTTCCTATGTGTAGCTAAAACTCCAATTCTTGGGGTGTGAATATGGGTTAAATTTATTGTTGGGTGTTGCTATTGTTAATCTATTCGCTGTTGAAATGTTATTTCATTTGTAGTTGTGTTTGAACTTAATGAGATTGTAGTTTCAAATACGATTTCATCTTAGTGTTTTGCTTGCTGAGGAGAGGGTTTTAAAACTGAGTACTAAATCGATAGCCGGTGGTTATTGGGTCGTCATGGGTTTAGCTCAAGAGAGTGAATCCTAGGCCTTCTCCCACACATTCAACGACAGGGTGAATGGACTAAGGCGGAGGTTGTGCTTAATTGTTGAACTCAGTGTTCAAGAGAAATCGAGTTGATTCGGGTAAGTTGCTCGAGAGAGAATTTACCCCACTAAAGTCTAGCTTAGTTACAATGGTCAGCAATTTACTATCAGTAGCATTTCACGATAGTATATTTATCCATATTCCTATCACATCCAAGAATCCCATCTCCATATTCATATCTTTTATTTTGATGTTTTTAGTTGTTAATTGACTACAAACCCCCTCCCCCCCCCCCGCCCCATTGATAATTGACATTTTGTGTCAACCCCTTGATTTATCATGTTTTTTACTCAATAATGTTTTTTGGCTATGGTTAACTCTAGCATGTTCGCGCTTATCTCTTAATTCTCATAAACCGCACCCTTGGTTGGGTTACCTTACTATTGTACGATTGTAGACACTTGAATTGGAAAGTTGTGTCAGTTGATTACGTTAAACATCACAAACCTGTGATGAAGTCCATATTGATCATCTCAAACTTCCATTCCAAAAGCTTCTTCCATGATCCATTCAAAAGCTTCTTCCTGAAGCCACAACACATCTTTGTGGAATCCAAATGAATAGAATTATGAACTATAAGCTTCTTCCATGATCCTTTTGGAGTTCATCACCCTTGGTTCACACAACCTACCTTAATTACTCAATACACATTTTCCCCTCGTTCAAAACCATTACTTTTCGCTTTAACATTTGCCTCATTTAAGAAAAATAGGATCTTGTATTGTTTCTCCTTAACTTCAGACACTATTGATAATTCAGCCTATTCATCACACTTCTCTCTAGAATCCACTAGTTGAACTCCCAATCATGCAGTCTATGCACATCTTTGCTAGCTCTTTTTCTCTTCTCAAAATGGGTGGTACTACTCATAGACAACCTGCTCAAGGCATCAACAACAACATTAGCCTTACCTGAGTGGTAATAACACTTATGTATAATCCTTGAGTAATTTCTAACACCTCATTTGTTTGAGATTAAGCTCTTTTTTGACTAACACATACTGAAGAATCTTGTGATTGGTGAACAACATCACATTAAACCATAAAGATAATGGCGCCATTATTTTCAAGAA